>NC_142479.1:62847575-63150606 GCF_049115385.1 Moschus berezovskii
ACACAACACGGTTGAATTCCCTCCCATAAACACAGTTTTGAAGACAGGTTGAGTTTGGGGAGGGGAGCCAGGGAGGTCCATGAGCTGACTTCAGTGTGTGGTAAGCGGCCTGGCCCAGCCAGTGGATCACGTCCTGGACCTGAGACGTGGCTGGTGCCTCATGAACTGGAATCTGAAAGGATGGTAGGAAAGCACCGGGTGGGACAGTTCTGGAAGGGACTGGAGCGCCTGTGCACAGCAGAGATGCCCGAAGCTGTAGCCAGCAGGCTGCCCAAGTGCAGAGAGCACAAAGAGTCAGAAAGAGGCCCTCCTCGGGCAGGAGGCACCTGCCGGGTGTGCACGTGGTCTCGGCAGACAGGGAAGAGGGGAGGCATTCCCAGCAAGTCTGTTTTCCTGGCCCACTCCTCCCTCCTGCCCTCAACCAATCTGAGGGTCCCTCACCCCTGGCCAGGATGGGGGTCATGTCAGTGATGTGTGGTCCTTAATTCCAGTGGTGACTGTGAAACATGACTGCCCAGCCAGCCAGTCTTTAACAGTCCTGAAGCCCTTAAACAGCGTATGGCTCTCCTCCAAGGCTGCCCTGGGAACTGCATTTCACTGGGATGATAGCTCAGAGATAAGGGGTTTCAGCACTTTGTGGGGGAAGTGGAGGAGCCTTTGTAAGAGGCTGATTCTGCAGGAGCCTTTATAAGAGGGAACAGCTCTGGGCCCCAGGGCACGGGTGCTCTGGGACAGCAGGGCCTGGGTGGAGCCAGAGGACAAGGTGACCTCCACACCCTGGGGAAGGAGGCTCTGGGATGACATGCCCAGCAGGCAGCGCTCAGGATGCTGAAATCTTCCTGGGTCCCGGCTGGGTCTCCCTGGAGCTCCAGCATGTGTGCTGCTGTGGCCTTACCAAATCTCAGGATGAGGGGCGGGACCAGAGTGGGCAGGAGCCTGGCCAGGATGGACCTGGGCTCAGACCAGAGGCTGAGGAAGGGAGGGTGGGGCAACCCCATGGAGCAAGTCTCATAGGCACCAGCTTCCTAAAACCAGACCCTCCCTGGGTTCTTCACCCTTTTGTCTGGAAGAGCAACCCCCACCTTTTTTTCTAAGTCAGAAAAACCCCATCAGTATCAGATTCCTACAGCTCGGACCTTTCCCTCACGGTGTCACTATTCTCTCTTTGGTCTGTGCTGTAACCTGGTAGTTACTTCTAGATGCTTCACCAGACTCAGGTGACATGCCTTTGGTGAGAATTCTTTAAAGAACGAGACTTGCAAGGCAGCTTGTTCACAGCCCATGCACTCATTCTGCAGATGACAAAACAAGTCTTTCAGTATCTGATCTGCATCTTTATTGTGGGTTCAATGCCTCTTATTCTCCCCAAATCCTTAGGTGTGCAAGGCTGGAAAATCCATTCCCCTCTGCTCATGCGCGCCTAATGTGTTTCCAGCCCTTTTAGCCCCAAGGACTTTTGAGGTTTTAGACGCTTGCCCCTTGAGGCCATCAGTGCCAGGCACCCAGGGATGTGGATTGGAGCTCGTAGTCCTTCCTAATGGCCTCCTGTCAGGGTCTTCTTGGCCTGGAAGACAAAGGGCTGTGTCTGAATGGGTTGCTTTCAAGTTAGACATGGTTTCAAAATTAAGAAAACTAACACACCAGAAGCCACCTCCTGGCAAATAACTTACAAAGAGCTTGGCCACGGGTGTGCAGCATGGGGCCAGGCTGGTTGGGGCACTGGGGAGCCTGGGGCTGGGCTCAACCTGCTCTGTGGGCTCTCCCACCCCTGCCAGGCATTGTGCCACCAACGAGTCCAATTTAGTCCTCCCCCTTCTATAAAGGAATCTCTAGGTCAGAGATACTGAAACACTTACCCAGAGACAGGCTCCCTTCTTGCCTCCTCATGCACCCCAACAGAGCCTCAGGGTACAGGCAGAGTAGACAAAATGGCTTGTGTCTTTAAATGAGAAGCCCCCCAGGTTCCCTGTCCTGAACTTCCAGTGCCCGGGGCCTGTGGTTAGGTTGCCCTCAATGGAAAACAGCATGAGAGGCGGCGACACGCTCCCGGGGGCAGGACAACATGACAGAGGCAAAGGAGCGTAAGGAATCACAGATGACCAGATACGTGTGATCCTGCCTAATAACCACAGGCGGTAGGGAAAAGCCTGGTTTGGCAGAGAGTGTGTGATCTTTATTTTACATGTGAATCCTTCTAACCACTGACCACAGGATGGTTTGTACCTCCCTGAGGGTGTGCTCTGAGTAAAGCAGGGAAGCCAAAGAGCCAGGAAGCAAGTCCAAGCGACACATGCATCTTGGATGAAACATGTCACATCAGAGATTGGTGAGGAGGGCAGAGGCCGCATATCCCAGCCACAGTGATTGCTAGGAAGGTGCAAAGGGTTCTTTGAGCCCTCTGGGAAATGAAGGCCCATGCATTCTCAGCCATCCTGGAACACAGGAAAACTGCCTTGGATTCCCTAAATTCTGCTGAGCTGACCCAACTGCCCCCTCTCAGGTCCAGTACTCAGCACCAGCAGGTCTGGTGAACAGAACTGACTGTGGGCATCGTGGCCCAACCCAGAGCCACCGAGTGGAGAGAACCCAGGACCTTGACACCTTGGGCACCAGCTCAAAACCTTGTGCTAGCCACGTTACAGGCAGCCTCCGTGGCGGCGGGGGTCGCGCAGGCTGGTGTGGGGCAGTGCCCCGTCGAAGCACCTGTTGGAGCCCAACACCGAACCCAGAAGAAAAGGAAGCTAGTTTCCCGAGCGGGTAACGTGGGTCCCCGCCCCCTAGGGTCCCACCCCCGGGCGAGGCTGGCGTTCACTTACCGCAGCAGCGAAACAGCTCCGCAAAGCCTCGAACTCCTGCGCGCACAGATCCTTCTTCAAGCAGCCGCCCGGGGCCGTGGACGCCTGCACGCACCTGCCGTAGGCCGCGGCCTGGGGGCGGACGGAGACAGGCGAGGGTCGCCACGGTCCCCGCGCCCGCTGATTAACCCGGGGCGGACCCCGCCGCCGCCGCTCCCGGGTCACCACTACCCGTCCCCCGCCAGCCCGCACCCCGCTCCGCGCGGCCCTTGCTGCCCCGCCTGACGACTCCGCACCTCGGCCCCACAGGCCGCTAGACACTCGGGGAAGGCGCGGAGGCGGCTTCGCACGCGACCCCAGACAGCTCCGTTCCCCGACATGAGCGGTTCTCCCCGGCACCTGTGGGCGCCGCCATCTTAAGTCCGGCCTCTTCCGGCGCCCAACGGCGTGACAGGCAGGCACTTCCGCCCTCAACCTTTCTTGCGCTTTGTCACTCGGTCAGGCTTAGCCCTCGCCTCTACCTCTCCGGAACCGCTCTCAGTCCCCAAACCCTGCAGTTGGCTCGTTGTCGGGCGCTTTCCTCGGACTTTGTACTGGTTCACGCGCAAATTGTTTCCTAAGTCGGCCTCACGGCCCTCCTCACTCGAGGGATCGGCCCGCGGGCTCAGGCTCACGCGGTGATTGGCGGGGCCCGGCCTGGCGAAAGCGGGGCGGGGCCGGAAGGTGACCGGCACCATGGCGGCCGCGCCGCCGCTGCGGGACCGCCTGAGCTTTCTGCACCGGGTGAGTGAGTGCTGGCGGCCCCGGTCCCGCCACGCGCCGCCTCCTGGCCTCGGCCCCGGCCCAGGCCGACCGCCTCCCAGGCTGCGCACTGCCCCCGTGGGATCCCCGCGCCCCCCGGCTGCTGCCAGGCTCGGCGTCCCCTTCGTCCCACTCCGTCCCCTCCCACCTCTCCTCTCGCTTCTTTCCCAGTCTTCCGGCCGCTTCAACATCCCAGAACCCTTCTCATCTCAAATCCTACCTTTCGGCCCCTTCCGAGGCTGGGGGACCCCACAGCCTTGTGCGGGGGGCAGGTCAGGCCACCCCTGTGTCCGGTCTACTGGGGACAGTAAGACACCTTGAACAAAATCCAAGTTTTTCTGTTTTCTTACCCAGCTTAAAGTAGCTTTACAGAAAAACAAACAGTGATCCTCCGAACTCTGTCCGAGATAACCAGATGCTGATTCGAGGAGAGGCAGAAAACCGTTTTATAAGTGGTCCAAGCAGTGGGGGAAGCCCTGAATTCCTAGTTCAAATTGTGCGGAGAGGACTGGGCGTTTTCAGGACAGGATAGAAGGGTGGAGTTCAAGTGAAAAATGATAGGCGTTTGGGCGGTTTTGGTGGGATACGACTGCTGTGCTGATAACTGGTGGTTACAGAAGCTAAGATCCCATCGTACAGTAGGAACTGGGAGACAGACCCTGTTCCTCCTGGTGGTTACATTTCAAGGAGTGGTCCTTGAGAAAGACTCTCCCAAGTTGTAGGAGGTCTGGGTTCCCAGTTGTAGAAAATGCTCCTGAAATGAGCCTGAACCACTCCAAAGTCCAGGGTCAAGAAAGGGAGGCTGGGGTCTGTCACCAGAAATAGGCCAGAATGAACAGTGGATTCTGGCAGTATGAGCTTCCACAGGCGGGGGTGCTGGGTTCACCCTCATGCTGCTGAAAGACCGGTCAGTTCTCTTTGAGCAGAGGTTTCGCTATGTGCCGAACATGCTATGATCCTGCAGACCTTTCCAGCTTTTCTCTGGGTCTCGGTGGACAAATAGCGTAAGCAGCCTCTTGCAACATTCAGGCCAACCGTGTCTGTGGCCAGCACCTCAGAGACTGCGCCTGAGGTCTCCTGTCCTGTCTGCACTGAGGCTCATACCCCCCATATGTGTCGTAAGGTGGAATGGGTGTTTCTGGTTTTAATCCCTAGAAATTGTACATCTTTGTGCTGAGTCAACTCAGTGTGAACACCTTTGTGCTGACGGATAAGCGTGAGACACACAACTGAGTCGGTTGTTCTTGTTTTGAGTTGTTTCTGTGGGATCCCTTACTGGAAGTGGCGCTGTAGGTCTGTCAGGGTGAATGATTGTGTCACAGGGGCTCACCCGGGGAGTCTTTTTTTTTTTTTGCCAGTCCGTACTAAAGGCGCTTTTAAGTTGTGTGGCTGTAGGTGTAGGGGCCTGGGGGGCCATGCTGAATTGTGACCTTTAGGGCCTGTCGCCATGGAGACCGCCACCCATTTCCCCTTCCCTGCAGAAGGGAGGCTTCTGCAGGCTCTCTGTGGCCAGTGGGACCATTGCTGTCCTCTTTGGGTCCCCTGACCTTGTGGCACGCCAACTATAAACTGTGTGGAAACTGGGATCCCCAAGAATGAGGGCTCCTGTGGCCACTCACTGTGGGCTGGGCTCTTGCTCCCTTTCAGCTCCCGATTCTCCTGAAGGGAACATCGGATGATGATGTCCCATGTCCGGGCTACCTGTTTGAGGAGATTGCCAGTATCCTTCCTTGTGGATACATCTGGGGGCCCTGTAGCCTCTCCTACCCCGTCTCCTAGGGTCTTGGGCTTCTCCTACCCTGAGGGGGCCCTGGCTCCTTTCCCATAGCAGCTAGGTGTGTTGGCTCTGAAAGTCACCGTACTGATGACATGAGGCTTAGGAGATCCTAGAAGCCGGGTGTTCCTGAAACCAGGGCCTGGGGTGGGTGCCTGTGGTGGAGGGGGCCACACTGAGGAGTTTGACAACCGGAAGGTCCGGCTTCTCTCCCTGGCCAGGGCATTGTGTGACCCAGGGTTAGCTTGCCCCTTCCCTAACCGGGCACCTCCCAGAGATCTCCCATGAATCCTTGGGCAGCAGCCAGTGTCTCCTGGAGTACCTGCTGAACCGTCTGCACAGCGGCTCTGGCCGCGTGAAGCTCAAGGTGAGTCTGAGCGGCTCCAGAGGCCTGCCCGGGGCTTAGGTCAGGGCCCCGTCCTGCCCCCAGTGGTGAGGCTGGAGGGGAGGGATGAGCTGGGGGCATGGGGGGCTGTGTCGAGGGGAGCACCCTTCTGTGGACCTGGCTCTGCCCCCCCCGTCCCTGCTGCCCCAGGTGCTGAAAATCCTGCTGCACCTGTGTGGTCACGGCTCCTCGTCCTTCCTGCTCATCCTGAAGCGCAACCCTGCCTTCATCCAGGAAGCCGCAGGTACGGGCCAGCACTGCCATGGGAGGTGTGGGGAGGAAGGCGGCCAGGGCAGGTCTCGGCCAGATCCCTTAACCCGAGCGCGCGCCTCCCTGCCCCATACCCGTGCTCCCCACTCTGTGCTTGGTTCACACTGTCCTTTGCTGCCAGCTCCTCCCCTCCTCCCGACCAGGCCAGACCAGCGCATTGCGTGGAATGGCTAGTGTCTGTCCGTGAGCTCTGCTGGGCCTTCGCAGCCTGGACCTTTCCTGTCTCTCCCTGCTTTGGGTTCCTTCTTCTCCCCAGGGCTGCTCCTCCAGACTCTAGGAAGCCCTTCATTCTCGGAAGGGCTGGGAGAGTGGGGGACGGGACTAGTGAGGCTGTAGTGAGAGATGGGGCCCTGGCCTGTGGGGATCCAGGTGACAGGTGGGTCTGGGGTAGAGCCCTGTCCCTCACCTGCCCCCAGGCCAGAGGTGTTCATGAGTCTCTTGTTAACAAGAACTGGTGGGGGGATGTGGCCTGAGGTCTTCTCCTTGGGTGGGGAGAACTGAGTAGGAAGGCCTTGGCCTTCAGGCCAGAACCCACCCCGCCAAGCTGTCCCCGAGAGGGCAGTGCCCCAGAGGAGACTGAGTCCTCTGGCCACCGCTTGCTGTTGGAGACTTTAGTGCGCCCCACCCACCAGGTGCTTGGACTCATCCCCACCCCTCGCCCCGCTGCTGCACCCCAAATCCACTGTCTTCCCTTTACTGCAGGCGTGCTGAGGCCAGGCTGGGGCTGAGCTGCCTGTGGGCCCTGGGGTCCATGCAGGCGCCTTGGAGACAGGGATTGGCCTTGGAGGGGCACAGACCATTACTCGGCAGATGCTCAGAGGCGCCCAGGGTGCTGGGAGCACACTCATTACAGCCTAGCTCCCTGTATTTTGTGCACCGAAGCAGCATGGCTGGTTCATTCTCACCAGCTGGAGGGTCAGAACGGGCCTATCCCGCTGCACGGCTCACACGGTTGTGGCCAGTGCTGGGCCTCACCTCTGTCTTGGTCTCTGAAGAGGGCAGAGGAAGCAGAGGGGGACAGCTGACTGTGGTTTTCTATTGGCTCCAACATCTCTCAAGCTCTGAGGACTGTCCCCAGAGGACGAGTGCCCAGATAGACAGGGCTGTGAGAGGAGCTGATCCTGAAGGCGGGGGGCACACAGAGGTTGGCCCAACTTTGGGGGCCTGGTGGGGGGTCCCCGTGACTCCCACAGGGAGGCTGGGAGCTGTGGCAGGACGGCGTGGAGGTACCCCTCCCTGGCTGGTCTCAGCACCCTAAGGCAGGAGGAGCCAGCGAGGTTTAATGAGACATAAGCTTCCCAGGTTGGAGAAGGAAATGGCAACCCACCCATTCTCTTCTTGCCTGGAGAATCCCATGAACAGAGGAGCCTGGCAGGCCATGGTCCATAGCGTCGCAGAGTCAGATGTGACTGAAGCGACTAAACACGCGTGCACACATGCGAGCTTCCCAGGTAGCGCTGGTGGTAAAGAACCCACCTGCCAATGCAGGAGACGCTGGAGACACGGGTTTGATCCCTGGGTTGGGAAGATCACCTGGAGGAGGGCATGGCAACCTACTCCAGTATTCTTGCCTGAAAAATTCCACGGACAGAGGAGCCTGCTGGGCTATAGTCCATGGGGTCGCAGTCAGACATGAATGAAGGGACTTAGTGCACACAGGCCTATCTGATGGGCCAGAGCTGAAGCTTTATGAGCAGGAGCCCTTTCAGGCTGTGATAAGGAACGTGCGTTCTGGTCAGGCCCTTGGAAGCTCTTCAGCTGGACTAGAGCCTCTTCGGGCTTCCGTGATAGCTCAATTGGTAAAGAATCCACCTGCAGTGCAGGAGACCCTGGTTCGATTCCTGGGTCGGGAAGATCCACTGGAGAAGGAATAGGCTATCCACTCCAGTATTCTTGGGCTTCCCTGGTGGCTCAGCTGGTAAAGAATCCGCCTGTGATGTGGGAGACTTGGGTTCGATCCCTGCATTGAGGGCCTTCTCTGGTCGCCTCTGGGTGGAGATGGTATTGAGGGGAGGGAGTGAGGCTGCTGTTGCAGAGGGTCGGGTGAGGGGCGGCCTTGGGTCGGGGAGTGGCCCTGGTGTTCTGGAGGTTGAGTTGTAGCCTCTTGGCTGGGGGTGTGGGAGGTGTGGGCCAGGGGTCGCCGAGGGGCTGTGAGGGCACAGCCACCCCAGGCCTGGGGACGGCAGTGCATCTGTGCTTTAGGAAGCCCCGAGGCACTTGGTTGAGGGGGCTGAGCTGGGGGCTTCAAGGGGGCCAGGCAAGGCCAAGGCTCACCGCCTGTGTCAGGTGTGGGCTTTGAAGCTGGGTGGTCAGCATCGCCCAGCTCAACTCTGCTCCCATCTGTCCCGCAGTTTTCGCGGGGCCCCCGGATCCACTCCACGGGAACAGCTTGTACCAGAAGGTGCGGGTGGCTGCCCAGGTGAGTCCAGGACCCAGGTCACTCCCTGCTCTCCCTGCCCAGGGCCCTGCTTCCACTCTTTCTGCAGGACAGAGCCTGAGTGGCCCTCAGAGGAGAAGGAGGGGTGGGGGGACCGTGGGTGTGTGGCGCTGAGTGCCGTCTGCCTCGTCTAGGACTTGGGGGCTGCCTTGTACTCGGACACCTTGTCACCTCCGCCTCCCTCCCAGCCTCTCAGGACCCTGCCTCCGGCAGGTACGCAATTACACCTAGCCCTGTCACTGGGTTACTCTGGGCGGGCCCGAAGCCTCTCTTCCCGCAAACATCCGGGGTTGAGGGTTGGGTCCCTGCTGCTGCTGACGTGGGCCTCCCTGCAGGCATGGGCTCCCAGTCCAGGCCCCAGAGCACCCTGCAGGGCTTCGGCTACAGCAAGGAGCGGGGTCACACAGGTGAGTGCTATGGGACTGGGGCCCCGGCTGAGGGTGAGGGGCAGGTGGGGCCTGTGTGCCCCCCACTGACTTCTGTCCCACCCTGGGGCAGCTGGGGAGGTGCAGTCAGCTCTCCTTACCTGGCTGGTGAGAAGCCAGGCTGAGGGTCAGCCCCACACTTGGGCCATCAGCCCTGGGCTCTTTCAGGGAGCTGAGCGCAGAGAGCAGTGGTCCTGTCTGTGACAGAGGTGACTTGGAGCTGGCGCGGTGGCGGCCCTGCTTGCCGGGAGAGCCTGAAGCCCCCCAGGGCCACGTGAGCCTTTCGTGGGCTCTGGGCCGGGTCCAGCTGATACGCTGACCACTCCAGCCATGGCTCCTAGTTCCCTGGCACTTGTGATTCCTAAAGTGGGTTGGCCTTAGAGCCCAACTGTTCCTAACCTGGGGGTGACCGCCAGATCACCCTCCATGGGGCACTCTGTGGGAAAGCCCCCAGCACTGGACGTGAGCACTCCTTAAGTGGCCAGGGAGATTGTGATTCTCAGGACAACCACCTTAGGTGGCCCCCTACTCTGAGGTGTGGACCCAGGAGGGTGAGTGGTACAGCTTTGCTGTGAGCTGCCGCTCGTCCAAGCTCCACGGGGCCCGGATGCATTGAAGTGAATTCACCACAGAAGCTTCTGGGAGGGCCCTGTTCCTCCACAGGGCCTCTGCTCTGTGACTGCATCTTGTGTCCCAATCTCTCAAGTCCTGGGTGAGGAGCAGCTGTGGGCACCTCATCCTGGGAGCACAGGGTGGGACTGAGGGAGCTGTGCTGTCTCCCCTCTCTCTGCTGCAGGCTCTGCGGGCGAAGCCTTCCTGTCCACCATCCAGAAAGCCGCAGAGGTGGTGGCCAGCGCTGTGCGCCCTGGGCCTGAGAGCCCTAGCTGCCAGAGGTCCCTTCCGCGGGGTGATGCTTACCAGCCAGCCGTGACACCTTCAGCCAGCCTCGGCACCCCCGCCTCCGGGAGCCCTCTCCCCACAGCCAGCCCAGGAGCCCGAGGTATTGAGCTGGACTCCTCCCTTGGGGCGCTGGCTTCCACCTCCCCGGGCCTGGGGCTTCTGGTCACCTGCTGGGGCTGGGCGGGAGCAGACAAGGGAAGAGGAAGAAAGCAGCGCTCTGGTGGTGGGGGCAGGGGGCAGGAGCCTCACCCTGCTGGTCCGAGACACCTCTCAGAGCCAGCCACCCACGAGACTCGACTCCCTGGGGCCTCTGCGGCGGTGCGCATAGGGCAACCCTGCCTCGACCCCCCATGTCCAGTGTTCTCTGCTCTGGGTGGGAGCTCGGGTATTACGGCTCCACAAGAGGTGGGGTCTGCCCAGGATCCCAGCTGCTCAGACACAGAAGCTTGGATCTGGGACAGGAACCATTCCCAGCTCTCGTGTGTTCACCCAGCACCTTTGAGCGACTCTGCGGCCCATGAGGGCCCAGGGGCAACAGGGAAGCCTTCCGCAGGGGCCAGGCTCCATGCCTTGTGTGTTCTAGTGGTGTGCTGTGATACAGGAGGGAGCAATGGCTGCCCACGCCCACTGCCTCCACTTCTGCCTCTCCCAGAAGCACCGTCCCGTTTGCCTGGCTCGGGGGAAGGATGTCAGTACTCGCCGGGACTTGAAAGCTGCTGTGCTGGGCGCTGTCCCCACTGCCCTGGCACTGGCGTCTGGTGCCTGACGCTACTTCCTCTTTTCTGGGCAGGCGTGTCCCATGCGGACCCCCCACCTTGGCCCTGAGTGAGGGTGTGCCATGTTCTGCCCCGTTTCCTCTTGGGTGGTGTTTCCCAGAGCTGGAAGCCAGGCAGCTACTGTGTCCACATCCCAGGACCCAACCCACAGGCTCTTCCCTGGGTCTCCCCCTCCAGGGCTCCTGGGGAGACAGATGTGGGGCCGATATGAGGCCCCAGGGGTCTGACCCTCAGTCGGTGTTTCTTCCAGCAGCGAGACACCAGCCCGGGCAGGCCGGAGGCGGCTGGGATGAGCTGGACAGCAGCCCCAGCTCTCAGGATTCTTCCCAGGAGAACGATGACCTGGGCAAGGCCTCGGACTTGGGCAGTCGGTCAGGCAGTGACAGCCCCTCGGGGGCCAGCCGGGCACCTAGTGACCTGGCAGAAAGGTGATCCAACACCCAGGGAGCCCCTCCCTTCCCTACCCTGATGGGGGAGAGGTGACCTGGAGGGGGCTCACCCCTCCTGGCGTGAGGGAGACCACCCTTTGTCCTGACCCGTCTGCACCCGGCAGGGTTGAGGCTGTGACCCTGAGTGACTGCCAGCAGGAGCTGAGCCTGGTCCGGACTGTGACCCAGGGGCAACACACTTTCCTGAGCCGAGAGGAGGTGCAGCACTTTGTCAAAGAGTGAGCCCCAACCCGTTCCGGGCCCCCTCACCCCTGCGCCCCATCCCCATCCCTCGCCCTGGCTCTGCACACACAACCCTACTCCTCGGCCCCAGCCCTGTTGCGCGGTGCCTCCTTCCTGCAGGTGTGGCCTCCTCAACTGTGAGGCTGTGCTGGAGCTGCTCATCCGCCACCTGGGTGCCACCAGTGAGCGTGTTCAGATGGTGAGGAGGGGAGTGGGCGGGGCTGGGGGTGTTCCCCGGGCATGGGGAGTGGGGAAAGTGAGCACAGGATGCCCAGTCAATTGTCTGGTCGATTGTCTGCTGAGGGCCCAGAGGAGGAAGGGAGGGAGCTGGTCACACAGACCTCCCTTGGAGGGAGAACCAGCTGACATCAAGCCCACCCATCCCGCAGAGAGCCCTGGGTGCCATCGCCTCCCTCGGGTGCACTGACCTGCTCTCCCAGGAGCGAGTCCTGCTCCTCGCCCGGCCTCGGCTGCAGGAGCTCAGTGCGGGTAGCCCCGGACCCGTGACCAACAAGGCCACCAAGGTGAGCAGCCTCCAGGGCCCAGAGGAGGGGGTGCAGGATACCCCAGTAGTCCCACACCCTCCCCCCGCCCCCACTGCCTTCCCTAGACACGCCCCCTCCCACTCCTGCAGCTGGCACAAGTCATGCCCTTAGAACTGCAGTTGATGGCCTTGCCTCTTCCCATACATGGGACCCCCAGGTTTCCCCAACCTTCTCCAGGTTTCCCCGACCTTCTGCCCAGCAGATCTGCCTTTTAGGCAGTGCCTTTTCCCTTGTGGCTGTCTCCTCCAGGAAGCCCTCCTCCTGTGGGAAGCTCTCCTTGATTGCTTGGATGGCTCTCTTCCTGTACTCTGTGTCATGGGTCTAATCTCTGGTCCCATATCCCCCACTCTGGGAAAGCAGAAATAGTTGTTTGTCTGAGTCCTCTTCCCACTGATGAACGTGGGGAGGCTACCTGCAGTCTTCTCTGGGGACCTGCTGTTGGCCTCCCTCAGCTTCCAGTTTTCTGTATGGCAGCTGAAAATTCAGGTCCTTAGTCACCTGTCTCTAAAGCACCCTTCATCAAAAAGCACTTGTGAACCTGCCACACACAAAACACGTCGTGGGCACATCACAGTGTTTCTAAACCCTGAGAAGAACCCAGGAGTCCAGCTATCAGGAATGACACTAGGGTGGGGGTTGGGGGTGCTTCAGCCACATCTGTTTCCTCCAGAGTGTCAGGTGCTTGTGTGGCACTTGACCGGGAGGGGGCGCTCTTCCACTCTGGCAGGCCATGCAGCAGCTTGATGGGGAAAGCATCTGTTTGTGTGACAGCTGGTAGAGTTTGTATGACTGCCGGGGGATGACAGAATTGTTGTGAGCGGCCAGTGGTCCTGCCCCATGCTCTGGCCAGCGACATTGAGGAGAGGACCCAGGAAGACCATGTCCTCTGTGATTCCTGGAGGAGCATAAGAGCCCTCACCAGTTTCCCTCTTCCGTCGTTCAGATCCTGAGACACTTCGAAGCCTCCTGCCGACAGTGGCCCCCTGCCCGGAGGTCCCCAGCCGAGCCTGGCCCTGCAGCTGCCCGTGTGGGCCCATCAGACCTGTTGACCGACACCCTGCCTTTCACTGGGAGCCAGGCCTTCCTGCAGCCTCTGAGTTCAGCTCTGTTTTCGCCCAAGGGCAGCACGCCTCCATCAGGGCTGCAGCCCAGCCCTGTGCCCCCACCGTCCCTGGACAGCTGCCTCCTTCCAGTCCCTGGGGCTGCCAGGGAGGCTGAGACCAGGCTGGCAGGTTCCAGAGACCAGGGGGCTGCATCTGAGCAGGGCCCGCTCTGCATGGACGCCCCAAAGGGAGGGCCAGAGATCGGCCTGGGCCCCGGCCACAGCTGCAGCTCCTTATTTGCTGGCATGGAACTGGTGGCCTGTCCCCGCCTGGTGGGGGCCGGGACTGCTGCAGAGGAGCCCCTCCCAGCCCACCAGGCTCCCTGGACGTTGTCACAGAGGCTGGCAGCAAAAGAGCCTTCTGGCTCTGAACCATCAGCTTTTGCATTCTTAAACTCATGATCTTGTCCTCCTGGGCCCCATGCAGTCTGTGTGCTCCCTGGCCCGTGACTCCCAGGACCCTGGGATTTTGTGCTGTCCCTTATGCCCACAGCCCCCAGTTCCCCTCTCTGTGGTCGGCCTCGCCTTCCCCTGGCCTCTTCCCCTCACCCACTGAGGCCTTGGTGTGCGCAGCCACCCAGCCAGGCAAGCTCAGAGTGGACGACCCACCCATGGATGAGAATGGCTGCCAGTAAAACCCAGGTGATACTTTAGAAGTCCACGCACCAGTCAGAGCCAGACTACCACTGTGGTAATGAGGTGCCCGTGGGAGCTGCTCCCCAACTTTGCTTCTAAGGTGGGTTCCCTGTTTTTCTGCTGGGAGGCAGGACCCCCCCCCCCGCCCTTACAGCTTATCCCCTGGGTTTGATGGCCCAGGAACAGCGCCCCCGAGCACCCTGCAGGACTCAGGGAGGGCAAGGCAGGCCCAGAAAGAGGAGCCGAGCACGAACTAAGCCTGGTAGCCAGTGGGCCCTGGGGTGCCGGATCTCCCGCCTCATGACCATCTGCTTTGGCGGGATGAGCACACCGTCCACTTCTCCCATCTGCCAGAGGGAGAAAGGGAGGGCAGTGGGGCAGACAGCATGACGTGGCCTTTCCAGAGGGCTCTGGAGGGGAGCCCACGGGAGAGACCTGGTGACTGAGCTTGGAGACCACACACCCCTTGGAACTGGCTCGAGTCCCTGGGGTCCTTATGGGCACACACAGAAGGGCACCAGGGGAAGATGGAGAGGACCCATCTGCAGGCTGAGCCCAGGCCCAGCCTCCAGCCAAGCTTCTGCTGTTTCCAGGCGACAGTCCTGAGAGGAGGATCCCAGGGCCACCTCAGTCATTCCTCCACCCCCACTCTGCTGTTTCCTTGGCCAGAGATTGGCCATTTGGACTTGAATTCCTCCTGTAGCAGCAGGCAGGCAGGCACGGAGCCTTGCAAGCACTGACCTTAGAGTCCCCTGGGGAAAGCCCTGCCTTCCTGGCCCTCAGAAACAAGGATTTTTTGGGTCTTTGTTTTTGAACTGAGATCCCTCCCTCTGGGGGAGGGGGTGTTTTGTGCAGCCTCCACCTTCTCGTCCATCAGGATCAGGGTCTGAGTAGGGTTCGGGCAGCATCAGGTCCTTGGGTGACACGTCAGCTCCCCCCTGCTGTGACCTCTGCCTGCAGACCGGACAGCCACCTCAGAGCTAGAGCTGTGGTCGCTCTGGGGAGAACTGGGGACGGCCTGGGGTCACACCTCCCACATAAACACTGCTGTCCACAGGAAGCTGCACTGATCGCTTTTTCATTTTCTGTCTGTGCGTGTGTGACAGAGGAGAGAAAATGGCACTAAGGGGCACAGGCAGAGCCTTCTGAAAGCAGGGACGGGCATCAGTTCTTCCTTAAATGTTTGGAAGGACTCCCCAGTGGAACTATCTTGTCCTGTAATTTTCTTAATTGCAAAGTTTCTAACTACAAAATTCAATTTCTTAAGTAGATTTAGGACTATTACTATTCGGGTTATCTGTTTCCTCGTGAGTTTCAGTAATTTGTGTCTTTCAAGGAATTGGTCCATTGCGAATTTGGCTGTAGAGTTTTTTCAGCCTAGTTTCTTTATTCTTCCAATTTCTATAGTGTCCCACCTTTCATTTCTGATATTAATGTTTTTTCCCCCTTTCTTGGTTAGTCTGATTAGAAGTTTATTGATATTATTGACCTTTTCAAAGAACTAACTTTTGGTTTTATTTTTCTTACTGATTTTATGTTTCCTATTTTATTGACTTCTGCTCTTTACTATTTCATTCTTCCTGCTGTGGATTTTTTTCTTTTTCTAGCTTTTTAAAGGTGAAAACTTAGGTTGTTGATTTAAGACCCTTTTTTAATATAAGCATTTAAACATTTTAACTTTATTTTTGGTTGCAGTAGGTCTTCCTTGCTGCGTGCAGGCTTTCTCTAGTGGCAGAGATGGGGAGCTACTCTTCATCGCAGTTCACGGGCTTCTCATTGGGGTGGCCTCTTTTATGGTGGCTCACAGGCACTAGGCACAGCGGCCTCAGTAGTTGCAGCTTGTGGGCTCAGTAGTAGCGGTTTGCAGGCACTAGAGCGCGGGCTCAGTAGTTGTGATTCATGGGCTTAGTTGCCCTGTGGCATGTGGAATCTTCCCAGATCAGGGGTCACACCCATGTCCCCTGCATTGGCAGGCAGATTCTTATCCATTGTACCACCAGGGAAGTCCTAATGGAAACGTTTTTAATGCTATACATTTTCCTCTAGACACTTTTAGCTACATCCCATGAACTTCGATAACATTTTAGTATTTATTCAGTTCAAAATATTTTCTAATTTCCCATAGGACTTCATTTTTGTCTGACTTTTTGGGGGGGGCACAGCACCAGGCAGCATGTGAAACCTCCTGACTAGGGATCAGACCCGTGCCCCCTGCAGTGGAAATGCGGAGTCCTAAGCCCTGGACCACCAGGGAAGCCCTGATGGATTATTTTAAAATGTGTTTTATATTGTAAGAGAACATATAATACTTTCATTATAAAGATTTCAAGCTTTTGGTAAAGTTTGTTTAGTGGCCCAGGATATAGTCTATCTTGGTGAATGTTCCATGTGCACTTGATTTGGAGAACTACAGACCAATCTCCTTCATGAACATAGATTAAAAAAAAAAAAAAGGTCCTCAACAGACTGTTAGCACAACAAATCCAGCAGTATACAAAAAGTAATAATAAATCACAGCAAGTGGAGTTTTTCCTGGGGATGGAAGGCTGGTCCAACGTCTGAAAATCAGTGCAATTCACTATATTAACACACTAAAGAAGAACAAATCACGTTATCATTTTACACAGAAAAAAGCAAGAGATAAATTTCAACATTCATGATTAAGAAGAAAAAACTCAGCAAACTAGAAATATAACAATTTCTTTCACCCAGTAAAGGGGATGGACTGGGTGCTTGCGTGTACACAGTTGCTTCAGTTGTGTCCAACTCTGCACCACCATACTTAATATCAAAAGGCTGAGTGATTTCCCTCCTCCCAAGACTGGGAACAAGGCGGGAATGTCCACGATCACCACTTTTGTTTAGCATTGCCCTGGAAGCACCAGCCACTTCAATGAAACAATGGGGGAAAAGGCAAATACAAAGGAAAGGAAGAAATAAAACTCTTAACTAACGACAGGAAGCATGATTATTTATGTCGAAAATCACATAGATTCCACAAAAAAATCCTATGACTAATAGTTTGGCAAGAACACAGGCTGTTCAATAAGACTGAATTGTATTTTCATATACGAGTGATAAATCATTGGAAATTAACATTTTAAAATCTGTTATTGGGACGTCCCTGGTATGGGAGGATTCCACATACCATGGAGCAACTAAGCCCCTGTGCCACAACTACTGAGCCCATGCTCTAGGGCCCGCATGCCACAGCAACTAAAGCCCATGCGTCTAGAGCCTGTGCTCCATGACAAGACGAGCCACCACCATGGGAACGCAAGGAAGGGTACCCCCTGCCCGCCACAGCTAGAGAAAGCCCACACTTAGCAACACAGACCCAGTATGGCCAAAAATAAATATGATAGTGTCCAAAAACTGAAATAATTAGGTATAAATCTAAGTGTGTGTGTGTATATATATATATATAGGATCTGTATGCTGAAAAATCCAAAAGCCTGATTAAAGAAATCAGTGAAGACCTACGTAAATGGAGAGATATACTATGTTTATAGATTGGAAGATTTTACTGTTGTCAGTTTTGCCCAAATTGATCTATAGATTTAACATAATTCCCATCTAGATTTTTATCTTTTTTTGGTAAGTGGAAACAAATTGATCCTAAAAGCTACAACCAAAGTCAAAGCAATTACAATAGCTCAGGTGGTTTTGAAGAAGCACACAGAGGGCTCACAGTACCTGCTTTGAAAACATACTGTCAAGAAGCACTAGTCAAGACTGGGATGTGTGAAAGTTTAGACATAGCTCAGTGGGCCAGTATAGGCAGTTCAGAAACAGCCACACGGATATGGGCAGTTGGCTTTCCACGGGTGTCAAGGTAACTCAATGGAGAAAGGATAGACTTCAACACACAGTATTGAAACAACTGGAAGAAAATGAACCTTGGCCCCTTCTCATATCTTACACAGTATTTAAAGTGAGCCATAACCCTACCTAGAAGTTAAACTTCCAGAAGAAAACCTAGCAGAAAATGTTCTGTCCTTGGATTAGGCAAAGGCTTCTATGAGAGAGAAAAAGCACAAACTGTAACAGAAAAAATTAGGCATCATCAAAGTTGAAGAACTTTACTTTGACACGAGAACAAAAAGACAAGCCACAGACTGGAGATGTTTGCAAATCACAACTCTCAGGAAGGATTGATATCAAGAACATACAAGGAACACTCCAAACTCAGTGATAAAACAACCCCCAGTGTACAGAGTGGGTGAAAGATGTGGATGGACACTGCCAAAGGAGGTATGTGGCTATCGCACAGAGAAGCACACAGATGGTTTCTCAACATTGTTAGGGAAACGCCCTTGAAGACCATGTGGAATACCACTACACACCTATTAGTATTTTTAAAGAATATTTATTTTAGTTGCAGCATTCGGTCTCTTCACTGTGTCAAGATCTTTTGATGCAGTGTGTGGATTTAGTTGGCTCCAAGGCCTGTGAGATCTTCCTTGATCAGGGATCAAACCTGTGTCCCCTTCCTTGCAAAGAGGATTCTTAACCATTGGACCACCAGGGAAGAAGTCCTGACACCCATTAATATTAGTATTAATTAAAAATAATTAAAAAATCCGGTAATAGCAAGTGTGAGGCCAAGGGGGATCAAATGGAATTCACAGGCTGCTGGTGAGATGCATTAATAAAAAGCTACACTGCCTTCGGGAAAAGTTTGGCAGTATCTTGAAAGTTAAACACCTACCTACCTACCATACAATTCAGCAGTCCCCTCCTAAGTATTTACCCAAGTGATACGAAAACTTTATACAAATGTTTAAAAGTGAATGTTTACAACAGTTCCATTCATAATTCCCCAAGCCGGAAACAACCCTTAAGTCCTTGGGTTGCTGTGTAATAAAGAATGACTCACCCACACCGTGGAATACTAGTTAGCAATGAAGAAAAGAGGACTAGGGAAGACTCACGTGACTAAGTGAAGGAAACCAGACTCAAAATGGTACACGCCACAGGATTGCATTTCCGAGACTCTGGGAAAGGCAAAACCATAGCGATAGACTGACAGGTTGGAGGTGACTGGGACAAGGGGTGGGGAGGATTTGGCTCCAAAGAGGCAGTCCATGGTTTGGGGAGGGGGGAGAATGTTCTGTGCCTTGTTTGTGGTGGTGGTAAAACAGCTCTGTGTGTGTGTGTGTGCCTTGTTGCTCAATCAATTCTGACTCTGTGACCCCATGGACTGTAGACGACCAGGCTCCTCTGTCCATGGGGATTCTCCAGGCAACAATGCTGGAGTGGATTGCCATTTCCTCCTCCAGGGGATCTTCCCAACCCAGGGATTGAACCCAGGTATCCCGCATTGCAGGGGGATTCCTTACCATCTGAGCCACCAGGTAAGCCTAAACAGCTCTCTGCATCGTCAAAACTCAGCTGTACAGCCAAAAATATGATTTTTATTGATATAAATTAGAATTTTTTGAAGTAAAAATAGTATTTGATTTATAAAAATGGGACAAAAATGAGCAATGTGCTATTTGTTATTTTGAAGGGAAAAATGTTGGCGAGACCAGAGGCTTCGTGGAGGAGAGGGGACTTTCCTGGTGAAGGGATCACAGATTGGGGGCGTAGCGTAGCTACCGGGTAGCGCTGAGCTGGGTGTGCCAGGTCCACCTGTGCGCTGGGAAGGACGCACAGTGCAGGTAGGGAAACACGCAGGACGCCAAATAGGAGAGGTCCTGCCAGCGGGGACAGTGGTCTGGACATGAGAAACGATAGAAAACAACCTCCAGGCGGTAGAGGGGTTGGGGAGTGGAGGTGGGGGATTAAAACTTCGGAGAAGGAGGCGAAGAAAAAAAGGGGGATGGCATTGTCAAGACAGGAAAAGGACAGAAAAAAAAAAAAAGGACAACGCCGCCACCGAGCGGTCTTGGGTGTAAGGAGGGGAGCGGGCAGTAAGGGTGACGGTAGGTGTCAGGGTCGCCCGAGGAAGGGCCCCTATTGACAGCGTCACAGGTGGGCTTCCCTAAGACTCGTGGGTCCAGACCCCAAAACGGAGCTTTCAGAGGGTAACTGGACCCAGGTGTTCAGACCAGTCCGGGCAAGGAGGGAGCTCGGGTACCGCGCGAGAGCCCAGGGACCGCGTGGGATCCGCGGGACGGCATGGGAGCCAGCGGCACGGCGCGGCCTGGGACTGAGTGGGAGCCCGGAGGGCTGGCAGGGCCCACGGTAAGAAGAAACGCGGAGCTACCCTGCGCGCTCCACGGTCCTCCCCACGCGCCGTCCCTTTCTCCTCCTCGCCCACCCCTCCTCAGAGGCTCCGCCTAGGGCCCGCCCCACCGCAGCCGAGACCCCGCCTCCCGCGGCCATATCCAATCGGCAGCCCGCCGCCACCACAGGCCCCACCCCAGCCCCCTGCGGCTCCTCCCACGACTGAACTTCTCGAAGGACAGCCGAGCCACCCAATGAACTCCCGGGACGTCCGGCGTGGGCGGCAGGAGGGCCAATCCAGAAGGGGCGCGGGCAGGAAAGGCGGGCCTCCGTGACGGACGGGGAGGAGGTGCCAGGCTGTTTGGTTGCTAGCTCCCGCTGCTCTCCCGACCGCTTCATTGTCACCGGGCCTCGTAGTAGGCGCCGGGGCCGGGGGGGGCGAGGGCGCGAGGTCCCGAGGTCGTCGGCCCGAAGCCTAGGCTCCCCGTGTCTCCACTTGGAGGGCCCCGCGCATCCCTCGCCGTTCGGTCCTACAGGCCCCGAGTTCCAGGCCCGACTCACGCAGGTGAGAGGGTCCCTGTGCAGTTGGGGTGGCCCCGCAGGTGAAGAATCTCCAGGACCGGCGCACAAGGGCTGGCCCACGCAGATGAGAGGATCCTGGCCCGCGCAGGGAGGGGCATCCCGGGCTGTGCAGGTGAGGTGGAACGTGCCGGTGAGTGGGCCTTGTGCCGGTGAGGGCGTCCCCACGCCCGTGAGGTAGTCCTGGGCCCGCCTAGGTGGGGAGGCCAGCGCAGGTGAGGGGGCCTGGCACTCACACAGGGGAAGGGGTCCATGCTGGTGAGGGGGGTTCTCGTGCAGTTGAGGGTACCCAGATGAGGAGGAAGGTGCAGGTAAGGGCCCCCCAGCGCCCCCACACAGGTGAGGAGGGGCTCATGCCCCAGGGCCCGTAAGCTCTTACCGCCTTCCTGGGAGGATGATCTCCCTGCCTTGAGCCAAACCCCAGGGACATGGGGAGCTGCCCTCAGGAAGCTTCCTGGGGTTCTGGGATAGCTCATCCTGAGAGGTCCAGGTGGAGGCTCTGGACACCACCTTCAGATCCTTGGGAGGGACACCTCTGTATGCAAGATGAGATCTAGTCTGGAGGGTTCCACGGAGAGGCTTTGTTTACCATCCCAGAGCCCCCCACACTCCTTGCTGCTCAAGGGTGCCAGCCCCTTGAGTGGGCCCAGTTAGGCTGGGTGTGGCTGGTTGCCTGAAGGAGAGGAGGGTGTTAAATTTCACTCACACTACCGGAAACACATACCCGAGGACACTGGCCTAGTGAGTGGCAGGGACAGCCTCTGCCTTCACTCTGGAGAGTAGGGGCCAAAGCCTCTGCTGTGGGTGTTGGGGCTGAAGGAGGCTGCAGTGCTGACCCTGGGTGACGATGGTGTATGCCCACTGGCCCGCTAGAGTCCTTCCTGGCGTGGAGGGCTATGCTCATTCCTTTCTGGTCACTCCTGGTGCCGGCTCATCTCCTCTGGTTACCTGAGCACGTGCCATGAGCCAGATTCTGGGGTTGCAGAGTCCCCACCCTCACGGGACTTACAAGGGCATCAGGCAGTGCGCAGACCAACCTGTGTGGGCAGGTGGCCAAGGGAGACAAGTGAAGTAGGATGAGGGAGCGAGGAGTGACAGGGACAGGCAGTCCTCTGAGTCGGGGCGGGGGTGCCTAATGACATCCCAGGGAAGGGTCTCAAGCAGATCAAAGGTGGGAAAGGGAGGCAGTGAGGAGGTCACAGAGAGCAGGGTCAGGTCTGAGGGGCGTTGTTCTCAGTCCAGGTCTGGTGACTTTATTATCCCTGCCTGAGTGTCCTCCCACCCTGATCTGAGACCCGGTTCAGAAAGATCAGCTGAGGCTGCCGTGTGGGGAGAGGCTAGGCTGGTCAGGCAGGGCCAGAGGAGGGGTTGCCGTGGTTTTTCAGTTTGAGGAGATGGGGGCTCAGATGGGGGTTGTGGAGAGAAGGGAGAGGGGCACTGGCTGGGTGCCTGAGGGGGCATTTGCAGAGGAGAGGAGGTGGAAGAGGTCAGGACAAGACTTGAATCTTTGGTCTGAGCCAGTTTCAGAAAACACCCACTGGGGAGGGGCAGCTGGAGGTGGCAGTCAGGAGTCTGTTTGGGTCTGAGGTGCCATGTACTCCATGGTCAGCTAAGCTGGGAACTGGAGGATAAGGGAGTGGTGAGAGGTATGCCTGTGGGAACCGGCCATGCAGAGATGGTGTTTGACGCCAGGATGCCAGAGGCTGTCCCTTAGGATGGAGAGAAGAGGCCCAGGGCTGAGCAGTCGGATGGGGAAGGGCCAGCAATGGACACTGTGGAAGTGCCACCCTAGGAGGGGAGGAGGGGAACCTGGACACGAGAGAAGATGCTGCCTCCCAGGAGCTCGTGGGTATTCTGGATGGTTCTAAGGAGACAGAGGGAGAGTTCCATGGCCAGATAAGTTTAGGGGCTTTAACAAATCCCAGTTTGAATATTGCCTGTGG
The DNA here is from genome assembly GCF_049115385.1 of Moschus berezovskii. NCBI lineage: Eukaryota > Metazoa > Chordata > Mammalia > Artiodactyla > Moschidae > Moschus > Moschus berezovskii. The sequence continues at coordinate 62,869,786 of NC_142479.1, forward strand.
GGTGCTCACCACAGGCCAGCCTTATGACTGTCTTGTCTGAACCTCATGATATCCTGTGAGGAGGCACTTTTGAAGGCCCATTTTACAGATGAGGAATACGGGGCCCAGGCAGGTATAGTACCTGTCATGGGATGAGGGCTCACACCTATGACCTCAGCAGCCCAAGGTCACCCCCTCCAGTGCCCTTCCAGGGAGGGTCATCTTGACCCCAGGAAACCCTCCTTTTGCTGTTAATGCTCAGCGTCCTGCTCTGCCACTCGCTTCTGCTCCTGATAAGGAGACAGCCACTGAGCAACAAGGGTGGTGGGGGTGACAGGCCTCTGGGGAGCTGAATGGCATGCAGACTCAGACCCTCAGCCCTGGGCCCTTGTGGCCGAGCTGGAGAGGGTGTGCACGCCACCTAGTTCCTCGGAGGACACCTCCTCACCTCCCTTATTCTCTTCTCAGGGCCACCTGTCCACCATGAAAGGCTCCAGGGCCCTCAGCGGCCCCGAGGGCAGCCTAGAAGGCGTGGACTTGAGTCTGACAGGCCTCCCTCCACCCATGAACCGGCGCCCCAATAGTGCTTCTGCCACCAAGCCCATCACCCGCTCCATCTCCGTGGTCACGGGCAGTGAGCCAAGGAGGAAGATGCTGGTGAGTATCAGAGCTGGGTGTCAGGTCTGGGTGTCAGGGCCCCCTGTCTTGGGGTGGCGTCTGAGTCCTGGGTAAGCTCCACACCTCAGCAGGCACCTTCATGTCCATTATCCCATTCATCCCTGGGGCTATCCGGGGGCAGGAAAGACTCCGGCACATAGACCAGGGAGCTGACTCACCAAAGGTTGCTGCTAGGGTCACCTGGCCCCACATAGAGCCTAGATCCTGGCAGCGCCAAGCCTTCCATCCCTCCTATTCCAGCAACATTTGGATTTGTGTGATTCCTCTGTAAACGAGGTTGATGTGTGGGGAAGGAGGAGCTCCTAGTGGCCTTGGAGATACTGTGCAGGGCAGGCAGTAGGCCGCAGGTGGGCAGCCAGACGGCAGCAGGAACTCTGGGACAGGAGCTGCCATGGGGAGCGAATGGCCAGGCTCATTGGTGAGAAGGTGATGAGGAGGATGGCAGCCTTTGCTGTGGTGCCTGGGCAGGCATCACATGCCTTCCCTTGAACCTTCCACCTTCCAGGGGTGAGGTGCTCCCATTTCATGTGAGAGGCCAGGGACCTGCCCCGCCTCAGCCGGGCAAACCCGGCGCCCCCAGGGTGTTCCCTAGCCTACCTGTCACCTGCTCCCCCTGCTCACCTGTCTACATGTGACCCAGGAGAGCCTCTCACTCAATCTGTTTCCAAGCCTGGCCTGGCCCTGTGTGGACTCGCAAGGGTCTGAAACCTCAGCCGCACGGTCAGTTGCTTCCCTCCTTTTTGTAGGAGAACCCAGGGCCTGGAGGCTCCCGGGCCATCAACAACCTTCGCAGATCTAACAGCGCCACGCAGGTCAACCAGCCACAAGCCAACCAGGCATGGCCCAGCCCCCTCAGGTAACCTCTGACCCGCCAGGTGCTCCCGTCCAGCTCTCCTGCCTCGGTCAGTCCTTTTCCCAGCCTCACCGGTGTGAACACCGGCTGGACAGGGGGCCCGGCCTGGGCCGAGGCAGGCAGGATGAGTCTTTGCCTGTCACTTCCTGTGCAGATGTGAACCTCAAGGCTGATGCCCCTGCCTGCTCCTCTGCCTTGTCTTTGTTGCACGTTCCCTGGGGCTCTCACGGTGGCCACAGGACAGGGTGCGAGCGTCTCTTCCAGGCGTGGTTGTCAGAGCGGGGCTGAGAAGTGATACTTCATGCTGCAGGCTTGGGAGTAGGAGATCCCATCAGTGACCTGGCCCCTCCTGGCCCCTTGTAAGACGAGTTCCCATCTGGATTCCTGGAGCCGGCCTCCCCGGGCCCCATGATTGACCTTGCTTGCCATCCTCTCTGTGACTCAGGCCGTCAGAGCCCCCAGACTTCCTGACTCTCTTCGAGGGCAGCCCCAGTGGGAGAAAAAGACCAGCCAGTCTGAGCAAAGCCTCCAGTGAGAAGGGAGCCACGTGGAATGTGCTGGTGAGGCTGCAGCTGAGCTGAGTCGACAGGCCGTCAGGCTGTTTCATTGGGGCTGACGCCTGGTTCCGACTTTGTTCTCGCTGCCCTGCAGGACGGGCTGGTGGGAGGCAGGGGACATCAGTGTTAGTTAGCCAGCTTTGACCACAGTGGTCAATGTGAGGAGGAGCAAAGACCATCCCAGCCCCTGGGTCTCCCATGTGTGGGTGAGGCGGTGGGGGTGGGGCAGGGGCCTCACATCAGAGGCATTTGCAGTGGGGTGATGGACTGTTGCCTGTGTGCACCGACAGGACGACCGGCCCAGGGCCTTTACCTTGCCATCTGATGCCCAGAGTCCTGGAGCCCTTGACGTGCCAGTGGGCCCGAGGAGGAGAGAGTGCATGGTGCCCCTGGCCCCCAATTTCACCGCCAACAACAGGTGTGTTGGCTGCACCCTCACACCTTGGGTTCCACTTGGCAGAACACCCTGCTGGAGCTTCCCTGGGTCCTGAGAAGGGCCTCACCTTTGGGCATGGTGGCCGTGGAGGGGGCCTGGCAGGCACACTGGCACAGTGCCACAGTGAGCCCTGGTGCCAACTATGTGAATCGGGGGTCCTTTCCAGAGCCTGAAGCCACCCCCACCCCGATCTCTCCTGGCAGGAGCAACAAGGGTGCCGTGGGCAACTGTGTCACCACCATGGTGCACAACCACTACACCCCCTCAGAAAAGGTGCCGCCGCCCCCCAAGAGCTCCAACCACACGGCTCCCTCCCTCAAGTAAGGCCCTGGCTGCAGCCTCCCACAGTGCACGACCTGGGCTGCACAGGCAAGCCCAGGCTCATCTTGATCTGGGGTTCCACTGAGGAAACAGCTGCCCCCCCAAGTCTCTAGTCCCCACCTGAGGCCAAAGCCAAGGGGGACCTTGAGCAGGCTGAGCAGAGCAGCCCCGCCCCTAGTCCCTCATGCTCATGTCCAGTGCACAGCGTGCTCAGGTCAGGGATGGCCTATGGGTCCCAAGTCACCATCCAGCTCTGGGATCCTGCTGTTTTAAGTGTGGAGCCCTTTACCCTGGGTGCCACCAGTTGGACCCTGGTGGGGGAGTAGGTGACCCTGAGGTTGACCTGCATGTCAGAACAGGACCTCACCTGCTCCTGGGGTCCTCAGGCCCTGGGACAAGGCTAAGATGGCTCCCCGAGCCACAGGCAGAGCCGTCCCCTGGGAGCTGGGAGAGGGGGCCATGTTAGGTGGCCATGAATCTTTCTCTACCCTCCCGGTCAGCAACATCATCAAGGCAGCCACGGATGAGGGCGAGGGCAGCAGCCTCGGGAAGCCGCAGAAGAACGTGGCCCGCAGCAACCACGTGGTCCAGAATAACTCGGGGGGAACCATCAGCCTGCTCAGACGGAAGGAGGTGACCGAGGAGGAGGCTGAGAGGTGACCACAGCCGGGGCTGGGAGGAGGCCTGAGGTACCAGGGAGAGAAATGTCCATTTAAGAATTGTTTTAAGATGGTGCAGGCTGAAAAGATCACATGTTGTACAGTTCTCTTTATACAAAGTATCAAAAAAGGCAGATCTACAGAATTAGAAAGTAGAACAGTGTCTGGTTGGGGCCTGAGAAGTGCAGAGGGGGTCTTTTAGGATCAGTGGAAACATTCTAGAACTGGATCATGCTGGTGGTCATGCAGCTCTCTAAATTTACTAAAAATCATTGAATGGTATTTTCCAAATGGGTGAGTTTTGTAAGTATGTAATCACTTCAGTAAACTGCTAAGTAAAAAAACATTAAACAGAAAAATGATATAAAACTGCAAAGATCAGAACGCTGATGGGCTGCCCCCTGAATCAGGCCCCACGGGAGGGCGGGATGTTGGCACAGTGGGACCTTCTGCTTCTGCCCCAGGTCAGGAACCACGTAGTGATCAGAGCCTGGGCTCTGAGAGCTCCACCTGGCCGAGCAGTCATCACGGCTGTCCCAGTAAAGCTCAGGACCGTGCCCTGGAAGTGGGCAAGCGGGAGGAGCTGGGCAAGGCCCGGGTGTCCCCACTGGGACCCCTCTGGGTGCATGTCCCACGGCCGGTGACCACTCACATGCTGTCTGGTCCGTTGGCACCTTTGCCAGGTGAATCGACAAGGGGTCCCAAGAGCCCAGGTGAAGGCTTTGGGTTTAACCCGCTTTCCTGAGTGTGATGTATAACGTGCCCCTCTTAGAGCGCAGGTTTATGAATCCGATGCCTGTGTAGTCGGAACATCACCCCCTACCCTGGGATGCCCTCACACGCCTCTCACCCAGGACCTCCTGGCCAAGACCCTGGCCTCACCAGCCTGTCCCCTCCAGTCTGCTTTTCCTGGTGGGCCGTGCCTGGAGCCCCGGCCTGTGGCCCCCGGTGCTCAGCCTGCAGCGCCTCTGACTTGTTGCTCTTTATCTCTGAGCAGTGTCCACCATCAGGAGCACACAGCATTCGCCCACAGGTGGTGGTGGGCCTTTGGGGTCCTCTCGTTTTCTACTGATCGTGAATAGTCTGTGGGGATGAGCTTTTCCATTTCCCTGGGGAACGCCGGCACTTGAAGAAGGGCCGTGTGCATCACCGCTTCTCTGCCTGCTGGGCCTCCTGGAGACCCGGGGAAGAAGGCTGTGACTCAGCCACCTCCACCCTGACCCCACTCTGGCAGGTTCATTCACCAGGTGAACCAGGCCGCTGTCACCATCCAGCGCTGGTACCGACTCCAGGTGCAGCGGCGCCGGGCTGGAGCCGCCTGCTTGGAGCACCTGCTGGCGTCCAAGCGAGAGGTCAGTGTGGGTGTGTGAGCCACACCCTGAGGGGTGGGCATGAATCCCAGGGGTCCAGCTGTGTACAGCAAGGTTTCTGACCAGTGGACTTGAACCTAGAATTGCCCCATGAGTCCACTTCCTCTAGGGGGTCAGCTTCCTCCCTCCCAAATTGCTCGGTCACAGGACCTGGGTGCCGGGTCACCCCTGCTGAAAGGTGAGGTGGGTTTCTGGCTGGGATGCAAAGCCATTTCCCATCTGCAAGAGCCGCTGACCACCCGAGAGAGGGGGGCTTGTCCTTTGTGGGGCAGAGAAATGGCAGGATGGGGCCACCCGTCTCTCCAGTCAAACCCCCTGTGGCTTGGCTTCTGCAGGGGCAGCGGCAGCGGCTGGGAGAGGGGACCCTCCTGGACCAACACCTACAGAAGGAGGTAGCCAGGAGGAAGGCCCGGGAGGAGAAGGCGCGCCAGGCCCGGAGGGCAGCCATCCAGGTGAGGGGGTGGCCTGAGCCACGTGGGGAGCCTGGTGCTGAGGAAGGACCCTCTGTGCCAAGACCACTTGTGCCCCTGGGGGCCCTGCTGCCCCCTTCCCCGAGACCCTGGGCATGGGGCGTTGGGCACTGTGACTCAGGGAGGATGAGCGGCGGCCCTCTCCCCTGGCCCCGGCTGCTCACAGGGGCTCCCACAACAGGAACTGCAGCAGAAGCGAGCCCAGAAATCAGGCAGCGCTGACCTTGGGCCGCTGAAGGGGACGGGGGAGACGGAGAAGCCCCAGCCCACCCAGGAGCCAGCCATGAGGCCAGGGAGCACCGCTCAGCAGACCCGCAAGGCCAATAACACTGGTGAGGAGGGCTGAGAGCCCAGAGGCTGCCCTGCTGCCCACCCACCACTGCCTCTGGCTCTGCGTGCAGGCACTCCAATATGGTGACTCCCCTGGAGTTATCCCTAAAAGCAGATGCCCCCTGCCCAGACCTCCCTATCCCTCCCCACCCCTCCCCATCCCTCTCCCTCAGGGAGGCTCCTGCTAAGAAGGTGCCTCTGCCAATGTCCCCTGGCGCCCTATGCCACTGCCCCGTTGGCAGCTTCCACTCATGAATGAGGGGCACTGCTCTCAGCAGACACCAGGCCTTGCTCTTCCACTTCTGTCCCAGTTACTCTGGACCTGGACACAGGGTCCTTTCAGAGCAGCTGTACCAACTCTGTGACCTCTCACTCCAGAAGGTCAGGGCTCCCCAGTGTCCCCACTGCTCCATGAGGTCCACCGTGGCATGTGCTGTCCCAGGCCTGCCTCCCCCATGCCTGGCTTCTTCCCAAGGGCTCCTCCACATCTGCAGCCCCCTGGTGGGCTGATGCTGTGTTCTGTTGTGCAGGGGCCAGCTTCCACACCGCAGGCTTGGAGGACGCCAGCCAGCCTGCCCTTGGCTCGTCCCCAGAGCAACGGCAGCTCTCAGAGGACAAGCCTCAGGTCTCGGCACAGCCCTTCCCACCCTGCCTGCCTGCCTTCAGCTCTGGGGTGCATCGGTGCTGGGGTGGTTGGCACCTACCCCTTAGCTGCCCCTCCCTGGCTATGGGGTCACTCACACCAGGAAAGGCGACCCAGGATGGGTCTTGTTGATCCAGCAGAAGGCTGGGGTCTCAATGGTTGCTCTGGAATCCCTCTGGGTATTCATGGATGCTGGGGTGGCACCTCTACAGGCCCATAGAAAAGAGCTGGAAGCTCAGGTTAGGCATTCGCCAAAGCCTCCAGCCTCTGGAGACCCCTCCCACCAAGTCACCCTTTTTGTTTTCCTGGAGGTGGGTCGGGGGGCGGCGGCAGGTCGAGTTTAGTCCACGTGGCTGGGCAGGCACATGCTCATGTGGAGAAAGCTTCACCCTTCTGTTCTTTGGTGGTCTCTGCCTTTAACGGCCCATCTACTGCAGGATGCCAGCCACCACGATGTGCCTGTTGAGGGCCTGGAGGGCATGGGCCCAGCTGGGAGCAGGGCCAAGTCAAAGGCAACCCTGGACGAGCTGCTGGACACGCTGAAGCTGCTGGAGCAGGAACCTGAACCGCTGCCCTGCCCCCGGGCCTACCACAAGGACAAATATGCCTGGACCGACGAGGTGACCACGGGCCCTGGCACTGCCCATTCAGGCAGTCCAGGGTTGCTTTAGGGGCCAGGGAAGTCCACCAGGCTCCTCTCTGCTCTAGTAAGGACCCTAATGAGGGCCAGTGGGACCTGATTGAATCTCCCCAGTTATCCCAGGGCTCACTAAGAGTTAGGACCCTCAGAAGAACCCAGGGGTGGAGGTGGGGTGGGTACTGCCTCTCTGCCAGTGGTACTCCCTGCCAGGGTCTGGGGAGCTTGAGAGGCCCTACCTCCAGACCAGGCCTTCCTCTACCCCAGGGGACCCTGAGCAGCTTCTGGAAGGCCGGCCCAGAGTCCTCAACTGTCCCAACATCCCCTAACACTGCACCCCTCCCATGCAGGAGGACGATGCCAGCTCCCTGACAGCGGACAACCTGGAGAAATTTGGGAAGCTGAGTGCACTTGCTGGCCCCCCTGAGGATGGGACCCTGCTTTCAGAGGCCAAGCTGCAGAGCATCATGAACTTCCTGGACGAGATGGAGAAGTCTGGGCAGGGCCGGCCGGCCTCAGCCCCTCAGGTGTGGAATGGATCTCCGGGGGGAGGACAGCAGGTCATCAGCGGGTGACCATGGCCTGCCTGACACAGCCATGTTCGCAGGGCCCCATGCCGGAGGAGGGGCTGGGGCGCCTGGAGCCTGCACCTGAGGTCAGCATATCAGTTATGCGACTGCAGCTGGAGGTGGAGGAGAAGAAGCAGGCGATGGTGCTGCTGCAGAGGGCGCTGGTAATGTCCCCGCCGGCACTGCATCTGTCCCCGGGGCCCCAGCTGGCTCAAGCCCCTGGCCTGACCCTTGAGGGCCTCGTTTCAGTCTCTTCTCCCGCAACCGCTACAGGCACAGCAGCGAGACCTCACCTTCCGGCGGGTCAAAGAGACGGAGCGGGAGCTGGGCCGGCAGCTGCGGCAGCAGAAAGAGCATTACGAGGCCACGATACAGCGGCACCTCTCCTTCATTGACCAGGTGGCGCTGCCCGGGAGGCGGGGCTCGGCACGGCGGTCAGGAGGAGGACGGGACTGGGTTCCAGACCAGCTTGGGCTTGGTGGAAATTTCTGGACCCACAGGCCTCCCCTGTGGGCCTCCTTCTCTCTCTGTAGAAACAGACAGCAGCTCCCTCTGGGGACCAGGGCTGGTCCAACCCACACCAGCCCCACAGCGCTGCCCCCCGACCCCGCCTAATGATGCTCCCCACGGCATAACCCTCCCCCGACCCATGGCCACGCTCCTCGATCCAGCATGGTGGGCAGGCAGCAGGAGCAGGTGGACAGAGAACGTCTAAGGTGGGGTCCAGCCATGTGGGGTCACTCAGGACCAGTTGGTCCCCTGGGGGCCTGGGGACACATCCAGTAGGACAGACTCTGAACTTTCCTGCACATTCGGACTGTTCTGGGGAGGCCACCCCTGGTCTGCTGGGGTTGGCGGGGCAGTCCCTGACAGGGTGTTGGAAGCTTCACGCCCACCCTGTGCTCAGCTGAGCTCCCGTTAGGTCCTTTTCTGAGGAAAACTCTGTGTGAGGGCTCTGTGAAGAGAGGACAGAGCCCAGAGGAACCGATTGGCCTCCGGTGACCATTAGCTACACTCTGCTTGGAGGTCATAAGTGTCTCCAAATCAGGGGTCTGCCAGGAGTCCTCGATGAGGCTGGGTGCTGTCCTGGGGGCTTTGTGGAGACACCTTGGCAGGCAGTGAGCAGACCCTTCTCCACAGGCCAGGTGACGGGGTTGACAAAATGACCCCCGTTCCAGGAAGCTCCTAGTGTGGCCATAGTTGGGGCCTTGTAGCCAAGGCACCATCACTGTCTGAGCACTGCTGACACCAGCCAGGTCCCAGGGGGATTGAGGGTCCGGGCAGCTGTTGCCCTTGTCCATGTGTGTATTCCCCAGAACCCAGGATCCTCCCTCAGACCAGGGAGCAAAGCGAGGCTCAGGATTTGGTGTGCTGGCCTCCTGGGTGAGGGGAGGCTGGGCCTCCTGGCCTCACAGGGCAGCAGCCTCACCTCCACCCCTGGTCACAGCTGATCGAAGACAAGAAGGCTCTGGGCGAGAAGTGTGAGGCCCTGGTGGCCGAGCTGAAGCTGGGGGACCAGAGGCGCAAGGACAGGGAGGCCCAGCTGCAAGAGCAGCATGAGCTGGTGAGCCCTTTGCCCTCCCACCACCTGGCCCAGGCCTGATGGGCCCTGTGGGAGGGACCCCAGGACAGGTGGCCCCTGGCGCCTCACTCCTTGGCCTCCGAACTGCTTCCCGAAAGCTTGGCAAGTGGCCGACCCTGGGTAGGGGGCCGAGGGACTTATGGAGACTCCTCCTGTGTCACAGATAAGGAGGTGGTGTTCAGAGGAGGTGACTGGGGACCTACCTCAGCGCTGGTCCCTGGTCAGAGGGACCCCACTAACTCCTCCCAGCTTTCATCAGACAAGGACCGCAGTCCCTGGTGCCTCCTGCTTTGGCCACGGTCACTGTTGAAAGGCTGCCTCCTGAAACCCATGGGGCAGCTGGGAACGGGGTGTCTTTGCATCCTCCTGCTTCCTACAGCTCCTCTGTTGACTCCTGTTTCCCTGTTGATAGGAGATTAAGAAACTCAAAGAACTCATGAGCGCCACGGAGAAAGTCCGCAGAGAGAAGTGGATCAATGAGAAAACCCGGAAGATCAAGGAGATCACGGTCAAAGGTAGGGGCCATCGTGCTGGGAGCCACCACGTGGGCGGGACAGACACGGGGGTCTCGAGTAAGGACAGTAGTTCCAGTTGGACATGTGGCACAGAGACTTCCTGGGAAGCAGTGAGACCCAGGGATGGGCCCCCCTGGTTCGAGGCTGGGAGGAGCAGGGGAGGCTGGCGGCACATGAGCTTGACCACAGACCAGCATCCTGACACAGGGCCCCGTTCAGGCTGGGGGCCTGGGCTCCCTTGATGGGTCTTCTTGCCTCCTCCAGCTTCCAGGGGAGTGAGTGGGGTGGAGTGGGGGGGTGGTCTTGGTTGGGGGAGGATAGCTGCCAGCAGCATGGCTGCTCTTCTCCCACTCATAGAACCCTCTAAGGACTGGTGGGACAGCCCCAACTGTGCCTGCCTATGCCTGGCCCTCCTGCCCAGGACTCCCTCCTCTGCAGTGACCCCTTCTTCCAGGGAAGTTCTGCAGGCCAGAGCACCAAGGGAGGAGCCTCAGTGCAGCGGGCAGGGATTGGCGCTGTGGGCACGGGTGGACTCAGCTGTGCTTCAGGCTGGAGCCCCTGGAGGGGGTCTCCTGGCTAGTCCGCAGCCCTGGTGTCCCAGTGGGCAGAGATCAGTGGTCCCCCACAGTTCAGGCAGGCGCAGGGCAGGGCCCCTGCAGTGCAGTGGTGGACAGAGATCCCTGCAGCACAGTACCCCCCCCAACCCCCAGGCCTGGAGCCTGAGATCCAGAAGCTGATCGCAAAGCACAAGCAGGAGGTAAAGAAGCTCAAGGGTCTGCATGCGACGGAGCTGCTGCAGGCAGAGGAGCGTGCGGCACAGCACTATGCACGGCAGGCGGAGGAGCTCCGCGAGCACCTGGAGCGGGAGAAGGAGGCGCTGGGCCGGCAGGAGTGGGAGCGCGCCCAGCAGCGGTGGGGGTCCCGGGGACATGGGTCGGGGAGCGAGGCCTGGTGTGTGCACAGACTCCCAGAGTGAATAATACCTCCTCCCTGGCGGCCTCCCTCCAGGGTCAGAGAAATCGGGTGTGGGGGGGGTTAGTGCAGGACACCGAGGGGCAGGACAGCTGTAGCTGTACCGGGCAGTTCAGTTCCTAGGATGCGCTCTGGGGGGGCAGCTGGGATGGACGGCGCGGGGGCCACTGGTAGGTTCTGAGCTTGTCCTGGCTGCGCCTGCCCTGAGCCCTGTGGTGTGAGGTCCTCCTGTGTCCGCCCCACCGCCCACCCCCGCCAATGAGTCCTGTGTCCACAGCTTCGAGCAGCACCTGGCGCAGGAGCAGCAGGCCCTGCAGCAGCAGCGGCGGCGGCTCTACAACGAGGTTGCGGAGGAGAAGGAGCGGCTGGGCCAGCAGGCCGCCAGGTACTGCGGGGCGGGGCTTAGCCCTGCCCAGCCTCATCTGGCCTCTCAGAACTGACCCCTGCTCACCTGCAGGCAGCGGGCAGAGCTGGATGAGCTGAGGCGGCAGCTAGAGGAGAGCAGCTCGGCGGGGGGCCGGGCCCTGAGGGCCGAGTTTGAGAAGGGGAAAGAGGAGCAGGAGCGCAGGCACCAGGTCAGCCCCGCCCCGCCCCTGGGAGAGGCCCCGCCCCGCCCCTGGGAGAGGCCCCGCCCCCGGGAGAGGCCCCGCCCCCGGCCCCACCCGATCCCTCTGGGCCTGCCTAGCAGGAAAGCATCCACCAGATGTGGAGGAGGGCAACTGCCAGGACCAGCGTCCCACCTGCCAGGGTAGCAGCTGCTCGAAGCACTGTGCCGAGCCTGGTTTCACAGTAGGGGTCTCCCCAGCCAGCTCATCACAAACCCTCAGCTTGACCTCAGGCCTGTCCAGGCCCCTGCAGACCCAGCTCTGGGTGGGGAGCGGCTAGGCAAGGCTGCTGTCACATTGTCGCCTGCCCCCAGATGGAACTGAAGGCCCTGAAGGACCAGCTGGAGGTGGAGAGACAGATGTGGGAAGCCAACTCCGCCAAGAAGGAGGTGGGAGGCGGGTGAGGCCGGGACAGGGGGTGGGGGCTTCCTTCCCTCTCCCCTCCTGCCAAAAGCCTCAAAGCAGGCCTGTAGGCCCCATGTCGGTGGCCTCCCCTTGGGCAGGTGTGGGTTCTGGCTGCCTGGGGTTGGCGGTGTGATTCTGGCCGTAGTTGAGTGAACTTCTAGCTGGGCATGGGAGAGACTGGGGGGCTGGAGTGGACCCCAGAGGATGGTGGCGGATGTTCCTCCTCCTCCCCTTGCCCGGGTAACTGTTGTGAAAGTTGACAGGCTGACCCGCAACCATTGTGAGCGGCCCATTTGGGAGCAGTCTCCCTTATCCTCTCATGCCGTTCTCCAGATAGGCTGTGGCACCACACTGTCCTGTCCGGGAAGGAGGTGGTGGCGGAAAGGCACACAGGGGCCACACAAGCCATCAACTAGGGCCCAAAGCCTGAGTAGTGGCCCAGTGGCCACCCTGTCCCCTTCCCACAGCCATGCATGGAGGGGTCCTCGTATCTGCGGGATACGTTCCCAGACTTGACTGAGTCAGAGAGCATGGTGTGTTCAGCTAGATGGAATTTCCAGGTTGCCTTCCAAGAGGCTGCCCCATCGAGCTCTCATTCCCGGGTGGGGCCCCCGGCCCTGTGGGTGCCCCACGCTGCCCTCAGCAGCCAGATGAGGTCCCTTCTTTTATCAGGATCAGTTTGGCAGCAGACAAGGTCTCTGAGTGGGAGAAGAACTAGGCTGTGCTGACAGTTCCCACTCAGGCCCCTGCTGGGTCCCATGCTGGGTCCTGATGACAGGGCATGGCCCTCACGCCTGAGGACAGGTGAGACCCTCAGCCAGCTCCCTCAGCCCCCCTGTGCCGCCCCTGCAGGAAGCGTGGTTGCTGAACCGGGAACGGGAGCTAAAGGAGGAGATCCGGAAAGGCCGGGACAAGGAGATTGAGCTGGTCATCCACCGGCTGGAGGCCGACATGACGCAGGCCAGGGAGGACAGCGAACGGGCTGTGGAGAACCGGTGAGGCCCCGAGAAGCCCGGAGCAAGGCCCAGAGATGGGCCACAGGGCTGCCCCTGATCCGGCTCCTCCCGCTGCCGCCAGGGTCAAGCGCCTCCGGGATAAGTACGAGGCGGAGCTTTCGGAGCTAGAGCAGTCGGAGCGGAAGCTCCAGGAGCGGTGTGCGGAGCTGAAGGGGCGCCTCGGGGAGGCCGAAGGGGAGAACGTGCGTCTGCAGGGCCTGGTGCGACAGAAGGAGAAGGAGCTATCGGATGTGAAGGCGGTGAGTGGGCGGATCAGGCACCCGAGCCTTGGCCCCCAGACCCTGCCGTCCACTCACACTGCCCCTGTCGTCCCCCGTGTCCCTCAGGTGAACGAGGAGCTGACTGGCGAGCGCAGCAGCCTCGCCCAGGTCCTTCGCCAGGAGTTCGCCGACCGGCTCACGGCATCCGAGGAGGAGAACCGGCAGATCAAGGCTGAGCTGGCTGAGCTGCGGGCCCGCCAGCGGCTGGAGCTGGAGCAGCTCACACGGGAGAAGCAAGCGGAGCTGGAGGAGGTTCATGGGAGGTGGGCTTCTGGGTTGACAGGGGTCCTGGGGAGCACAGGGCTGGGGAAGGCAGGCAGGACCCTGTGGCTCCAAAGAGGATGCTGGGCCAAGGACGATGAACGGCTGTGCTCCCTCCTTCCTGCTGATGCGGAGTGCGTCTGTCAGCCACAGCCGGGGGCTCCCTGCTTGAGACTCGGTTGTCTTCTCTGTGTGATGCTGGCCCGAAGGCCTGGGAGGAAGCCCGGCCATCCCAAACCAGGGCAGGTGCCCCACATGTGGGTGTCCAGAGAGGAGCTCTCTGGCCCTTGGCCCCTGGGGACTGGGTGGAGTGGGTGCTGCGCAAATAGGATAACCCTTCTCCTTCCCTCCCCACCAGCGATCCGTTAGTCCTTCCCAGGTCTCTGGCCTCTCGCCCCTGCTCCGTGGGTGCTCTTTAAGGCAGACATGTGGTGGGGGCTTCTTGGCCTCCTCTCAGCAGGGAGCCTTTCCCAAAGGGCATGGCTTCACGTGGGGTCAGCTGTGGGGTCACAGATCCTGTTGCCAGCTCCTCCAGGCCACGCAGTGCCCCCAGTCAGCAGGACTGGGATGGGCCGGGCCGGACAGTGGCTCCTCCTCTTTGGTGGGAGCGGGTCGGGGGTGGAGACCTCCCACCCCCCACTGTGATGCACTCAGCTGCAGGCTGGCCTGGGGGTCTGGCTCGGACACCGCACAGAAGCACACCGTGCACTCCCCCGCAGGGTGAAGATGGCTCTGGCAAAGAAGGAGGAGGCTGTGAGCAGCCTCCGGAAGCAGCACCAGGTGGGTCCCCGTGGCTAGCCTGCCTGAGGGGTGGGGTGGGGTGGGGTGGGGGTGGCCCTGGCCTGACCAGGGTGCACCGGATGTTGCAGGCCGCGATGAAGCGGGCTGACCACTTGGAGGAGCTGCTGGAGCAGTGCAGGCGGCCGGTTCCAAGCACCAAGTGACCACTGGCTGCAGCGGGCTGCGGCTACCCTGCGGGACACTGAGGCTGCGTGATAACAGTAAAGAGATCTTTTAATACTTTGCGTGACCCTGACTCGTCTCTCCTGGTCTGGGGCCTGGGGTGGTGGGGATGGAGGCTCCTCGAGGCCAGGTGTGGGGTACCCGACCCAGCTTTGCTCTCGATCTGCACCCCGCCCCCCCTGCCACCCGACGTTTCCTGCCTGGCTCTGCAGTTCCCCAGCCCGGGTCCTAGGCCCCAAGCAGAGGGAATGGCCCCCTGTTCCGGCCTGGGCCTGGACAAGCCCCGTGACACTTGTGCCCCCTTGCTTTACCCCCCCACCTGCAGGGAAGGTGTCTGAGCCTCCTCCCCAACCCCTGCGCAGGCTGCTGTTTTTGCTTTCACGTCTGGAGAACCAGCCAGCCTCCCTGAGGCCCTGTCCTTCCTACCCTCAGTCAGGGCACTCCCTGGAGATGTGACAGCCTGGAGCCCTTGAGAAATGGGCCCTGGACCAGCCTTGCCCTGAGAAGGGTAGAGACCTATCCTGGAAGGGCTGGGCAAGGGAGATAGAGGGCAACAAAGGGGAGGCTCCTCCTCTGGGGACTCACCGCCCCACCCTCCTGCCAGGCACTCTGTCACCGCAGCTGCCCTGGCCAAGTGTGCTAGACCAGGCCACTGGGGAGAACTGGCACTTGTGGGGTTGCAGGGGCTTGCCCTGGTGGAGGTGGTGCCCCTCCTGTACTATCAGAAGGTCCTGGGGGTTGGGCTCTCGCTGGCATGGGTCCCGGCAGCAGTCAGTCTCAACGGCCACAAGGGCAGAGCCAGACTCCCCACGGGCCTGAAGCAGCCCATAGGAGCGCTGACCTGAGGGCCTTCCCGACACCCCTGTCCCTGCCTTGGGGTGTCGGGTCCCCAGTTTCCTCATCTGCACGGGACAGCTGCTTCCTTCCTTTGTGCCAGAGTTGATGGCTCACAGAACCTGGGGCTGGAGCCAGATGCAGCAGTGAAAGGGCAGCCCTGGGCCTGGCCCCTCCTGGCTTCAGATGCTGGGCCTGCCCCCTCCCCACCAGCGGCCACACTAGCAGAGGGAGCTGGCTGCTTGCTGGTCTCCAGGCCGGGGGCCCTGGGGACTGAGCAGGGACCAGCTCCGGGAGAAGCAGACTGTTCTGACACACCTTTGGGTCCTCTGATCCTCCCCCAAAATGTAGTTTTAGCTGAAGCTGTTATTGGGGGTTGCTAGGGGGAGACGACTGTAAATTGCTGTAGTATTTTTGCGAGGTTTTCAGCACAAGGGAAGACAGACACTTGGGGGTGGTTTTCAGAGAGAGTTGGTGGGACAGGGGGATAGGGGGATGGCTTTCTTGACAGAGAAGCAGCCGGGAAATGGATGGTGGTGGCTTTCCCATGAGGACGATGGTGCCTGACTCCCCACATCCTGCTTTACAGCTTTTCATCCATCCGTTCATTTATCCATTCATTTATCTGTCCAGAGAACAGGCTGGGTGCCCTTCTGCCCCGATTTCTGCATCTTACACTCCCTCACCTCTTCTATTAGGTTGGTGCAAAAGTAATTGCGGTTTTACATTGTTGAACTTTGCTGTTTGATATTGTAATACATTCTTAAATAAATGTAGTTATATATCATTTAAATGTACATTTCTTGCTTTTTTTTTGCTAATGACATTACTTGCTATTTATTTTATATTTATTGTAGACTAGAGAAACGGTATTAGAGAGCAAATTTGAGAAATTTTCTTATTTGAGTTCAAAATGGGTTGTAAAGCAGCAGAGACAACTTGCAACATCAACAATGCATTTGGCCCAGGAACTCCTAACAAACGTACAGTGCAGTAGTGGTTCAAGAAGTTTTGCAAAGGAGATGAGAGCCTTGAGGATGAGGCGTGCAGGGGCTGGCCATCAAGCTGACAACGACCAGTTGAGAGGATCATAGAAGCTGATCCTTTTACAGCCACATGAAAAGTTGCTGAAGAGCTCAACGTCAACCATTCTCTGGTCATTCAGCATTTGAAGCAAATTGGAAAGGTGAAAGCTGGAGTTGTGAGCTGACCACAAATCAAAAAAATAAAAAAAAGATGAAATGTCATCTTCTCTTACTCTACCCAACAACAATGAACCATTTCATGATCAGATTGTGACGTGCGACGAAAAATGGATTTTATATGACAACCAGTGATGATCAGCTCAGTGGTTGGACTGAGAGGAAGCTCCAAAGCACTTCCCAAAGCCAAACTTGCACTGAAAAAGGTCACGGTCAATGTTTAGTGGTTTGTGGCCCATCTTATCCACTACAGCTTTTTGAATCTTGGTGAAACCATTACATCTGAGAAGTATGCTCAGCAAATTGATGAGATGCGCTGAAAACTACAATGCCTGCAGCTGGCATTGCTCAACAGAAAGGTCCCAGTTCTTCTGCACAACAACACTCGACTGCACGTCACAAAACCCACGCTTCAAAAGTTGAATGAATTGGGCTAAAAATTTTGCCTCATCGACAGTATTCACCTGATCTCTCACCAGCCAACTACCACTTCTTCAAGGGTCTTGACAACTTGCAGGGAGAATGCTTTCGCAACCAACAGAAGGCAGAAAATGCTTTTAAGAGTTCGTGGAATCTGAAGCATGGATTTTTATACTATGGAAATGAAGTTATTTCTTGTTGGCAGAAATGTGTTGATTGTAATGGTTCCTATTTTGATTAATAAAGATGTGTTTGAGCCTAATTATAATTTAAAATTCACGGTCTGAAACCACAATTACATCGCACCAACCTCATATTATTTGAGCTCTTCACTTTACTTTTATTCAAGTTTTTGTTGTCACCCATAATAATTTGCTCCTGACATTGACTGGTTGGGGGCTTTGTGTCATCCGGGGTCTCTGTCCTGCCCGTAACCTGCCCATTGGCCTTGTGGTGGCATCCCACACGTCCCAGCTGGTGAAAACGTGTCCCTGAGAGGCTACGGTGGTGGGGGTGGGGTGGGGGGGTCTGCCTTGCTGGGACTGTTCCACCTGCTCAGGTGTGCCTCAAAGAAGGGGGACTGAGATGCCATTCCTGTTCCCTGGGGTAGGGATAGTGGGCTGGGTGGCACTATACCCTGGGCGGGGTGGTCATCTCTTAGGCCCCAGCCTCCAAAGAAAAATCTCTGTGGCTTTCTAGCTCCTCTGGTTAATTCATTGTGCTTTATCCTTACTGATTTCTTTCCTGCTTGCTCTATAAGTTCCTAAGAGAGGAATGCTAAACTTTCCAACAGTGATTTTGCATCATTTCCTTTTATTTGAGTTGGCCCATTTTTGCTTTATGCATTCTGAGGCTATGTTAGTAGGTGCATACAGATTTACAGCAGGGTGTCTTCCTGGTGAGTTGTTGACCCTTTATCTTTACAAACCGTCCCTCTTTGCCTAGCAGTACATCTTGCCTTAAAGTATCCTTCATCTGATGATAGCAGCCACACCAACTTTCTCTACATGGCGTTTGCATGTTGTATCTTTGCGATTTTTTTTAGGCCTTTCTGTGACCTTCTAGTTAAGCACAGGATGAAACCAGCCACAGACAACATGCAGACAAATGAGTGTGGTCAGGTGTGGTCTGCATTGAGCTGAATTTGGACCTCAGTTCAGGGGAATTACTTTTGCTCTGGTAGCAGTTAGGATAGGGACTGGGTTGGCTGAGGCTGGGCTCATCTCCATGAGGACTGACCTGGTATCCCTGTCCTGACTTCTCACTCCTAGCCCCATAGGACCCACAAGCAAAGACCCTCCTCTCTAGTAGATATTGAAGACCCAGGAGACTACTGGATGCCCTCCTCAGCCACTCAGCCTCTCCCTCACTGTTCAGTCGCTCAGCCGTGTCCGACTCTTTACGACCCCATGAACAGCAGCACGCCAGGCTTCCCTGTCCTTCACCATCCCTGCAGTTTGCTCAGGCTCATTTCCATTGAATCAGTGATGCTGTCATCTCATCCTCTGTTGTCCCCTTTTCCTCCTGCCCTCAATGTTTCCCAGAATCAGGGTCTTTTTCCAATGAGTTGACTCTTCACATCAGGTAGCCAAAGTATTGGAGCTTCAGCTTTAGCGTCAGTCCTTCCAATGAATATTCAGGGTTGATTTCCTTTAGGATTGACTGGTTTGATCTCCTTGTTGTCCGAGGGACTCTCGAGTCTTCTCTAGCACAGTTGAAAGCATCAATTCTTTGGCGCTCAGACTTCACTATGGTCTGACTCTCACATCTATACATGACTACTGGGAAAATCATAGCTTTGACTACACAGACCTTTGTTGGCAAAGTGATGGCTCTGCTTTTTAATACATTGTGTAGGTTTGTCATAGCTTTTCTTCCAAGGAGCAAGTGTCTTAAATCAGTTTCAAACTGGCAGGGACCCTGTGCCAGTGTCAGGCTCACTTCTTGGGTTTTCCTTTCTGGAATCTCAGAACCCATGATGCTTTGCTTGCTCATAATAAACAATATATAAGCAAGTGATGTGTTATATTAGGGGCTTCGCAGCTGTTCCTAGTGGTAAAGAACCTGTCTGCCAATGCAGGAGATGCAGGTTCGATCCCTGGGTTGGGAAGATCCCCTGGAGAAGGGCATGGCAATCCACACCAGTATTCACGCCTGGAGAATCCCATGGACAGAGGGGCCTGCTGGGTTATGGTCCGCAGGGTCGCAAAGAGTCAGACATGACTGAAGCAACTGACACGTGTGCGTGTGGTATATTAGGAGATGGGAGCGCTAAGGAGAGAATAGATCAAGAAGAATGTGGAATGCTGGGCAGGAGAGTGGAATGTGAAACTACCTCTCTGAGATGTAACATTTGAGGAAAACAGGAGATGAGGGAGTTACTCATGCAGAAATCTAGGGAAGCATGGCAGGCAGGCACAGCCATGCAGAGGCTCTCGGGCAGCGTGGTTCCTGGCTGGGGAGCAGTGGGGAGGCCGGTGTGTCTGCAGTGCGGGGGGGTCTGAAGTCAGGGAGCATGCGGGCATCCCAAGGATTTGGTTCAACTGCATGAGAGGGGAGCCTCTGGAAAGTTCCAAGAGAAGTGACAGGTTTGACTTGTATTTTAAAAGAACCTCTCTGGCTGCTTTGTTGAGAGCCCATTGTTGGAGGGTGGAGGCTGGGAGGGCAATTGGGAGCCCAAGGTGGTCATCTAGGCAAGAGCTGGTGGTGGCCTGGGTGGTGGGGAAATGCGCTCTGGATGCATGTGGAGGGCAGAGGCAGTGGGGTTACCTTACAGGCGGGTGTGAAAGGGAGAGGAGCTAGGATGATGGCTGCTTGGCTCATGGGCTGCTGCTCCTGCAATAGCCCACCTTGGGGGTTCCTGAGAGCAGTGCCTTCACCCTGGGGTGACCCAGCCACCTGTGGCCCCTCCACCCTAGAGGGCCTGGAGTCCCATGGCAGCTGTGAGGAGAAAACCCATCACACCTTCGTGAACGCAGGGGTCTGAGATGGGGGCCCAGTGCTCTCCCAGCCACCAGCCCCAGGATGAAGTGGGGAGCACACCCACACCCTCTCTGCACGGTGACCACGGGGCTCCCGGCCTGAGCAGCCAAGGAACGACACAGTTCTAACAGATGGGAAGACCAAGGGTGGGGCTTTGGGAGGAAGCTGGGTGCTCAGCCTTGGGCAGGTTCAGTCTGAGACACCTCCATCGCACGAGACCGGGCATCAGGTAGCCAGAATGGATGTGGGGTTCTGGAGTACCGGAAAGAGATGCTGGCACTGCAAGATGGGAGCCTGCCAGGTGGGCGGGTGTGGGTGGAGCAGTGGTTGGGGCAGGTCAGGTCGGGTGGGAGGACTCCTCCAGGAGGAAGGGCTTGGGGAGAAGGGAGTGGGTCTCATGGGGAGGGGGAGGAGGCAGAGATCTGAGCCCTGGACTTGTCCAGAGGGCAGGGCTGATGCTGTCCCCTTGCTGTGGACTCCAGGTGGCCTTGGACTCAGCCTGGTGAGCAACCTGTGCAGAGCCCAGTGCAGCCTGGGGCTGGGGGTATGCGGGGGTGGGTGGCACGGGTCTGGGCCCAGAAAGCACTGAGCTGGGAGGGCTGATCCATCTGGGAGGGGTCAGGGCTGGAGGAGGGACCACTGTCCAAGGGTGTATGAACCAAGAAGGGGCAGAGGCTGGACGCACCACCCCTTGGCCTCCCATTTTCACTCCTGTACCCCCCGTGCCACTCTGCGCCCTGCCTGCCACCTAGAGACCCACGACCCTGTCCCCACCACAGCTGATGCTGCACACCCCCGACATATATATGAGCTTTGGTTCATTCCATGCTGTTTTTCTTCCATTTTCCTGGCCCAAGCTGTGTCCACCGCCATGGCCTTTTCCACAGGGCACTCTCGAATCCCTTGATGCTGCTTGGGGGACACTCGACTGACCGGAGCTGAGCGTGGCGCTACTTCTTCTTTGGAATTTTCTCCTTTTTGATCAATTCAGAAACTTCTAGAGCAGGAGACAGATTTTCTAGTAAATAACCCCCTGGCTGTACCTCTCCAAGGCCTGCAGGCCCCGGGGAAGCCTCCTTTATGACGGGGGACCCCATGGTGCAGGAGAGCCCTGCATCCTGTATTCCTGAGTCCTGGGTGTGCAGCAGGAAGTACCAGAACTTGGCTGCCCGAGTGCCTTGCGCTGCTGCCATGTGCCCTGTGTTCAGCCTGCTTGGTGGTGATGTGCTCACCCACCCTGGGTCTTATGATGGACCCTTCCCTCAGAGCCTCAGAACAGGTGCTCCTATGACCATCTCCCACCTTCAGTGGGGAAACTGAGGCCTAGAGAGGCTGGGAGGTTTGTCCTAAATGGACCCCTTGGCCAGACTGCACCTTGGTTAAGCCTTGTGACCACCTGCAAGTCAAGTTTTGCTGGCATTTGAGGGCAGAAAGTGGAGGCTGGCACCTCCAGACAGGCACCACCCCCAGTCTGTCTGGGGCTCTGGCCCACGCTTGTCTGTTCCCAGGGCCATCCTCCAGGCTTGGAGTCGACATCTGGGGAGGGTGGGTGGGCAGCAGGATGATGCAGACCCCCAGAGCAGCCATGGGGAGCTCCAGAGAAGACCTGCAAGCCCCATTAATGCCATTCCTCCTGGGCAACCCACCTCTGCAGCTTCTCAGGTCCTGGTCCCTGCTTCAAACCTCCTCCTGCACATCTCAGGAACCCCCCCCCCCCCAATCTTCTGTGTCCCCTTGACCTTCCCCAAAGCTGGCTTGGGCCATCCCTCCTCTGCTCAGAAACTTGCAACAGCTCCCCTGGACCCAGTGAAATGCCTCGGCCTACTCAGCATCCCCCAGACTCAGCTTCCCCACCTGTAAATTGGGGATGACAGTGACCGCCACAGGGAGCTGTCAGCTTCAGGGGGTGGGGTCCATGCCTGGCAGTGGGGAGCCTGGTTAGCCCTGCGCCAAGATGGGTGCTGGACGTGGAGCTAACTGCCTGAGTGTGAGTGATGGGGGGTGGGGGGCAGGAAGGTCCTGAGAGGTACTCCAGCTCCTATCATCTCTGCTGCTCCACCTTCAAAGTCAGTCCTCCCACCCCATCCGTGTCGGCTGCCTGGATCACGGCCTCAGCCTCCTCGTCCATCACTGGTGGGTCCCCTGCTGGGGATGGTGGATAGGGTGTACCTAGGGCCAGGGGTGGGCTCAGGTCAGACCTGAGGGGGCATCTGTCCGTTGCCCGATGGCTCATGAGGTACTCCCCACTTTACAGTGGGGATACTGAGGCCCAGCTTCAGAGGGGACTCTGGGCCCGGGCCCAGTGCTATTTCTGGCCTGGCCCCATCTCCTACAAGGCCTGCTGGAGCCCCATGGTGGTACCAGCTCTTCTGGGGTGGGCATGGTAGCCATAGGCTGGGAAGGGCCCCAGGGTTCAGGACGCCCTGTCCCTGACTCTGGCTGTTACTTTATCTCATTTCACTCGATGAAGCTGCTCTGGTCCTTGTCCAGGGTCTGGAAGTCCTTGTAGATGGTGCTGTCCAGCTGCCCTGAGGCCTGGAACTTCTGCATGTACTGGAAGAACTTGGTGTAGCTGAAGGAGCCTGGGAATGGATGGGCGTGTCTGCCAGCAGGGCCTGGGCTCAGAGAGAGACTCCTGCCTTGGGGTGGGGCCCGCGGTTCCTGTGCCCTCCCCGAGCCCAGGGGCTCCTGTGTCCACGGGTTCGGGCCAGGGGTGGTCTGAGACAGGTAGTACTGTGGTGCCTCACATCCAAGGGCAGCAGAAAGACAGGCTTGGGTCAGGCTGACAGACACCTGACAGAAAGACAGGCGGGGTCAGCTGTCCTAGTCCCTGTGGTCCCGGCCTTGCAGAGGCCCCCATGCCCAGGCCTTGAGAAAGATGTGTCTGAGCGCTGTCTCTCGGTAGCTAGCCACCTTGAGGTGTTACCCCACCACACAGAAGAAGAGACTGAGGCTCCAAGACAGTAAGTGATGCATGCGAGGTCCTTCGCTCTGCTCCCAGGAGGTGGGGGAGGCGCTGTCTGACCCTTGGCGCTGCTGGGCAACTTCCTCCACCCTTCAAGGCTCATCTCCAAGCTGCCTGCTCTGGGAAGCCTTCCTGGTTACCTGAAGCACCAGTTCCTCCTGCAGGACTCAGGGCCCAGGGCCTTGGTCTCTCTCTCTCTCCCAGGGCCCAGACCAGTGGGCCCTGGTCATCCTGGCTGGACAGGAACTGCCAGCTGGGAGGCGCGCTGTGTGCAGGACGGTCTCAAGCTGGTCCTGGACTGAGTGAGTCCCAGACCGGCTCCAGGAGGACGGCCCCGCCCCGCTCAGGTGCTCAGGAGGGCGGTGCATCTGCCCTGAGGGTGTGTGCGCAGGGCACGGTTACCCCCTTCCGGAATAGTCAGGCAGGAGCCACTAGGGCAGGCTAGGACTGGGTTGGCAGGCAGGGACCAGGCTATCCTGTGCCCCCACAGCCGCAGCTTGTGACCCGCAGCGCGCTCGGGTTGCCGTCCCCAGGGTGGGTTCGGTCTGGGGCTTGTAGTAGAGCAGCTATTTCAGAGGCTCCTTGGCCCTCTCTGAAGTTGGTGGAGGCTTCTGGAATCTGCTCCTGCCTCCAGGAGAGGCAGCTCCGTGACCTTTGGGGCGAAAGCCAGCAAGGCAGTTGCTGGAAGAGACTTTCTCCCAGTAGAGAAGCCCCAGGTCAAAGGTTGCAAGATTGCTGCAGCAGGGTGCAGGGAGGGCTGGATGCAGCCCAGGGCTGTGTCCTACTTCCTGACCCTGGGCATGGCTCTCCCCCAGCTGCTTTGGGCCTCAGGCTCCTCATCTGTGAAATGGGGAGACCCCTGCCCACCTCCGCCCCTTTGCAGGGTCCTGCACGGAGCCAGGAGGAAAGGAGATGGTAGGGAAAGGGTGTTGGACCCTGTGGGGGGCCTAGAGTTGGGTCCTCCACATGTCACTCATAATAGTCAGTTCTTACAGCCAGTCTGGGAGGTGGGGCAGGGGTGGTCAGCTGGGATCAGGGGCAGGCTGGGGCCTTGGAGACAGGACAGACACTACCAGTCTGCATCCTGAGCTGTGACCCTGATTCTCCCCTCTACCCTGGAATCTTGGGGTCCATCCTGAAGGGAAAGGATGCCCTGCCTGGGGCCAGTGTCACCCTCTTCTGGAGGTGGGACTGGACTGAATTCCAGGCCAGGTCTGGCCAAGACTGGGGTTAATATCCTGACTGCAGAGTGCTGTGGGAGCCCTGGGCGGAGCTGTTTACTGCTGTCCTCCCACCTCATTGCCATCTGGGGCATCTCCACACCCTGCCCTGAAGGCAGGGGAGCCTGGGATCAGAGCTGGGGATGTCAGGGGCCACAGGGCTGCAGTTAGTGTATTTATAGCGCCTGGTCGTGGCCTGGGATGGTCTCACTTGGTAAGCCTAGTCAGGGCGGAGAGGGGACTGGGGAGGGGGTTACAAGGCCGCAGACAGGGCCAGCCCTGCAGCCCTGCCCAGCCTCATAGGGTGCTCCCAGCGCTGGCAAGAACCCTGCCCTCTTCCTCCTTCCCCCTGAAAAGGCCTTCCACCCTCTCCTCCCACCTCACTGCCCTCCACAGCCAAAGCTGGCTGTAGCTGGAAGGCCTAGCTAAGCACCCCCAGACCCCCCATATCCCCAGTATTGCTGCATCCTGGATGCCCCCTCCGAGGCGGGAAGTGCCCTCCCCTGACCCCAGACCACCCTGGACCGCCCAGGGGCCTGGACTTCCTGGGGGTTGAGGTCTGCATCTAGCTCCTGTGAGTGATCACAAATTCAGATGTTGAGTGATAAAGGCCTCATGGGCGGGGGGGAGGTGCGTAGGGATGGTGGAGGCAGTGGGGCCCACTGGGATGGGCATGGAGCCCAGAACTGGCTTGGTGGGCCTGCCAGAGTTGACGGGTCCAGAGGTTTTAGAGTCTCTGTTCTGCCAGGCACTTCCCCCACTCAGCACCGGGAGCCCGGTGGGGTGATCTCCGTCTCCCACTGCTGACCCCACCTCACAGCCATGCTCTCAGAGACCCGCATAGGCACATGTGTGCACACATGTGCCCACCCCTGTAGATCCAGTTGCCTTGGGACTACCCCTCTCTTTTCTCCTCCTTTTCCTGCCCCCCAGACCTCCTGGGGTCCCCTAGCACCCATGGTGCTCATATAGCTCAGTGATCTGCTTTCGCTGCACAAAAGCTCATCATGTATCGCCGGACTCTGCTATGATATAAGGCCAGCAAGCTGAGGATGTTCTGGTAACTTCCCTGACTGACTACCTGCTGCTGCTGGATCCGGGAGAGGTCCTAGTGATTCTCTGTGGTTCTTTTTTGGCCACACTGCAGGGCATGTGGGATCTTAGTTCCCCAGCCAGGGATGGAACCCACACCCCCTGCAATGGAAGCACGGAACCTTAAACCACTGGCTGTCAAGGAAGTCCCAGGTCCCAGTGCTTCTGTCATCAGACACCAGGGGAGACCACAGTGGGAGGAGGTTTCCGTGGTCCTGCCACATTCTTCTCCGAAAGGGTCACCCTAAGGCTTTCCAGCCTAGCCTGGAGGCCTGACATGCTCTGCTCCTGCAGGAGGCATCATGGGCATCGCTTGATGTGTCTGTCCATCAGGTGGAATGTTATTTGCATGAAAGAAATGAGGCACCAACATGCTACAACACAGATGAGCCTCGACAGCTCCAGGCCGAATGAAAAAAGCCAGTCACGAAAGGTCACGTAGTCTGTGACGCCAATTGCACACGATGTCCAGAAGAGGTAAACCCATAGAGACAGAGGGCAGGTTGAGGGTTGTGGTGGGGGTGGGGGCCTTGCTGGGAAATGGGGAGTCACTGTTTAATGGGTCCAGGGTTTATTTTGGAATCATGAAATGTTCTGGAACTAGAGAGGGGTGGTGGCAGTATCATGAATGTACTAAATGCCACGAAATTGTTTACATTAGAATGGCTTCTCTTATACTGTCTGAGCACTCCTTCCGCAGCATCTTCCAGAAGCCCCTTTCCGTGCCCACCCCTGCCCGGGCCACAAGATGAGGGGTGGGGAGTGGGTGGGCGGGCTCCTGGAAAGCACCAGCTGGAGCTGACAGATGGCCAGTCGCCCAGGCAGCCCTTCATGTTTCATTTCTGTCGGTCTGCCCCCCCACCCCCCCGCCCCCTCCTGAAGCCCTGGCCCCAGTTTACTGGCCTCACTCTGGGCTGAGCTGAAGGAGCCACAGGGTCCAGCTCTGGGGACACCACTGTCCCCTGTGCCCAGGTTCTGCAGGCACTGCCCCCTTGGGAGGCTGTGGTCACTCCGGCCTTTGTGGGGTTGGCACTTCCCACCTGCCATCACTGGGCCTGCCTGGAACAACTTGGCGGGAGGGGGATGGCCTGCTCTGGGCCCCTCCTGCTGAACCTGGAAACCCCTGCGGAAACCTGCAGCGCGGTCCTGCCCCGTGACGTGTTAGACACACAGAGGAATTAGCTCTTCTCTTCCAGGGAGCCGTTTTTATGTAAGCACAAAGCTCTTTCAAGGCACAGCCTCCTCAGAGCCTGGTGTCTTCCCCCCCACCAACCCCGGCTGGCTGGGAACACCAGGCAACATCTCCCCCTTCTGGGGGGCGGGGCAGGGTAACCTTGGCAGCTGCACTTGCCTTCTGAGGGCTCTTTGGCAAATGCTGGAACCCCTTTTACCCCCACTTTGCAGAGCACAGCTGCGGTAGGCGGGTTTGTGGGAGAAAGGTTCTCCCGAGGCTGGGGCCTGTCTCTGGACAAGTGTGGGTGGGGGCCGGCCTTTCCCTTTGGCAGCTGCACCCCTCCCAGGTACTCAGAGGTGGAGGTGGGGACCTGTGATTACCACAGAGGACATCTGCTCCCCGCCCCCACCCCAGGCAGGAGTCACATCCCTGTGCAGCAGGAAGGGGTGGGCCAAGGGAGCCTCCTAGCAGGGTGATGTCCTTGCAGGTAGGGATGCCCCTGGGGCCTGTCCTTCAGTGTCCAGCATGTGGTTTTTAAAGCTGAACCTAAGGCAGCCTTTCATGCAGAGATGCTGGGGCGAGTTATTGTTATAGGAAGGACTCAAGAGGTGCTGGCTGTCCCCACGGCCCTGCCCCTGTGTCCTTTACCAAAAAAGGTATGTCCGTGTCCTAATCCCAGGACCTTGAATGGGGACTTGTTTGGAAACAGGGTCTTTGCCAACATGACCCTTAAGACGAGGTCACGCTAGGTGAGGAGGGGCCCTGATCCAGCGACTGGGTCCTTATAAGGAGAGGGACACAGAGGAGAGGGGAGGGCCATGTGGCGATGGAGGGACAGAGGCCGAGGTTGTGATGATGTGGCCACGGGTCACGGAAAACCTGAAGCCACCAGGAGCTGGAAGAGGCAGGAAGGGCCCGTCCCTGGACCTTGGGAGGGAGTCCGGTCCTGCTCACACCTCGGTTTTAGACTTCTGGCTTCCAGACTGAGAGAGCCTCCATTTCAGTTATTTGAAGCCCCACCCCAGCAGCCCCTTCTTTTCCAGGGACCCTCTCATGCTCCCCTGCTTCTGGCCTGTCTCTCACCGCTGTTGGCCCCACCCCAGCCCACTCTCCACTCTGACCCCGTTCCCTAGCATCAGGTGAGGACCTGAGTAGGATGTAGGCCTGGGGCCCGGAGGGACACAAAGGCAGCTGCGTCCCCGAGCTGGCCAGGTGCCCGACAGGGCTGTGGGTTTTTTTTTTCCTTCTTTTATGGCTGTGCTGGGTCTTTGTTGCTACACGGGCTTTTCTCTAGTTGTGGTGAGTGGGGGCTGCTCTCTAGCTGCAGTGCACAGGCTTCTCACCGCAGTGGCTTCTCTTGGTGCAGAGCATGGGCTCTAGGTACACGGGCTGCAGAAGCTGTGGCTCCCGGGCTCTCGAGTACAGGCTCAGTAGTTTTGTGGCATGCACAGGCTTAGTTGCTCTGCAGCATGTGGGATCTTCTTGGATCAGGGATCGAACCCGTGTCTCCATTGGCAGGCAGATTCTTTACCACTGAGCCACCAGGGAAGACTGGATTTTATTTTTTTAAGATCTGTTTATTTTATTCTTTGGCTGTGGTGGGTCTTTGTTGCTGCTGGTTTTTGCTAGTTGCCGTGAGTGGGGGCTGCTCTTCATCACATCACGCAGGCCTCTCTCGTAGCAAAGCAATGGACTCTAGGCGCTCGGGCTTCAGTAGTTGCAGCCCGTGGGCTCACACAGGCTCAGTAATTGTAGCGCGCACAGGCTTAGCTGCTTGGTAGCCTGTGGGGATGATCCTCCCGGACCAGGGAGCAAAATGGTGTCCCCTGCATTGCAGGGCAGATTCTTAACCACTGGGCCACCAGGAAAGCTCCCGGGCTGTGGATTTAAGGGGTGTCAGGCTGACAGGTGAGCAGTCCTGAGCTTCCCTGGCCTCAGGCTCCAGATGGCTCAGTAGTTTCTACTCCTGCCTTGATTCAAATGTGGGATATGTTGCTCATCATGGATTTTCCTCAATAATTTTGATTCTCTAAGATACTGCATAATACACAGTATGTGGGATCTTCCTGGACCAGGGATGGAACCCATGTCTCCTATCTCTAAGATATTGCAAACAGTTACCTCGATGGCCAAGTTTGTTTTTTAACAGCTTTATTGAGATGTAGTTCACATGCTGTGAAGCTGACCATTTGAGCCCACATATCAGTGGTTTTTAGTCCCAGGTTGAGCAACCATCACCTCTGTAAAATCCCAGAACATTTTCAACACCCCCAAAGAGGCTCCAGACTCCCATTTTCGCCTCCTCTGGACCTCTGGCAAGCGTCAGTCCTCTGTCTCCATAGATTTGAATAGGCTGGGTCTTTCCTCTAAGTGGAATCCTATGGGATTCGCCCTTTGGCTGTTTTCACTGAGGACTGTTTCTGAGGTTTATCCATGCTGTAGTGCATGTCAGTGCTCCATCCCTTGATTTTCAGTTGTTATTTATTTTTGGCCGGGCTGCGTCTTTGTTGCTGCGTGGGCTTTTTCTCTAGTTGCAGTGAGCGGGGCTACCCTCCAGCGGAAGTATGCAGGCTTCTCATTGCAGTGGCTTCTCGTTGCAGAACACAGGCTCCAGGTGCATGGGCTTCAGTAGTTGGGGCACAGGGGTTCAGCGGTTGCGGCTCCTGGGTTCTGGAGCGCAGGCTTAGTAACTGTGGGCACGGGCTTAGCTGCATCGCAGTATATGAGATCTCTCCAGACCAGGGATGGAACCCATGTCTCCTGCTTTATCAGGTGGATTTTTTTTTGCCACGGAGCTACCAGGGAAGCCCCCCGCTTCACTCCTTTTCACTGATTGCAACACTGCCCTGTATGCACCCACCATGCTTTGTGTATCTATCTGTTGGTGGATGTTGTTAAAAGTTTTTGGTGCCCTGTGGTGCCTTCCTCACTCACCTGATGCCCTAGTCTGGTGCCCGTGCCATTCCTGACACGGGAGGCCTCTCCCCTCTGTACCAGGGCCTCTTGGACATTCTCTGGGTCCAGACCCCCTGGGGGGCAGCTCTTTCTATGGAAGGTGCCCTCCCCCTACTATACCCGGCTTGTCCTTGACCCCATATTGTCTTCCTTGAGGCTTCTGCCGAAGGCCTCAGTCTCTATGGGCCTGGATACCCCAGGTCCGTGAGAGAGAAGCAGCAGCCCCACCAGCCTGGCCTTGAGGGTGGAAGTGCCTGAGGCAGTGGTTACTTGGTGTGGGGCACCCGGCCCCCACCACTGTCGGGCCTGGCCCCTGCCCAGGCGACGGAGGGCTCCAGGGCTCCTCGCTTCCCTAGGGGGGTGGCCACATCTTCAGGGATCTCTCTCAAGGGAGTCCTGAGGCAGGCTGGCCACTGGGCACCCTGTGAGCCCTCACCCCTGCGCTCCCTGCCCCCAGCACTGGACAAGCCAGGCTCTCAGTGCAGGGGCTTTGCCCCTGGGGCTCGAGTTTCTACCTTCTCTGTCTTTTCTCAGAGACATGTGTGGGTGTGTGCACGCATACACCTGTGCTGGGGACAGGCCCTCAGGTCTTGAGGCTGAGAAGAGAGCCCCACGCACTGAGCTGCTCACCTCTGCCCTGCCCAGGGCCCAGCACTCCATCCTGTCTATTAGACCTTGTCATGCCAATGGAGGGTTGGGCTCGTGGCTGGCCTGGAGGCCTTGGACTCTGGGGACCCTGCAAGCACAGCAGTTCTGTCCCAACCCCAGGAAGAGCACAGATAAGCCCTCCCCTCTAAATTCCAGCCCCAGTCTTCCGGCGCCCTCACTGGTTGTCAGTGAGTGCTGGTGGCCAGCCACACACCGGAATCACTGGTCAGAGGACTGGATTAATGGTAGGCGGGTTCAGGGCACCCCTGGCTCGATAGTCACCATATCGTGGAAACAGCAGGGCACCTGGTTCGGGCAGGGGAAGGTGTCCCTCGGGTCAGATGGAGTGACAGTGCTGGACCTGCAGCCCTGGGGGATTTGTCCTGCCCTACCTGGACCCTGGATGACACCCGCAACCCTAATGCCCCTGGGTCTGGCCTTCCTTGTGCCCGTGTGAGTGCACACGTGTGTGTTCACAGGTCAGCCTGTCACAGAGGTTTGCACAGAGGATCTTCTGACCCTGGTCACTGAGGCTGGCTGTGAGAGTCTGAATACGTTTCAACTTAGGGCCACTGGGCACTTCCCCTGCTTGTTCCCAGAGAGTCCCCCGGCTGCATCGAGGTCCAGGTGTCTGGGGCACCTTCTTGGTGGGCAGAGGCAAGGCCCGTGGTATGCGAGTGGGAAGTGTTGGGCTTTCCTCCTGGGTGGGGAGGGGAGACCTCCACTGGGGATCCAGCTCCCTCAACACTGCACACTCCTGGATCACAGCCCTCAGCCGTCCTTGTCCCCCAACCCGCCTGGGTCCCTGCCCCTCCCACTGGTCACCCCGGGGAGAAGCTCCTTCCACCTCAACTGTGGCTTGTGGGGCAAAGCTGCTTAGAGTAGTGGCCACACCATCAGGGCCAGTAAGAAGGTTCTGGATGCCTCATGCTCCTCCACAGGCCTGAGGAGCCTGGGCCTGCCCACGGCAGGGGACCCCACAAGTCTGAGAGGAAAGGAAGTCCCTTCCTTTGCCCACGGGGGAACTGTCTACACAAGCCCCCTTAGGGGAAGAAGAATGTGTCCTGGCACCCTCTCCTGAGGGCTGGCCCTCACCATCCTTTCTGTCCCTGCCCGCCCCTGTGCCATTGATCCTTGCTCTCCCCCACACCCCCCTGTCCTCCAGCGGGGTCAACCAAGCGGCTTTGCTCATCTGGCCAGAGAATGAACGGATGGATGTAGAGTGAGTGACCCAAGTTACATAAAACTCAAATCCCAGCTACACTGTAACTCTCTCCGCTCCCAGGGGGTGGGGAGGGGCTGGTCCCCAGCCCCCTGGGCGCTCAGCCCGCCAGCCCTCCCGCAGCCGCCGCAGCCGCGCAAGATGGCGCGGCAGGGCGCGCGGCCGGCGGGGAGGGGACGGTTCCTCGGTGCCCGGCGCCGCCGCGCCCGCCCTAAACGCCCGGCGCTGTTCCCTCCCGGGCGGGGGCGGCCGCTCCTTCTCCCCGGTTGTCGCAGAGTGGCACAGGCGCGGGCGGTTTGTGCAAAAATAGCACCCCCAGCCCCCACCCCGCCGGCGCGGGCACCGCCCAGAGGGCGCGGGGCAGGACCGGAGCTGCCTCGGAAACCGGCGTGTGCAGGCCGCGTGCCAGACCCCGACCCTCGCGTGCCGGGGCCCGCGCCTCCCGGCCACCCCGCGCGCGCTTTCGTATTGCTCCTGCGTGCCACCGTGCCCACCCCCGCGCGCGCAGCCGTGCCCCCGCCTTCCCGCTCCTCCGCCCCACGCCTCCCTGCCCACCCCCGCGCCTCCAGGTGGCCCCCTCCCGAGTCTCCGTCCCGCCCCCCACCCCGCACCTTCGCGTCCACGGACCCCTCCCCCGTTATCCGTGCCCCCGAGCCTGTGGGTCTCCCATCCCGCGTCTCTGAGCCCCTCGGGCTTCAGTATACCCCCCCCCCGCGTTGCTGTGCACCTTCCGCCTCCCAGCGCCCCCAGCCTCCGTGCCCCCCATCCTCCGTGCCACCCCTGCGTCTCCGGATTTCCCATTCTGCATCTGTGTCCCCCCCGTGCCTCTGTACCCCCGCATTTCCATGCCCCCTCAGCCTTCGGGTCCCCCCTGCGCGCGTCTCCGTGCCCCCCCAGCCCGGTAGGGAACCCCCCCCAACCTCGCGCGCGCGCTCCCGCCGGTGTTTTCGGACTGCACCGGCCGGGGGAGGCGCCTCGTCTGTCGCCGCCGCCCGCACCCGCACCCGCACCCCGCCGGCCCGGCGGCTGCGGCTGTGGGTGCTGAGCGGGCGCGGCGGCCAAGGCGCGCTCGCACCTGCGGCGGCCGCTCGGGTGATGGCGCGGTGCGGGCCTCGGGCGTCCTGAGCTGAGCGCAGCGCCAGTCGGGGGATGCCAAGCCGCGCTGCTGGCCCTGGCCATGTCGTCGTCCTTCTTCAACCCCAGCTTCGCCTTCAGCTCGCACTTCGACCCTGGTGAGTCCCCTGGCCGCGCCCCTTGCCAGCCCTCTGCCCGCTGCGGCTGCCCCTAACCTGCCTAACTGCGGACATTGGTGCTTCCTGAGCCGCTGGTTTCCTATTTTGCATGGAAATTAACCCTTTCCTCTCACTGAGCGGAGCTGCAGACGGAACTGCTTTCCCGCAGGAACCCTGGAGGCCCGGAGGTGGGCAGGCCTAGGGGTTGGCACCTGCTTGAGGCCTCCAGCAGCCGGGGTGGGCAGTGGGGGCACTGCTCGTCCCTGTGGAACCTTCGATCTCGGGTATCTGGGGCAGGAGGGCCTGTGTTGGGCCAGGTGTCCAGGGGAGGAGGTAGCCAGGACTAAGGGCTTCCAGGGAGGGACGGGAGTGTTGCGCCCCCAGGCCCATGGACCCCCTTGTCGGGACTAGTGTGGCAGGCTCCTCCCCAGGCTGGGAGTGCGGTTCTGGAGAGCCCTGCCAGGCCACCCAGCCGCCTGCATGGGGAGGTGGGAGCCGTAGTCGACCCACAGGACAGAGCCCACTGAGCACAGGCTCAGAAGAGATGGCCCAGGCCCTCGGGACAGAGGGGTGAGGCCGAGGTGGCGTTGTCAAAGCTGGCTGCAGCAGACATGGGCCCAGGCCTCTTCCCCCCCTTCCCCCAGCCTGGCAGCCCTGGCAGCCTGTTTACCCGTGGCTGCCTGACCTCCTGGCAGCAGTGGGCCGCCTTGGTGGGCAGTGGGGCCGGGGGCAGCTGAAGGCCTGCCTCCGTCGCCAGAAGGTGGTAGACTTTCTTCCCTCTGACTTCACAGGCCCCTCCACGCACCCCTCCTTGGCCCTAGTGGGAGATAAGCCCCTGCCCTGGAGCTATGGCCTAAGGGCCCAGAGTCCCACCTACTTGTCACTGGGGCTCTGGCACAGGCTAATCCAGCCAAAACAAAGCCGGGTGAGCACGTGACGGGCTCTCCTGGGTCTCCCTCCCTGGAGTTGGGCCCAGTTCGTGCAGTGATGCACAGGGTCCCCTGGGTCCGGCCCCATCTGAAGGCATTTGCTCTTGGGGGAGGGGAGCAGACGGCAGGTTTCTCTACTGGACTGAGGGTGTGGGTGTCCCTGGCTCAGAAAATACTTCCCAAGGCGACTCCCAGAGCTTGGAGAACATGGATTCCCAGTGGATGGCCCCGAACCTGGCAGTGACAGCCCTGCTGGACTCTGAGGGCGGGGGTTGGCGGCGGGGGTGAAGGTGGCCCTGCTGAGCAGTCAGTCCCAGGCCCAGTCAGCCTTTTGGGACAGGTATCCAGGTGGTTACAGGCCAGTGTTCCAGGTAGCGTGGCTCCTGGGCAGCAAGGGTCCAGCCTTGGAACCATAGGCAGGGTGGGGATGTGTGTGCCAGGACTGACCCAGGGATGGGGGACACCGCCACCCATGCCCTGCCTCTTGCACTCTTTGTAGGGCCCCGACCTGCCCTGGGTGGGTTCAGTACCCTCTCAACCACCAAACACACACTTGGGTGTGTCCCAGCACAAGACCCTTCCCCCATCTTAGAGAAACAACTAAGCTTGCTCCTCTTGCAAATGTTTCTGTTAACAGCTGTGATCAGCGTAATTATAATGTGTCAGTTTAAAGACTTAGCAGGGGAAATAGTTGTCAGGAGGCAAGGGGAGGTCTGCTCTTTTCAGGTGGAATGAAGGGGAGAGCCCTGCCCTACTGTGGGAGGGGCCCCCCTGGATGGTAGAGGCGGGTTGCCTGCTGGGGTGCAGAACTCCAGGGCTCCATGCTGGCCCCCATGTGGGCATTGGGAAGGAGGAGAGGTGGGGTCCTCTGCGCTCCCGCTAAATGCTGAGCATTCAGAGCCCAGCTCCCACCCCTTGGAGTCCCCCTGCCCACCCTTGCCTTCTGGAGTCTCAGTTTTCTCATCTGTAAAAGGGGATAGCAGTGTCTACACCAGGCTCGGTTAGGGGTTAAGCACCCAATGAACCTGACCTTCCATGAACACTGGCTGCTCTTTTGGAGGGGGTGGTGTGTGGAGACAAGGCCACAATGGCATGTGGCTTTCCTCTGTCCCCAAAGTCGGGAGAGATGGGTTTTTTTGAGGTTGACTCCTGTCTAAATGGGGACCCTGCTTGGGATCCACCAAACTCAGAGGGCAGGGGACAATCATGTTTGTGGCTATCTCAGAGTTTGTTTCTGTGGTCGCTCAACACTCTGGGGTGGACAGAGGGACCCGGCCTGGGCTGAGGGTCCTCAGAGTGTCACCAGGCCAGGTTTGTTGCCTACTGCCAGTAATGTGTCCATCATGGATTCTATGGTAGTTCTCCGTAGAGGTGGTGACAGCGGTGGCAGTTATGTAGAGAGTGAAGGGGCCTGAGTTTGAGGCTCCGGCTCTAGGCACATGTTTGAGTGCAGTATGGGTGCTGGGGGACCTTATTAAACTCAGCTCCTGCCTGGGCCACCATCCCCTATCAGAGATGGGCAGAGCAGGCCACTGGAGGGGGCCAGGCCTGAGTATGTTCTCCTGGGACCACAGGCTGGCACAGGCGGGAATCTGGAAGGGCTACCTTTTCTGGGGTTCAGCTCTTCCCACAATGTGGGTGACTTTGGGAGATTTCTGGGCAGTCGTAGACCTCTGACCTCAGTGCTGTGTGGCCTTGGGCCAGTCACTCAACCTCTCTGAGACTCAGCCCCACACAGGTGAAACCTCACTCTGAGGAGACTGGGTGAGTGGGATATGGAAGCCAAGAACTGAGGGGTGAGGAGGATGTTGCGTGGGAGCCAGGAGCATTTGGGTGGAGCTGGTAGGGGAGGCGTGGCCTTGAGGGGGCGGGGCTTGCCTCTGCCTGGCCTCTCTGAGGCAGAGGGCCACCCTTGTGTCTCACCTTCTCAAGCCTTGGGCGGACCAGGTGCAGCCCAGGCCCTCAGCAGGTGCCTGGCAGGCGCAGGCCTCAGTCAGAGCTCTGCAGCCCAGGGCTGGAGCTGTCTGAAGACCCTTGGGGCAAGTAGTGGACCAACCCCTCCCTGATCCCATGGCCCTCTCTGTGCCTCTGGTTCTTAATCTGGAACATTAATCTGGTTCATTAATCTGGAGGTGGGTGTTACTGTGGTGCCCACCCCAGAGGGTGGCTGGAGTGCTGGGTGCAGGCCAGTCCCCAGGCAGCACCTGTCAAGACTGACCTTGGGGCAGGGGTCACTGTGGACCAGTTGGGGGGACTTGGAGTTTGAGGAAACTCATGAAAGCCAAGGCAGTCCCAGCCTCTTGGTCACGTCCTGCTGCCTGCACACATTCTTGCCCTGAGCCTGGCTCTGCCGGGAGCACGCTCCACTGGCGTTAATGCGTGTGCTGCGCTGGCTCAGGGCTGGGCAGGCTCGGGCCTTTGGGTGAAGGCATTGCTGGGGGACAGGGCGCAGGGAGGGCATTCCAGCCAGGTGTGGTTTGACCTGTGTGGGGACGGGTACACTTGGGGACTTGAGTGCTGAGAAGGACCCCAGGAATGATTTCTTGCGGCCTTGGGGGTCCTGCTCCATGGCTGAAGGCCATGCGCTCATGGTAATTCTCGAAATTGGTGGCTCACCATTCACTGCCTGCTGCCAATGGGGCCTGGCTGAAGGCAGATGCTCCCAGACAGGCTTGGCCCAATGCGGGGAGGGCATCAAGAGTCAACCCTTTGATGCGTATTACCGCCCATCCCCATGCCCGAGAAAGGCTGGCCCCAGGGTGGAAGTTGCAGCTATTGTGCTGAGTCTGGGGGCGTGGGCCAGCTCAGGGCAGGAGGAAGGTTGCAGTATCCCCAGGGCAATTTCTTTGTATTCTGGAACATTCTCTCGGAAGCCAGATTATGCCTTTCTCTCAGAGGGGCTGTTTCTCCCCCACGCATCCCTGTGCAGCTTTATACACGCAAGTGCTCAGGCTCACACATGCACTCACACACGTGAACACACACGAATGCTCGCAGATGCCTTCACGTGTGTGTGATGATGCACAGAGCCTAGGCCGGGCTGTGGTCTCCTGGGGGCGGACGGTCAAGGGCTTGGCTTGGCGGGGGAACCTGATCCACCCTTGGCCCTCAGCCTCATCTCTGCTCTCCCGCCAGCTGATGGACTGAGCCCAGGTCCTGGTGGCCTGAGGCTTGGGGAGCCTGGAGCCGTCCCTCCCGGTGGCTGGGCCTGAAGGACTTCCCTGTTGTCACTCTGCTGGCTTCTTCCAGGGTGGGCCGAGCCTTGGCCCCTCCACCTGCCGTCACTGTCCTTGAGCATGTCCGCGGGTTCTCCATCCTCCTAATGCCCTACCTTCCCTAGGTGAGGGCGCCTGGGTGGAATGCGTGTGTGTGTGCCTAGTTGCTTCAGTTGTGTTTGACTCTGGACCCTATAACCTGCCAGGCTCCTCTGTCCATGGGATTCTTTCTCCAGGCAAGAATACTGGAGTGGGTTGCCATGCCCTCTTCCAGGAGATCTTCGTGACCCAGGGAACAAACCCATGTCTCTTATGTCTCCTGCGCTGGAAGGCAGGTTCTTTACTGCTCGCGCCACCTGGGAAGCCCCTGGGTAGAATAGTATTCCCCCAAATTCATGCCCACCTGGAGCCTCAGGATGGGCCCTTGTTTGTAAATAGGGCATTTGGAGCTGTCGTAAGTTAAGATGAA
The DNA here is from genome assembly GCF_049115385.1 of Moschus berezovskii. Taxonomy (NCBI): domain Eukaryota; kingdom Metazoa; phylum Chordata; class Mammalia; order Artiodactyla; family Moschidae; genus Moschus; species Moschus berezovskii. Next base: position 62,906,426 of record NC_142479.1, read on the forward strand.
GCCATCCTGGCTTGTGCTCAGTTCTCAGTTGTGTCCAGCTCTTTGCGACCATGGACTGTAACCCACCAGGCTCCTCTCTCCATGGGATTCTCCAGGCAAGAATACTTGAGGGGGTTGCCATGCCCTCCTCCAGGGGATCTTGCCAACCCAGGTCTCCGCATTGCAGGCGGATTCTTTACCATCTGAGCCACCAGGGAAGCCCCTCATCCTGGCTTAAGGAAGCCTAAATCTATGACTGGGGTCCTTCCAAGAGAGCTGGGGGAGACTCGGGAGAGACGAGGCTGTCCTATGCCCTGTGATGATGGAGGCAAAGTGGGCTGTTGCAGCCGTGAGTCAAGGAAGGCCTGAAGCTGGGAGAGGCGGGAAGAGTCATGCCCTGGAGCCTCTGGAGGGAGTGTGGCCCTCACGTGGGATGTCCGGCCTCCGAGCATCAGACAGTCTTGTGCACTGAGGCCCCAGTCTATGGCACATTTTGACAGCAGCCCCAGGGTACTCCTTCAGGGCGGCTCTGAGCCCCACGGGGCCTGGGCCGGGGCTGAGCCTGCCTCTGCCTTCATGCAGCCTCTCCTCTATGTAAACTGGGCCAGCCCTGCCCACCTGGAGGCGTCTTTGGAGGCAAGCAAGGGAACACGTGTGTAGGCGCCTCTGAACACGCGCGTTCACTGGACTGCGGTGATGGGAGGGCGGCCTCGGCCTGGACCAGCACGCCCTCCTCAGAGCACCTTGGGCCTCGCTCTCCAGCCTCTGGTTGCCTCTCGCAGAGGAACCAGAACCAGCAGGACAGGCGGCTATGGCCTCCCCGCCCCCGGCAGAGGAAGCCGGCAGAGGAAATGAGGGCAGCGGACGCCGGGCCGGAGCCAGCTCCCAGGCGGCCTGTCTGGTGCATCGCGGTAGGCAGTGTCCACACCGGGTCCCTGCCTTCCTCCACCAGGGTCAGGCTGGGGGGCCGGGGCCAGGTGCCCCGGGCTCGGAGAAAGTCTGCGGAGGGCGACTGTGGGGTTAGACCAGCAGTGGGAGCCACGCGGGACCAGCCACCCGGAGCTGGGTATGTGGGGATTTCTGGAGGCCTGTGGGCTCCCCCACAGCCAGCCCAGGGCTGGGGGGCAGTGAGCAGATCGGGGCTTGTACTCGAGAGGCCCCCAGTCCCTGCTCTGGCTCTGCCAGACTAAGCAGGGGGACAGGAATGAACAGGGCCAGAGTAGGGAGCGGTGCTGGGCAGCCCTGGGGGCACTTGTTGTGGGGTGTGTAAGGAGAGGTGGCAGGGCGCTGGCCAGCATCTGAAGGCTGGGGCAGAGTCACCTCTCATGGTGGGACGTGGCCGGGCCTGGCCTTGCTCACTCCTGGTGAGGAGTGCCTTCTCCTCACTGGTGCCTTCTCGTCCTGCTGGGAGGGGGGTGTGGGCATGTGGGCCAGCTGGCCATGGGTGGCCAGGAATACAGCCTGCCTGTTCCTGGGAGCCAGGGCAGGGGCAGGGGACCTGAGCCCCAGACCTGGGCTCTGCGGAAGTCACAGTGTGCTGAGGCTGGCGTGGGAGATGGGCAGCAGTATGACGTTTCAGATGCTGTCAGGCACCATGGGGGGTCTTTGTATGGATGGGGGTCATTGTGGAGAGGGTCCCACAGGGCTCACATTCTGTTCCTGCCGTTGTAAAATTCTGAATGATTTCACACTGGGCCTTCAGATTCTGACGGGTTTGGTTTCCCAGGTGGCGGCGCTAGTGGTAAAGAACTCACCTGCCAGTGCAGCAGACATAAAGATGTGGGTTCAATCCCTGGGCCGGGAAGACCCCCTGGAGGACGGCATGGCAACCCACTCCAGTATTCTTACCTGGAGAGTCCCATGGACAGAGGAGCCTGGCGGACTTCAGTCCATGGAGTCACAGAGAGTCGGACATGACTGATCAACTTAGCACGCATGCACGCTGCAGATTGCGCAGCTGGTCCTACTTGGGGACACCTGTCCAGTCTTAGGGTTCAATTGGGAGGGCCCCGGGCAGATGATCACTCGTAGGGGGCCGTGGTGCCTGTGTCATAGGCTGGTTCCCGTCGGTGGGAAGCTGCTGTGATCCCGGGCTGGAGGTTTGGCTCCGCTAGCTGTGAGGACCACCCTGGGAAGAAGGAATTCCACTTTGAGGGGATGCCGCACACACAGGGTGTACATACGAATGCATTTCACTGGTCCTGCTGGTCCTCACGCCCGAGGTCACTCCCTACCGACGGTGAAACGCCAGGCTCTCGGCCCAGCCATCGACAGACACAGCCTTCTGCCCAGCTCTGGGCAGCCTAGCGCCATCTCTCCCTGTCTGTCCAGGCTTTATTGAGATATGATTCCTGTACCATACGATTCATCCACTCCCAGTGTGCTTTTCACTGTACACAGAGACATGTGCAGCCATGACCATGGTTCAGAACACTTCTATCCCCCTCATGAAAGCCCCACACCCACCAGCTGCCCCTCGTCTGCCCCCTGTCTCTGGGGGTCACCCATCTGGACATTTCCTACCTGCGGGCGTGCAGCTCAGGGTCTCTCTCCACATGCTGTCTGGTTCTATGGTGGGAATGAGGGGAGTGGGCCTGGATCTTGGGGTGGCTTTCATGGAAGCTGAAGGTGGGGCCACCCCACTCAGACCCCTGCCCAGCACTCAGCCTCGCGGCCCTGTCCCCTGAGCCTTCCAGGCGCACCGCGGGGCAGCCTGACTCACACTCGAGGAGACGCCTCGAATGCCCTTCTGGGGGCTTGTTGGCTGTTTGGAGTCATCATCTGGGATTGCCTGTGGGAGCCAGGCCTGCCCGGCTGTGGGTGGCATTTATATGCCCTGGAGCCAAGCCCTTGGTCAGAGATGGGTGTTGGGGTGGCATTTCCATGTCTTCACCATCTCACTGGTCTGGGGCCCTAGTAGCTGCAGGGTGTGTAGGCGCCGCTGGCATGAGTCTTTCCCAACCCTGTGCTCAGTGGTGTCAGATTGGTGGCTTGAGAGGGGCTGTGATGGGAGAATTTGCACCCCAGGAGCCTGCAAAGGCTCCATGTTGGAAATCCCCTTCTGTCTCTTTTTTCCAGAAAGCTGGTTGTTAAGCATTACAAGAAAATCAGTTGTTTTTTTTTTAATATTCATTTATTTGGCCGGGTCTTAGTTGCAGCGTGTGGCATGCTGACTCTGAGTTGTGGCATGTGGGATCTGATGGGAGATCAAACCTGGGTCCCCTGCATGGGGAGCACAGAGTCGTAGCTACTGGAGCACCAGGGAAGTCCTCGGCTAGCTTATTAATCCCAGGAAGCCACCTGGAATCATTTTGACAGGAGGCAGGCATCCCAAGAGGCAGTTTCTGGCCCCTGGGGATGAATGACTTAGAGGGAAGGTCCTGCTTCCTCTTGGGGCCACTCAGCCTGGAGGGAGCCCCTGGGTGGGGCCTGCTTGGGCGCGCAGGGTCAGGGCCTGAATACTCCTGCCCTTGGCTGAGGCCACACTTGACCTGGGCCTTGCCCTGCTGTCCTGCTTCCCCAGCTCGCCTCACACTACTTTCTGCCCCGCAGTGGGGTCCAGGCAGAAACTTGGAAGCCAGGATGGCAGGAAGTTCTGGGCTTGGGCTGCCCACCCCTCCGTGAGCAGCTGGTGGTGGAGCGGGAGCCAGCGCATCAGATTCTGTTTTGTTTTTTCTTCTTGTGACGGGCGGTCCTGCAAGTCTTCTCTGGGACTCACTGTGGCTGCGGTGTGTTCCTGCGATGCCTCCTGGGTCTGGCGATGCACCAGGTCTGAGCCTCGCCGCCTCCAGCCTCTGCCCAGCTGCTCCCTGGATGTTCCCCTGCCCAGGCTTGTGAGAGGGACTCCTTCATCTGACTCTGGACCCTCAGGGTGACTCCATTCCCCACAGGTGTCAGGGTAGGGTCCCCAAGTGAGCAGGATGGGCAGGTCTCACCCTCCCAGGGGGTTGTCCTCAGGCCCCTGCAGGGTTGCGGAGGGACCAGTGGGGAAGCAGTTTGTGCAGGGGGGACAGTGTTGGTGGCCGTGGCCCTAGGAACAGAGAGACAGGGACGTAGCGGGCAGTATGTGGGTGGGAGTGGGTGAACACGTGTGTAAATGTGAGTTCATGTGTGCATACGTGTGCGTGAGTGTGAGGGTGTGGGGGCATGTGTGTGAGTGTGTCCTGTCCCTGGTTCTCTGGGGGGAGGCCCAGGCCCCCGGCTCTCCTCTGCCCCCGGGGGGTAAGACCCCTTGGGCACCCTCTTAGGCTCTGGGTGATGCTGTAGCTCCTGACCCCACTGGATGGCAGAAGCGGGGCTGACACCTGCCATGCCAACCGTCCAGCCACCTAAGCTAAGGGTCTGCGGTCCAGGGCTGAGGAAGGAGCCCTCCTGTGTGGGCAGCTGCCGTGACCCATGTGACCCGTGGCTGCCGGGGGTGGCGCCTCCCAACTGCTTGTTCGCGTGTCCATGGACTTTGCCGGGTCTGGATCCCTCAATTCAGGTTGATTCTTAAGCTGGCAGAGCAACTGCGTCCACTTCGTCTCCGGATACCTGACTTCCCGTCCCTGGAGGAAGCAGGGCCCCCCACCTTCCAGCCCTCCTCTCAGCCCTTGGGGTGTGAGACCGTCGGATTACCTGTCCACCTGCCCCTTCCCCTCTGTCCTTGCAGCAGTGGCGTACACCTGTCTCTGTACATTAGGCCATCCAGACTGGGCGCTGAGGGGGTCTGGAAGGTTCTGGGGTGGGGGCAGGGGGGCACAGCCTCCCCACCCAGGTGCCCCCTGGGCCCCTCTCACCTGCTGGGGATGGAGTCAGGGCAGCTGTGGAGGTGGAGGGATTGCACCCCTGCTCAGAGCTGTATCCTGAGATGGGGTGGGTGAGCCTGGGGGGATGTCTATTAGCTGGGACTGGGGGCCATCCATGACTGCCCCTGACTCACTGCCAGTTCTTGGGGTGCGGGCCTCCTGCAGATGCCCCTTCATCCAGGGAGGCCCCCGGGGAGGCGGGGATGCTGGGGCCCAGCAACCAGTGCTTCTGAGCCGTCAGGGCTTTGAGTTCAGTCACCAGCGTCCTTTCGTTTCTCCACCTGCCCCCAGACATCTGGGGGAGGGAGGAGCAAAGACACAGATGGGTTGGGCCTGGGAACTGCCTCCACACAAGCGCAGTGACCTGCTTCCCTTCCTCTTCTGGGCAGAGGGCCGCCGCGTCCCCATCTAAGGATTCTGTTCCTCTCAGGAGGAACTTCCATGTCTGGGCCCTTGGCCAAACCTTTGCCAAGAAACTGTCCCATGGGTCCCCTGGCGCTGGATCTGCCTTCCGGATGGCTTGTGGGATATGGACACCCCTCCTGCTGGCCCCTGTCCCGGGAAGCCCAAGACTCTTGCTACTTGCCTCAGCTGGAGTCGGGAGGTGGGGGTACCAGGGACAGTTGATGGGCTCCTGGCCGAGCTCCTCCCCTCAGGCTGTCTGCTTGCCGCAGCCTCGTAACTCAGAGATGCCTGCCTGGTTGCACAGCTCCTTCCTGTACAAGATCCTGTTTGCATCACCGGGTTTGGGGGGCAGGGGCACTGGTGTCAGCGTGTCTGCAGATGCCCTGCCTGGGCCCCCAGGCCTGCTGGTGACGCTGAGTGTGAGCCCCCATCAGCCGTACCTGCACCAGGCGGGGAGGCTGGGGCACTGGAAATCCTGGGGTGCGTGGACGTCCTGCTGAAGCCAGGCTTACTGTCTGGGTTGGTGGAAAGGAGCTCTGGGGGGAGCAGTGAGTCATCTGGGGCACATTGGGGGTACCCACCCTTGGGGGCCATCAGGGTTGGCACACCCCTGACTTGGTCTCTACAGGTGTCAGACTGCTAATTAACTTTTTTTTAAAATTGAGGTGAAATTCATGTGACATTCATATGCACACGTGCTAAGTCGCTTTGTTCATGTCTGACTCTTTGTGATCCTATGGACTGTAACCCACCAGGCTCCCCTTTCCATGGGATTCTCCAGGCAAGAATGCTGGAGTGGGTTGCCATTTCCTTCTCCAGGGAGTCTTCCTGACCCAAGTATCGAACCCGTGTCTCTTAAGTCTCCTACATTGGCAGGTGGGTTTGTAACTAGCGCCACCTGGGAAACCCTAAATTCATATGACATGAAATGAACCACTTTGCAGGGTATGGTTCAGTATTGGTACATTCACAGGGCTGTGCAGCTTCCATCTCTATTTCCAGAGCCTTCCACCATCCCAAAAAGAAGCCCTGTGCCACTCCAGTGCCCCCAGACCCTGACCACTGGACACACGGTGCTGTGGAGGAGCTGTAGAAATCACCCATGGCTCCTCCATCAGCTGTGACGGGGACCCTCTTTTCTCACATCCTCTCCAGCACTGGTTATTTTCTGCTTTAAAGATCATGGCCGTCCTAGTGGCTCAGATGGCTCACTTATGTTTCAGAGTGGTGGCTGGGCCCCCCCCAGCAGACTGGAAGACCGAGGCACTGGGCTAACTGGAAATGCTTCCTGAGAGCGTGTGTCTTAGGCTCCCAGGGATGTTGAGGTCGAGCCAGCGAGGGTGAAGGAGCAGTGGGGGGGATGGCCACAAAAGGGCAGGCAGGCAGGTAGAGGGCTCGGAGAGGACTCATGGGTGGTGCTTTTGGAAGATGGCTTCAGTCCTGGGTGAAGAATCGCCTGGAAGCCACAGAGCTCCAAGGAGTTTGGGCAGGGTCAGGGTTGGAACTCAGTGGCCTCAGCGGGGCTGGACTTGGGCAGTGGACAAGAGGGATCCAGAGGCAGTTGGGGTATCCTACTTGGGGAAGGGATGGGAGAACCCAGAGACTGGGTTTGCCTTGAGGTGGACGTGGATTCTATGCTGTGTTTGGTTTGAGATGCTCCAGGACACCCAAGGGAAGGGCCAGGGCCAGGTGGCCACTGGGGTCTGGGACCCCAGAGGAAACTGGGGACCAGGGTAGGAGGTGGGGCTGGAGTTGGCCCTGATGGGGTCAGGGAAGGGGTGTAGGCCCAGCCTGGGCCCACTTGGGGAGGAGGAGGAGGAGGAGGAGGAGGAGGGGGAGGGGGTACAGCCCAGAACAGTGAAGGGACTGGCTGAGAAGGTAGAGGGGGTGGGGGCCATCCCAGGAAACACAGCCCAGCCTGCTGTCCTTCCTGCACTCTGGCCTCGAGATGCGGCCACAAACAGAGACCCTTCGAGAGGGTCCACTGACCTCAGGATGGCTGGAATCTCTGATCCTTCTCTTGGCTGATCAAGGCCACCTCCACCTTCCATGTCTGTGTCCCTGGGGAAACCTTGCTTACCTCCAGCCAGGGAGGCTCCTCTGGGTGGGGGTTGAGTATGGGAGTGGGGGGCAGAAAGGGACCTGTGGAGACCCAGGACCCTGGGACACCAGAACAAGGTCTGGGCTCTAGTCTGTGTATGCTGAGGCCATGTGGGTCTCTAAAGACGGGAGTGATGGGGATAGGCATGGGTGATAATTAAATAAAATTATACACATCTGATTCTAGACGTAGTACATGCTTATTGTAGAAAATCTGAAAACTGCAGAGAAGGTATTAACCACCCAGAATTCTACCACCCAAGACAACAGTCACTGTTCACATTTTGAATTATTTTCTTCCAGTTTTTTTATTTTTTACATGGTTGGGATCAGGATTTATAAACAATTCTGTGTCCTGCCTCTTGTTTTCAGCTTTACTGAGGTATAATAGAAACAGACTAAACTGCACATGTTTAAAGTGTGGGATTTGATGGATTTTGGCGAAGAGATATGTCAAAACTCATGAAATGTATTTATTTGGGAGACTCCATGAACCCTTGACCCCATAGTCAAATAACAAGCATTTGCTTTGAGCCCAACTGTTTCCTTGTGTATCCTCCCCTTAAAAATTTTTTTTTTCATTTATTTAGGCTGCCTTAGGTCTTAGTTACATCTTGTGAGCCCTTCCATTGCAGTTCCAGGGCTTAGTTGCTCCCTGGGCACGTGGGATCTTTGTAACCCACCTTCCCTGCATTGCAAGGCAGATTCTTAAGCCTGGATCACCAGGGAAGTTCCCTTCCTTTTTAAAAATTAGCACAAAGTTGTTATTTCCTTGTTTATGTAAAACATTTCCTTAAATTCACTCTCTATGGCTTCTTTTGCAGATGTACCATTGTTTTTATCGAATCCTTCTTTTATTGTGACTATTTAGGCTGTATTTCACTCTTATAAACACCACTGCAAGGAACATCTCTGTGAGATGTGATTCCTGCCTGCGTCATTAACATGCTCCTTCCTTTGTTTTTATTCTAGATTTGTGTGCCATCCGGGCTGCTCTCTCATTTGAATTCCCAGACTGGGAATTACTTGGCCCGGGAGTTGGCAGGTCTCCCAGGGCCTTCTTGCACGACTCCAGGTTGCTTTCTAAAGGCTGCTCTGACTTACATCCACCAGGGCGTCTGGGTAGCTAGCTGGTCCTGGTGTGTGGGCTTTGGCCAGACACCAACTTCTAAGAACTCCTGTGGTTGGGAAGCCGATATCCGGTTTGATTTCATTTCTTTGATTTTGGATGAGGCTGCATGTTTTCTTGTGGACTAGACAAACTATATTTCCTTGTTTGTGGCTGACTGTGTATGTTTTGCTTGTGTATGTTTTGAGATCTTAAAGTATTTTTATATTTTGTTGATTGTGTTCCCCCCAAAAGTAGCAACATTGATCTTTGACAAATTTTCTGTCAGTCATTTTTCCTGGTTTGTTGTTTGCCTTTAATTTGGAGCTCTATGGGGCTTCCCTGATAGGAAAGAATCTGCCTGCAATGCAGGAGACCCTGGTTCGATTCCTGGGTCGGGAAGATCTGCTAGAGAAGGGTTAGGCTACCCACCCCAGTATTCTTGGGCTTCCCTTGTGGTTCAGCTGATAAAGAATCCACCCGCCATGCGGGAGACATGGGTTCGATCCCTGGGTTGGGGAAGATCCCCTGCAGAAGGGAAAGGCTACCCATTCCAGTATTCTGGCCTGGAGAATTCCATGGGCTGCATACAATGGGGTCGCAAAGAGTCAGACACGACTGAGCCACTTTCATTTATGGAACATACATTTTTATGTGGCCAAACCCGTTGATCTTTCATGATGCCTTCCATTGCTTTTAGCTTAAAAATCCCTCTCCATGAAGAAGGCTGGTATTTACCTACTTTTTCTCAGATGCTATAATTTGACTCACTGATGTCGTATCTGAAGTTATTCTGGAGTGTGGTCTGAGATGAGACAGCTTATTTCCCTGGCCTGCTCCTCAAGTCACGGGGCCAGGTGTTTGTGCGTGTGGGGATCTCCCGGTGGGGCTGGGCCTGGCTCCGGGCTGTGATTCTGTTCCTCACCTGTTGGCCCATCTCTGCCGCAGAACCATGTGGTTTGAATGATTGTAGCTTTCAGGCATGTTAAGACCTAGAAAGGCAAGATCCCTCTCTCTGCACATTTTCCAGCTTCTCTCTCCTGTTTAGAGCTTCGTCTGTTACAAGGCGGTGGATCTCGTTGATGGGTGCCTGGGAGGGGATGAGGGAGGTGGGGTGACCCAGGTCATGTGATAGTCCTCTCATGGACTCCACTCACCTGACTTTACCCCTACTCATTGGCAGTGCAAGTCACTCCTTTTTTTTTTAACTCCTATTTTTTAAAAAATGATTAAAAAAAATTTTGACCGTGCCATGCAGCTTTGGGATCTTTGTTCCCTGGCCAAGGATTGGAACCCAGGTCCCCCCAGCAACAAAGTGCCAAGTCCCCACCCCTGGACTGCCAGGGAGTTCCCACGAGTTACTCCTTTTACCAGAAGCCTGGCCTGGCCCCTGGTTCCGGAGCGGCACCCATAACCCACAAATGCTCTGTTCCCATCTTCCTGCCAGCCCCCCAAGACAGCCATCTGCTCAGGGGAGCACCTCTCCTGTACCACTTGCAGGGCCAGATCCCCCAAAACAGAAGCCCCTTGATGAAGGGCCCTGAGACCTCCAGTGTGGGCCGTGGGAGGATCTGCTTTCTGCTAGGTATCCTCCCAAGGGACTCCCAGGTCCTGGCCCTGCAACCCCCACCCCAGATTAAACCAGCCTCCCTCCTTCCTCCCCTTCCACGTACATCCACTGAGGGTCAAAGGTGGGTGTAACTCTCGCCCAGTCCTGGACCCCAGACCCCACTCCTGCCCCTTGCTTACCTGCCCTCCCAGCAGGATTGGACTGGTCCTGGAGAGGGCCTGTCACATGGCAGGTGTTACTGTCATGTACTTGGGGGACAGGGCAGGGGCAGTGTCCCAGAGGCAGCACCTGGCAGGTTTTATGGGGGGCTGTGGGATGTCCAGGAGGCAAAGAGGGCCTGGGGACACAGGACCCTAGTCCTGGGGTTCTTCAGGCCCACCTGTCTCCCGTGGGTTCCCTACCCCAGTTGCAGGCCCTTGCGCTGACCTGGGGGGCAGCAGAAAAGATGCAGGAGGGGGGAATCTTCAAAGGAATGTGTTGAACTTGAAAACAGAGCAGGAAAAGCAGAAAGGGGGACAGGGGAGGGAAAAGAGGGGTGGAGGCCCATTGGTGGACCCAGGGTCCCTGCTCTGGGAGATGTGCCTCCCTGCAGCTGCATGGGGAGCTGTCACCCTGAAACAGGCTGTGGTCAGACCCCTACGTGTGCCTGGCTGAGTGGTGGTGGGGCGGGGCCAGAGAAGGGTAGTTTTGTGGGGGAAGCTGGCTGGTGGGAGTGAGATCAGACCCAGGAAGTCTTGAGAGGGGGTCCTCTCTGAGACCCCGTTTCCTCATCATAAACTGGACAGTGGCCCTTCCTGGCAGGGAAGGCATCCCTGGGAGACTGTTGGGACACCCAGTCAGCGTGAGTCACTGTTCCTAAATGTGGCCGTGTAGTTTTACAGTATGTGGTGCTTCATTGGAAATGTCTGGGCAGTGCCTGGCGGTGCTCAGGCCTCCAGCTGGCAACGAGGGCAGGGTCCTGTCTGAGTCGCAGAGGCTGATAGAAGCCATGGGCCTGCTGGGTCTACAGGGAGTTTGCTGTTTGTGGTGCTTCTGCAGTGGATGGAATTATTTTTAAAAAGGATAATGAAACAGGGTTCACAGCCATCAATTGTCCACCCCAGAGGGCAAGGCTGAGGCAGGATCTCAGACCAAGGGGTGGCCAGGGACATGGGGCAGTTCAGGTCTGCTTGCTGCTCTGGCTTGGATGCTGGGTGTGTTTGTGGATGTTGTGGGGGGCTGGTGGGTGTCAGAGGTGAGCTGGTGAGCATTTGCCAACTCCCCACGGTGTGAATGCTCCCTCTCTACTACTCTAGGCAGGAAGATGGGGCAGGCACCTCGTGGCTCCACATGCACCACCTTTGTTGTGATTGTTAACTGGCGTTTGTATTGCAGGATGGCGGTTTTTACAACCTGTATTTCACATGAGGGAGCTGGGCTCTCACTCCCTTCCCACGCGAGTTTATCTGATTAAATAGAGCCTTAATCACAACAAAAAGGGGCTGCTCTTACTCCCAGAAACATGGCCCCTGCTGGTGGGGAGGTGGGCTGGCAGCTGCGCTCAGGGAGCCCTTCCCCCAGAGACCTCCGCCTCCTGTGAGGTTTCCTTCCAGAATCCCCACCCAGCACCTGCCTCTTCCAGACCTATAGGCTGCCGTGGCCCCTGCAGGGGTTTGGGCCCAGGGTTTGCCCTGTGCGCTCAGCCACCCACAAGCACTACTTCTCCCTGTGATGTCACTGCCCAGTTCCCAGTGTCCTGGGCCCCTGCTCCCAGTTCCGTCCGCAGAGCGGGCAGGGGTCCCGGCTGGGGGCCCCAGGCTCCTGTGTGTAGCTTCCTCACCCTGGCTTCTTTGTTTGGGTGAAGACAGGCAGGCTGTGTGCCTGTCTGGTGACCTTAGCTGCAAGTACCCTGAAGGGGAAAGGGACTGCTTCATGCAAGTGAGCCCTACAACAGTGGAGGGGTGCGTGCAGGCACCCATGGTCACTTGGCAGGAACCTAGCCCATGGGGTTGACTCGTCACCCAGCCTCCTCCTGGTGAAGGGCTTCTCTGGCCACCTGTCCCTGCTTAAAGCGACTCAGATTGAGGCCACCTGCCCCTACCCAGGGTGGCTCAGATGAAGGAAGCTTGCAGAGCAGCTCCAGTGTGGTGGGCCACTGGGGACTGGGGAGGAGGCTCGAGGGACTGAGTGGGGCATATGGCGAGTGATTGGACCCTGGAGACCCCGGAAGGCGGGTCCAGGGTTCGGCAGGCAGGCGTGAGCCAAAGCAGTGGAAGCCTCAGCCCACTCCATGGGGGCCACACGCCGTGAGCGTCCTGGCCCTGCCTTGGTGGCGCTGAGGCTTGGACACAGCCAGGAGGAGGTCTGCATAGCCCCAAGGCAGACCTGGACAGTGAAATGGACCCTGAGAGAACTTTCCAGCACTCAGTCATCCTGCTGTCCTGCCAGCCTTGCCCTGTGTGTGCTGAGCGAGCCCTCCCCCATCCCACCTGGACGGAGATTGGGGAAGTGGGGCCTGAAGGGGCTCTGGGATCCAGGCGCCCGTGGGGGCTGTGTTTCCTGCCTGGAGGTGGGCAGGTGCAGGGGTGGGGGCTCACCGAATGGGGTACGACCAAGGCCTCAGGCTGCAGGCCCACCCCCGACCACTCCCAGCTGATCTCGGTGGTCTGAACCTCACCTGGGTCTGCGGGTTTGGTTTTTCTAATTTAATTAAAAATTTTTTTGGCCACGCTGGGTCTTCGTTGCTGTTTGTAGGCTTTCTCTAGTTGCGATGAGTGGAGGCTCCGCTTTGTTGCGGCGCCCGGGCTTCTCATTGCACTGGCTTCTCCTGTTGCAGAGCACGGCTCTAGCCACGCGGGCTTCAGTAGCTGCGACATGTGGACTTGTGTGCGGGCTCAGTGGTGCTGTGGCGTGAGGATCGAATCCGTGTCCCCGGCACTGGCAGGCCAAATCTCAACCAATGGGCTCCCAGGAAGGTCCCATCTGCGGGTTATTTTTATAATCTTGGCGGGCCCTCTGGGCAGGAGTGTGCCCTCTGCTCAGCCAGCCTTGTGCCTTTCAGCCCACCCTTCAACCCCTTGCCTGGGGCTGGGCTGAAGTGGCGGAGGGCAGGGGGCACTCTTCTGCATGCTCAGGGTGGGGTGGCTCCATTTCCAGACGAGGAAGCTGAGGCTCAGGGCCCCACAGCTGGTGAGGGGCAGGGCTTCCAGCCCAGGGAAGCCCTGCTGCACTGACCGCTCTCCTGCCTGTCCCTCCCAGCCTGGTTCGGAGCTGTCCCAGCCCAGCCTGGGGAGGATGAGCAAGTGGCCTCTTCAACCCAGAGCCCCCTCATACTGGGACAAGGTCACGAGGGTATGCAGGCTCGCCAGGTGCCCGTCTCTGGTGGGGAGGACCGCAGGGCCGGATCCCACAGTGCCAAGTGCCCCAGAAGACAGGGGAGGCTTCTTAGGGAGCTGGTCAACCTCTGCCTAGCAGGTCCCCTGTCACCCCTGGCCCTGGCCGCCCCCTTCCTGGAGCTGCACTGGGTGCCCCAGCCTGCGGGCCCTGACCGTGAGCTGCCCTGGGAGCTACTGCCCCCACCCGCGCCCTCTGAGGCGGTGCCTGTCCACGCATGCCCACTGTGTCTGTGGGGCTGGGCCGCAGCTGTGGGCGCCAGGAGGGTCTGGCCTTCCCTTCCGCTTTGGGGGTAGGGTCTAGGGTCAGGGATGGGACCGCTGCTGTCGGTGCTGCAGAAGTGGGTCCTGTGATGGTGAACGGAAACACCCATGGAGGCCTGGGAGAACCCTGAGTGGGGCCCAGGCACAGCCAGCCAGCGGGGCAGCACCTTAGGGAACTCCTGTCACACGGGATGTGAGCTGCGGCCGTGTGCCAGGACGCTGGTGGGTCCCAGATACAGCAGCCCCAAGCTTGGACCCCTGAGCAGCGTGCACCCCTCCATGTCAGCCACACACCCCCAACCAAGCAGGCATTTGTTTCCCACATCCAGGGGCTCACACTGGCTACCTGGAGGGAGCCTGGCGCCTGACACCCAGCCTTGCAGCCCCCAGCCCCAGTTGGAGCCCCTCATGGTCACAGAAGGGGCGGGCGCGGTGATGTGTGTGCTGGGCTTCGCACCCACATCCAGGGCCTGGCATTCCAATTCTTGCTTAGCTGCCCAGTGTCTTCAGGAAGGCTCTCCCTGCTGAACCCTTGAACATAAAGCGGCCAGAGAGTGCCACCTGGTGGGCAGCAAGGACCCCACCAGGGGTCCTCACTGCCAAGGGTCCCCTGTGCCACTGTGGGCACAGCTCAGGTGAGCTCTGCGGGAACCAAGACCCAACTGGCCTGCCCTCCCGCTTGCCATGTAGTCGTCCCCCAGGCCAAGGCAGGGCGGCAGGCGTCTGGGCTTGGGGTCTGGTTGGAAGTGGGCCTTCTGTGCTGGGCTTGAGTGGGATTAATGATCACACTAGGGAGAGTGGCCACAGTAGGGCAAAGGGCTCAGAGTCTGGGAGCAAAGCTGTGGCTGGACACTCGCTGCTGCAGAGCTGGGTGACCTGAGGTTTGTTCAAATGGGTTTTTCCTTCTTGAAACAAACAACAAAGCCGTCTGCTGCCTTTGTCTTCCTGGGCCCCTGTGGTGTCGTGCTGGTGATGACATGATCATTCTGTTGTGTGAGCGGCCTGGCACTGTGGGGATGGATGCGGGGTCATGCTGGAAGTCTCCCTCAGTGGACGGAGCAAGGAAGGACATGTGTGCAGGTGTGCAAGCACAGACACACGTCCATACCTGCCTGTGCACCGTAGGAGTGCCGGGTGTTCATGACCCCAGACCCCAGACACCGCCACCCACAGCGGGCGGCTCGGGCTCTTCCTGCTCCCCGTCCTGTACTGGCTGCAGGGTGATGCTTATCTGCTCCGTGGAACCTAATCCCTGCCTGCAGCTGCTTTGCCCCCTGCTCGTGGCCCCACTGCCCCAGCGTCAGACCTGACGGGCTGCGGTGCCCTTTGTGGTCCTGGCCCCCTTCCCTTTCCGCTGTCAGCCAGCACAGGCTTTTGGTATTTCCAGTCCCGGGTGTCCGCCTGGCCCTTGACACAGAGAGCATCCCTGGCACTCACCCCTCTCACTGAGGTTGTCACAGCAATGAAATGAGGTGCTGACCCCTCTTGCCCTCTGGGAAGAGGTGGGTTATGAACAAGATCCCACACAGGTCTCCCTGGATGTTGGTGGGTGTCCGTCCTGAGGGTACATGTGAGGCCTTCCCTGTAGGCGTCTTTAGTGGGTGGTGGAGGGGCAATGAGTTGGAGTCAGGAGTGGGCCCACTCAGGCCCTCAAGGACCGTTCCTATCGGCATTTGGATGTGTCCATAGTTTCTCCAAGTCTCAGTTTTCTCACCTCTAAAGTGGGCATGATGGTATCTCCTGAGCAGTCTTATTGAGGGGACTGGAAGAAAGGGTGTCACCTGTAGTGTGTTCATGCTGTGGTGACACAGCAGACCTTGGTCTGTTTCATGAATTCACGGCCAGCAGGGCCTGGGCTATAGGCGCCTGCCTGTGGGCACAGAGCAAAGCTCTGGAAGTCAGAGCCGGAAGTGCTGAGGGCATTGGCGGCTCCCTCCTGGGGGTGGCCAGGGCACAGGACTTGAATGAGTGAAGCCTACATGTGGGCAGGGGTTGAGTGGCCCCCCATGTGGCCTTGGCGTCTGGGTGACCCTGGAGGGGACAGGTCTGCCTGCTGCCCAGGGGCTGTTGGAACCCTCCTTCTCCCCCAGGATCATCCCCTCTCCACGGAGGGCAGGGCACGAGCTCCCTGGGGACCAAGAGCAGTCTCTGAGTTTCCATGGGCCTCGTGACCTCATGTGCAAAGTGGCTCTGAGGGTGACATTCCTGTCACCTGCTGCAGTCTCGGGGGCAGGGTTTTGACTGTTCCAGCATTGGCAGGGCTCCAGAAACTGGCTTGTTTTATAGATCTGAAAATTCAAATCCGCAGCCTCTCAGAGCCACTCCTGGCTCTGCCCATCTGTTTGGTCTCCCCATCCCCGTAGGTCCGCTTTCAGGGACGTGGGCATTGAGTGGTGGGGGAGGCCCACCTGCCACCCTCCTTCTGCTGCTGAGTCTGGAATATCATGCTGAATGACCCCTACCCTCAGCCCAGTTCTGTGACCAGGGCCTGAGGAGAGACTGTGGGGACCCACAGGAGGGCTGCACCCCAGGACTGGCACCATTAAGGAGACTGAGGGTGGAGGCTAAGGCTGGCCACCTGAGGTTGCCTGGTGCCTGCTGCCTCCTTCCAGGCCCTGGGACCAGCCAGGCTAGGGAGGTGCAGGGGTGCGTATGCTGGCGGAGGTGGCGGGAGGGGAGCCTGCTGAGTGCCCATGGGTCACCATGGCAACGGCACATCCTTGGGGGCTTTTGCGGCTTCCTGCGGCAGCCAGTGCTACTTGGCACCCTGCAAGTACAGGCTATTTGGGTGAGAAAGCCCAGTCCGGGTGGAGGGGCCTTACACAATGGGTGGGGGTTGTGTAAGCATATGTGCCCACTCACATAGCACGTAAGCGTGCACGCACACCTGAAACCTGGCCTGTGGAGGCCCCTGTGAAGGTATCTGCTCGCAGCTCCACAGGACTGGGGGACACAGCCCACATTCCGAGGTCTTTTCCGGGGGCAGGCTGAGCTGGTTTCCCTTGCCATGGTGACCCTACCTACCTGGTCCCCCCAGCCCTGCCTCTCTTCCCTGTATGTGGATATCCAGAATGAACTCGGAGGTTTGAGCAGGAGTCCAGGCCGCACTTGCCATTGTTCCAGCCTCTTGGGCTCACACTGCCTCCAGGAAGCCCTCCCACATATCCCATTATCTGGCAGCGCAGAAGGCCTGGGAGCAGAGGCACATCAGTCAGAGGTCAGCTGTGACGCCTAGGGCAGTCTCCTCACCTTCACTGAGCCTCCATTTCTTCCTGTTCAGTGGAGACAGGCATGGCAGCCACTTCAGTGCCCGTTAGGACCCGGTTAGATGCTGCTGAGACCTGCTGTGACCTGAGGGACCAGTGATAGCAGGTGTGCTGGGTGGGGTGACATGGCCCTGAGGGATCAGCTATTGGGAACTGAGAGGTTGGGGTGCTTAGTGGGCAGAGGAGCAGGCAGGAAACCTCAGGGGCTGAATGGTAGATGGGCAGACAGAGAAAGTCCTCGGGGAGGGGGCATGCATTGGAGCTGGAGTGGAGGGACAGGGGGGCAACCCAGGGGTGGAGCTGCCAGCCCAGAGTTTAGGGGACACCTGACTGGCCCCACCACGATGCCCTGTGGGCATCAGATGATCTGAGCTTCCCCAGAGTTCTGGCTCATTGGGGGCATGAGGGCAGCTTGGAACCCTAACTTGGGGGCCATGCTTATGTGTTGGGGGGTCACGTTCTGCCGTCCTGGGCACTATAGTTTCCCTGTCTGGTGAGGGTGAGCCATGGGGGACTCACACGGACCAGGTGTTGCAGGAGACAGGATCCCACTGTCCTCAGAACAGAAGCAGCACTGGGGGGTCCTCGGTGGGCAGTCAGTAAGATGGTGATTTGGAAATACCAGGCTGCATGGAGGAACTCTACTGTCTGTCCTTGGGGAAAGTGACATCCCCGTCCTCAGAGATCGGACAGGTCTTGTGTCTCCTGGCTCAGAGCCTGGCATGTGGCCAGTAGCCAGGTCCTCAATCTCTCCCACTTAGTGGGGCCTGGGTCCCCTTCCTACACCTTCAGGGTCTCACGGCTTTTACCAGTGCCATCCCAGAGCTAGGGCAATGTGACAGCCCCAGGGGCCCACTCCAGAGGGGCCAGTGGGCTGGCCAGTCTGAGAGCGGTGTGGGAGAGGGTTCCTGCAGCCCTGAGCTCCCTGGGGGCTGTCCATGAACCGCCAGAAATGGGAGCTCTGCCAGCCCTGTGTCCACTGGCGAGGCCAGTGCGGTGCCCAGGGGCCGGCCGCAGATGGTAGGCTTGGGCTGCCGTGGTCGCCCCCAGGGTCCACCTGCCCTGGGCCTGACGGCTGTGCCTCCGAGCGCTGGGTCTTGGAGCAAGGGTGAGGGTGCTAAGGCTCAGACTGCAGCAAGTTGGGGGGGCGCAGAGCCAGGGATAGGGTCCAGCTGGCCCCTGAGTGCCCCTAGGGGCCGGGTGCAGGTGGGTCGGGGGCGCAGAGCTGCTTGTCACCGCTCTCTCCCTCGGCAGACGGCGCCCCGCTCAGCGAGTTCTCCTGGTCATCCTCCCTGTCCGTGGTGGCCGTGTCCTTCTCCGGGCTCTTCACCGTCATCGCCCTCATGCTGGCCTGCCTGTGCTGTAAGAAGGGTGGCATCGGGTTCAAGGTGAGGGCTGGGCATGGGGGGCTGAGGACGGGATCCCCAGGGCTGGCCCTCTGGCGTCCACTCGGCACCGGCCTGCCTTCCCTCCTGGGGTTGCCTGGGGATCATGGAGACCCAGGCCTGGGGCCCCATAAGCCCCTCTTCTGGGGGTGGCTGACAGAGGCGTAGGGGTTGTCAGGGACCTTTCCCACTGCCTCCCCCAGTTTGAGTCCCCCCCCATGGGGACAGGGGCTCATTACCGTCACCTCTCAGCTCAGGGCCAGGTCTCTGTGGGCTGTGCCTCCAGGGACAGTGAGGAGGGGCCTCGGGGTGGGGGCTCTGTGCTCAGCAATTCTTAGAATCTCTGCTCATTCGAATCAGCAAAGGAAGACCAAAGTTGCCCAGACACACTTGCCGTCCTGTCACCTTACCCTGGGGTTTTCTGCCCCGTGAGGAAAGGATTGTGTGCTGTGTAGGAATCATGGAGCAGGGATAGCAAGAGTCATCACTGCTGTTTCTGGAGCATTGGCTGGAAGGCTGGGCCGCCTTCCCTCAGGCGGCCACCCTGGCGGGGCTAAGCTCCTGGGTCATGCTGGGCTGGATCCCAGGGCCGAGGTGCCCTCCTAAGGAGAGTAGCCGAGGGGCATCCCCTGGGGTGCTGTTCCCCAATCCTACAAGTGCCCTCGGCTGCCCCCATGTTCAGCTTCCGGTCCTCTGAGCGTGGAGGGCCAGGAGAAAAAGCAGGGAACTGCAGAGCCCATCTCGGGCGCCCGCCCCAGCCCCGTGGGCCAAGTTCTGCAGACTTAGCACATAGTGCTGCCCGTGGTCATTCTCCTGCCCCCTCGGCCGCCCCACCCTGGGCTGGAGGTCAGATTCCCGGGCCGGCATGGTCGGTGGCGGGGAGGGCTGTCCTGTGGCCCAGCAAGCACCACTCCTACCGCCATTTCCATTCTAAGTGACCCGCACTGCAGCCACACCGCCCTCATTTTAGAAGGTAGTGCCCTCCCCACGTGCCTCATCACTTGGGGCCCGGGAGAGCTGAGTCTGCCTGGTGCTGGCCTTTTACCAAGGTGTCTCTGCCACACTTCATGGCCAGGTCATCCTCCCAGAGGCCTCTGAGGGGTGGGCTGGGGAAGCTCAGGGCCTGGGCAGCAGTTCCATGGGCCCAGGAGCCTTGGGTCCACATCCAAGCTCCTGCGCTGTCTCCCGGACCTGCAGGCACAGTGGGCTGGGCCAGGCGATCCTGGCATTTTCCTGGAGGATGCTGGCGCCAGGCGAGGCAGAGCGGGGGAGGGCTGGGCTGGGGGCGGGGGCCCGGGTCGGGTTGTATAAGTCAGCCCCTCCTCAGGGTGCTGTGAGAACAAGGCCCCAAACAAGGGCCAGCGCGGCCCCCTCCTACCCGTGCCCTCCTCACCTCCTGGGAACATGGTACCCGGAACATTCCAGCAGCAGCACGCCTCCGTGGGAGGGCCGGCCTGTGCAGCGGGCTCCTGCCTGGGCTCCCCCACCTGGAGCTGCCCTGGGGGAAGGGGCTGGGCCACGATGCTCACACTGTCCTACCTGATCGCCCGCTGCGCTGGCTCCATCTGGCGGGCCTCCAGGTGGCAGCGTCAGGTAACCAGATGGGGCTGGGGCCAGGCCCCTGGGGGTGGGGGTGGGCATCTGTGCCCTCTTCTGAGTCATGTCTGGGATTACAGGGCAAGGAGAGTGATTCTGACGGCCCCAGGGCCCCAGGGTGGTCACTTGGGGAGGGGGAAATCCCTTGTAGACCTCGTCCCAGCAGCTCCATTGTCTCAGGGTGCAGTCCAGGACAGGTTTGCAGGGACACCCCAGAGGGCTCCCAACCTCCTCCTTGCAGCCAAGGAAATCGAGGCCCAGAGACAGCAGGGTCCTTGGGTCTCAGCACTGGGGGAGGAACCCAGGCCTCCTGGCTCTCAGGCCGGCTGCCTGTCCACGGGGGCAGCCCCACTGCAGCTCTGGGGAAGTCCTATGACCCTCGGCTTCTGTTTCCCGCCTGGCAGTGGTCAATCCCGGTCAGACAGGCCTGTGGTGCTGGAACTGGGGTTCCGCTTCTGGCCTAGGGCTCCTGGGGGACTTGGCCATGGCTCAGGAATGTGAGGGGGCTTCCTCACACAGAGGCGGGTAGGAGGTCGTGAAGTTCAACATAGCAACCAGGTCCGGGAGGGACCCAGCCTGGTGCCCAGGGCCAGGCTCTTAAGGACCCGGGGAGAGGACGGATGCCAGCCCGCCTGGGTCAAGGTCCCGGGGCCCCGCAGGCAGACGGCCGTAGCAGGTGGCAGCGCCTGTCTGGGGGTGAAGCTGGTTGGGGAGATGGGCTGTCAGGGATGCTTCTTGTCCGGGAGGGGTGGGGCACTTAGTTGCTTGTTCACTGGGGCACGGTTGGGGAGATGATGGAGCCCCCGTCCTGGATCTCCAGCCGTGACCCTGAAGTGACTGACCGTGGGTGCCCCACCCAGGGCGAAGGCTGCAGGGAAGTAGGGGGGCTGAGACGAGTCGGGGGCTGACTCTGGATGGGCCAGGGCAGCTGGCCTCTAGCCGCACCCCACCCTACTCCCTGCCACCGAGAAGCTGGTGCTGCCCGCCTCAACCTGGGCCTGGTAGGCCTGGTGTGGACGGGCTGAGGCCGGGGGAGGCACGGCTGCCCTGGGGCTCATGGCCCCAACCCTTGAGGCTCTGCCTGTGGGGGACAAACCCCCACTCCCCCCCACAACCAACACAAAACAAACCCTGCCCCCCTGGGGCAGCTGGTGTCCCTGGGGGAGGGGAGTGGCAGGGAGTGGGGTCTGTTCTCTGCCCCGAGGAGAGGAGGTGGCTGGAGGAGGCAGCTGGCAGGGGTGCTGGTGGGAGCTGGGTCCTGGGAAGAAAGGGGCCTTTGAGAGCTGGCCTGCACCCCTCATTCCCTCCCCGCCCTGCCCCCCAACCCTCCCTGTTCTGGGGAGCCCTGGAGCTCACCGCGTGTGTCGCCTGCTTGGCCCAGGAGTTTGAGAATGCCGAGGGGGAAGAGTACGCGGCCGACTTCTCGGCACAGGGCTCCCCGGCCGCAGCGGCTCAGAACGGGCCCGACGTGTACGTCCTGCCACTCACCGAGGTCTCCCTGCCCATGGCCAAGCAGCCCGGGCGCTCAGGTTAGTGATGCCCTCCTGCCCCGTGGGCCCAGGTGGGAGGCTCAGGGGAGGCACGGGGTTGGTTGTATCCCCTTCTGATGCGACCTGGGGTGCTGTGAGCAGGCTTGGGCCAGCTGGGGCTGCTGGGCGAAGAGGCAGGGGTTGCTCCGTCTGGTCCTGGGATGGGCACTGGTGTGCTAGGGGGAGGGGCTTCTTCGTGGTCCCTAGGACGTGGGCTCCGCTAGCAGGGCCCACCCATTGCAGGGAGGGGCTCTTTGGGGTGGAGCCTTTTGCTCAGGACCCTGGGTGGGGGCAGGAGAGGCCTGGTGGGCTGTGCAGGTGCAGGCGGGGCCTCTTGTTGGCTTCTTTGCCTTTTCTCCCACCAGCCCCATCCCGTGGTCCCCCACCAGGATGGCCACCCCCAGGGCAGATGCAGGGCCCAAATCACAGAGGTTAAAGGTCCGTGGCCAAGCTGGGCTTTGTACCTGCCTTTACCTGATCCTTGGTGGCTCAGAGGTTAAAGCGTCTGCCTGGAATACAGGAGACCCAGGTTCGATCCCTGGGTTAGGAAGATCCCCTGGAGAAGGAAATGGCAACCCACTCCAGTACCCTTGCCTGGAGAATCCCATGGAGAGAGAAGCCTGGTAGGCTACAGTTCATGGGGTCGCAAAGAGTCGGACACAACTGAGTGATTTCACTTCACTTTACCTGGTCCAGTGCTCTGAGAACTCCCAGTTGTGTCTGGAGGCTAGTGGGTTGTCTCCAGCCCCAGGAACCCTTCCCAACAGCTTCACGGCCAGGCCTGAGCCTGCCCCCAGCTCCTCCAGGCGCAGAGTGGGGTGTCAGGTGCTGGGGGGGCACTCTGTTGGCACCGGGGCTTGTGATACTCGGCCTGTCCCACTGGCTTGTGTTCTGGGCCCTACTGGGTCGTGCCCACGATGCTGCCCACCCTGGAGCCCAGCCTTCATCCTGGGCTGGGGGGCTTCCAAGATACAGGGCTGGGCCCTGCCTCCAGGCCCCATGACTATCGCTCCCCACCCCCACCAGTGTCTCCTGGAGGAGAACTCACCAGTTAGGCAGGAATTTCAGGGCCCACAGGAGCACCCTATAAAATCTTGAGGGAGGGGTGGCTGCTCTAGGAGGCCCTCCAACCTTCCTGGGTGACTGTGGGAGTCTCCACCTGTGCTGACACTGGGAGCCACTATGGACCAAGGGGTCCCCTCAGGGGACACTGCATCCCTGGAATGGGCCTGACAACTGCCCCTGGCAGTGTGTGCCTGGGACCCTGAGGAATCTTTGAGATCCAGTTTCTCCCATCCCTTAGGGGACTGTCCCTGGGGAAGAGGGGGACAGAGACCCAGGGGAGGGCAGTGATCACATTTCCATTTTACAGCTCTGCTCTCTGTTGGGTACCCTGCTTCTGGGGAGGGGGAGAGATTTGGGTGAAGCTGGGAAAGCAACCCACCTAGAGGTTAAGGATTAAAAACCTGGGCAGCAAGGGCCACCCCTCTACACTGCGGGGGAAGATGGCCCAGGCAGGCCCAGTCTTCAGGCTCCCCAACCTGGCTCCATGGGCACTGCCCCTTGGGTGCAGACCCCAAGACCCCTGGCCCAGCCCACCTTGCCCCCTGCAGCTGCCAGGAGAGAGAGAGCTTTTCCACTGGCTGGCAGTCAGCATACTCTCCTCTATCACTGCCCCAGGGTCCGCTGTCAGGGCTGCTGAGCCTGCCCGGGGAGACCCCAGGCTGGAGATGGAGGGGGCAGCAGGCTGGGGCCCAGGGGGGCCCAAAGGGTCCAAAGGGACCCCTTACCCCCAATTCTGCTCAGCATCAAGGTCAGCACTGCCTGGGGCCTGCAGTCCCCGGGAACAGCCCCTCACCCTCGGAGTCTACTGGCTGGCCAGCTCAGCCTGCCTCCTGGGCCCTCTGGGCAGCTGGCGTGGGAGCAGAATTCGGGGAATCCCTTGGGGCACAGGCGGCATGTGGGTGGGCTCAGCAGCTCTGGCCCTTCCTCTGGGGCTCTCATTGACCCTTCCTCCCTGCTGACCTCACCCGGCCCAGCCCGCAGGAGAATGGGCCCAGTGTGTTCCGTACAGGGCTGTGCCAAGCAGCCCCCAACAAAGGAGCCTTTGGGGTGCCTGGCGCTGGACTGCCAGCTTGTGGCAGGGGTGAGGGGACGGGCCACTCCATTGCCCTCCTCCCCAAGGCCTCCGCCCTGCCACACTGCCTGCCCAGCCCTGCCTGTGCGCTGGTCCCGGCTCCAGGCCCTGCTGTCTGCAGCCTGGCTTGTCCCTGTAGGTGGGGGCACAGCCTTCCCAGACCTACTCAGAAACATGCCTGGGTGTGGCTTGCAGGTCCACAGCTCCCCTGGGCAGCAGGCTTCCTGCTCCTGATGGCAGCCCCCATCAGGAGGGAGCAGGGCGCTCCAGGCGGCTCCCCAGAACAGGCCAGGCAGGCAGCCCCTTTAGGGGGCAGGCGAGAGAAGATGGGGCGGTGATGGAGGCTGAGTTGGCATCCCTGAGCCCCCTGTCCTGTTACAGTGCAGCTGCTCAAGTCCACAGACCTGGGCCGGCACAGCCTTCTGTACCTGGAGGAGATTGGCCACGGCTGGTTCGGGAAGGTGAGTTGCTGTCCCCGGGGTCAATGGTGGCAGAGGCTGGCAGCGTGGTCCTTTTTGCCTAGCAGGTGGAGTGGGCGGGCTGGAGACTTATTTCCTCTAGAAACCTCCCCAGTCCTGGGGTCTTCTCTTAAGGTGCACCCCCTGAGCCCTCCCTGGGGGCCTCTGGGTCTGGCACCCCTTCACCGCAGATCCTGGTATCATGCTGGGAGGTACCTCTGACTGGGCAGGGACAGGGAGCAGCATTTTGGTCCTGGCTTCACCCTGACCACCAGGCAGAGGGGGGATGGTGGGTCCATCTTCCTCACGGCAGACCCCCAGAGCTCTGAGAACAGCTAGGGACCTTGGGGGAGGCAGACACCAAAGACAGAGTATTACAGCCAGGAGGGTTTGCCTAGGAGGGATCCGGAACCCATTTTGCAGATGAGTAAATTGAGGCCTAGAGGAGCCCATGGACAAGGAGCCTGGAGGGCTACAGTTCATAGGGTTGCAAAGAGTCGGATACAACTGAAGCAACTTAGCACGCACCCAGCTTGCACAGAAGGAGCCAAACTTTGGCCGGAGGAGCAAGGTTGGGGGTGGAGCCTGGGGAGGGTGGTGTCTGCCCACCTGGAGATGCATGCCCCGCAGGTGTTCCTGGGGGAGGTGAACTCGGGCATCAGCAGCACCCAGGTGGTGGTAAAGGAGCTGAAGGCGAGCGCCAGCGTGCAAGAGCAGATGCAGTTCCTGGAGGAGGCACAGCCCTACAGGTGGGTGGCCCTGGGAACTGGCTCCACTGGAGGGGCTGGGGTGGGGCACTGCCCGGGAGGTGGGGCTGTGGGCCCTGCAGACAAAGGCAAGCTCTGTGCCCTGCAGAGCCAGCCCCCTCACTCCCTCCCTGCCCTGAGTGCGAGTCAAGGGTGGATTGTTGGCTCCCGCAGGGCCCTGCAGCACAGCAACCTGCTCCAGTGCCTGGCCCAGTGCGCTGAGGTGACGCCCTACCTGCTGGTGATGGAGTTCTGCCCAATGGTGAGTAGCCGGCTCCCCCCAGTCCCTGCCCTGTGCTTCTGGAACATGGGACTGGCATCCTGCAGAGGGGTCTTGGCGGAGCCAGGGACCCCTCAGCCCACCCTGTGGGCCTCACATCCCCCTCAAAGTGGGGTCCAGGTGGCCCTGAACCACTGCCTTCCAGAGGTGGCCTGGGGGAGGAGGGAGGTGACCCCACCGCCATAGAGACGGCAGCTGTCAGGGCTGGGCCTCCACGGTGCCTGGGGTGGGGTGGGGGCAGCCGCATCCCTGATCTGCCTGTGCTGCTCGGAGTCATGGCGGTTTTCCCGAGGGGCACCCTGGCCCGCTTGGGGGGCTCAAAGCCCTCACGTCTGGTCCATGGCCTTGCTCATACTTTAGTCTCTGGCCTGCTAAATGACTGTGCCTGCTCATGGCCTCGCAGGGCCCCTCACAGACAGACAGACAGACACACACACATGCACAGCTGAGCCTCCTGCCCACAGGGAGGTGCCCTTCCTCAGACATGAGTACCCCCCACTGTCTAGTTTCTGGACTCGCAGGGCTTCCCCAGGATGGTCGGAACCCCCTGGAGCTGGGCGCTGTCAGCAGGTCAGGGGGTTGCCCGTGAACCCTCTGGTTACGGCTCTGGGTTCTGTCCAGGCTTGGCATCACAGCTCATGTGGCCCGAGGCAGGATGTGGCCCCGCTGGCCCTCAGGGCTGCCTGGGGCCAGGGGTCAGCTTGGAGAAAGTGTCCCCGGCCTATAGGATCATCCTGATGATGGCTGGCCTCTGGGGAGCGGACACAGGGGCTTCACTGGGCAGCAGTGGCCCTGCAGAGTTAGCAGGACGCTTGGTTTCCCACTGGCCCTGCTGGGGAGGAAGGGCCCTGGGGGCGGGCAGCCACTCCCCGCCGGCAGGTGATGGTGCTACCCTTCTCGACAGGGGGACCTCAAGGGCTACCTGCGGAGCTGTCGGGTGGCTGAGTCCATGGCGCCCGACCCCCTGACCCTGCAGCGCATGGCCTGCGAGGTGGCCTGTGGCGTCCTGCACCTGCATCGTAACGACTATGTCCACAGGTGAGGGTGGGGGCGGCCCACGGGCTCCCGGCCTGGCCCCACCCCTGCTCCGGGGGCCGCGGGACGGGGTCCTCGGTGAACTGGCTAGGCTTTGTCCCGCCTCTCGGGACCACCGTGTGAAGGGACTTTATCCAATAAAAAGCACCAGGCAGAGGGGAGCTGGACAGCTGCTTCTACAGGAGGGTTAATCGAGGGGACGCCCTCTGTCCAGCTCGCCTGGGCAGGTATGTGGTAGGGCTGAGACCCACCCTTTGCCCCCACTGTGGTCAGCGCTACCCAGTGGCCCCATGCTGGCCCCCACCCTCCTCTGTCTCCCTCAGGCCCCGGGGGAGGGGTGCTCTGTCCTGTTTCCCGCCCTGGCCCTCAAAGTCGGAAAGACGGGCCAGGGTCTGGCCTAGGGAGGCGTGCCTGAAGAAGTGGCGATGGACGTGGCCCCGCCAGCCCTGGACAGCGCACGGGCCGTCCTCCCCAACAATATCCTGGTGCTGAGTGATGACACACGCAACTCCAGCATCAGTGATTTTGTTGAAGAGGGCAGCTGCCAGCCTCCCGACTGCCCGCCGAGCCCACCCCACCACACGCCACCCCACCCCACCCCACCCCAAGCGCCCATCTGTGGCTCCCGGCACAGCAGCACTTTGGCCGATGGGTGCTGAGCCCACCTTTGCCCCAGTGCCCTGGGCCCCAGACTCCTATGGGGCCACCAGGCAGGCAGGGGGGAAGCCAGTAGCCAAGGCTGGCCTTGGGTGGGAGATAAAGGTGGGGGTGAACGGTCCCGTTGGGCGGGTACTCCACAACACCCCCTGCCGGGCCGGGGCAGGGCCCCGGGGCTCTCCATTTCTCCACTGATGCCTGCCTCCAGGGAGTGGAGGGTGGCAGTGTAGTGGGCCGGGGCAGACTGCTGTGTCCCCGGGCTGGCTCGCCCCCGAGGGACAGGTCAGCAGACTGGTGTCTGAGGAGAAGCAGGGGAGTGGATCGGCTTCCAGTGAGGGAGGCCCCGTCTACGGAGGGCCCTCGGGTACTTTGCAGCCGGCCCTGGGCCTTGTGTCCCTTGTCTGCATTCTAACGTGTATTGCCCCATCCACTGAGACCCTCCAAGTGTCCAGGCTGGGGCTCTGGAAAGGGGAGGGTGGGTGGGCAGCCTCCCGGATGCCCCTTTACACTCACGCACCAAACACAGGACACGCTCGGTGACAAGCGGCCTAGCCCCCTCGGTGTCCTGGACGCGCCCCGCCCCCTGTCGGCACCGCCGGCTGACCCCACCTTCCCACCCCCCCAGTGACCTGGCTTTGAGAAATTGTCTGCTCACGGCTGACCTGACTGTCAAGATCGGCGACTACGGCCTGTCTCACGGCAAATACAGGGTGAGTGGGGGGGCCGGGCCAGGGCAGGGCCAGCCGTGCGGCCCGGGATGACCCTGTCCCATGTGCCAACAGGAGGACTACTTCGTGACGGCTGACCAGCTGTGGGTGCCGCTGCGCTGGATTGCGCCTGAGCTGGTGGACGAAGTGCATTGCAATCTGCTGGTGGTGGACCAGACCAAGGCCAGCAACGTGTGGTGAGTGTGGGCTGGTGGTCCCCGTGAGGACCTGGGGCACTGAGGGGCTGAGTCCCACCTGCCCACCCGCAGGCTCCCTGGTGTTGGAGGGGATGCACACTGGCCACTCAAGGCAAGGCCGCGTGTGTGAGGCTGTGCTTGTCTGTCCAGCCCTGTTGCTCTGTAGGAGGTGGCCTAACGCGGCCCCAGGTGAGGTCAGGGGGGTTCTGGAGCCACCTGTTGCTACTGGTGCCAAGGCTCATGGCAGCGGGGTGGGCAGAGCTGCAGGGCCTGTGGAGGAAGCCCTGCCCCCCTCTCCCCTC
Organism: Moschus berezovskii; assembly: GCF_049115385.1. NCBI lineage: Eukaryota > Metazoa > Chordata > Mammalia > Artiodactyla > Moschidae > Moschus > Moschus berezovskii. The sequence continues at coordinate 62,934,305 of NC_142479.1, forward strand.
CCAGGATCTACTGGGCTGACGCCCGGAGAAGCAGGGTCAGAGAAGCAAGTTGATGAGACGTGGGGCGTCGTGGTGGCGCCTATTCCCGTGAGAGGGTGTAGGGGCTGGGGGGTCTCCTGTGACCGCAGCCTGGAGGTGCCAGGCTGGGCAGGTGTTTGGACCCAGTCCTGCAGCCTCTAGAGGCTTGGCCGTGGTGGCCCCTGTTCCTGGCCTTGACCCATCTCTGCTTCCCCCTCCTGCCCCCTTCCAGCCTGAGGCCTGTCTGGCCTCCCTCTGCTCTGCCCTGATGAACCCTCAGGGCCTGGATCCAGGCTGCAGCCCTCCTTCCTCCAGGGGTCTCCCCGAGCCGTTAACTGTGCCCCTGACGCGGACACTCCATTTCCCTGCTCGACTCTCCGTGTGGCTGACTCTCCCCTGCCTGCTCGCTCACCAGCACTGACTGGTGTCCCCAGATGGCTTTGGCCAAGGCCACTGTGACTTCTCTGTTGCCAAACCTTCTCTGTCCCTCGAGCCCCCAGCCTCCCAGGATGGCCTGGGGCCCCCAGGAGCTGGCGGAAGCCACCACCCCCTGGAAGGATCCCAGTTGCCTTCCCCCAGCCCTTAGTGTGCCGACTGCCCGGCCAGTTCCCCTGGCCCACTCACGCTGGTTGGGGTGTCCCTAGGCCCCCCACTCCCTCCCTCCAGCCTCTGCAGGAGCCTGGCGGGACCGGGAGCTTCTCCAGGGCAGCTCCTGCCCCTGGCGGGGTCTGGGTTTCAGCCTGGCACGGGAATGAAAGAACGAACAAACGGACTTGGTTGGTGGGAGGCCAGTCTGGCTTTTATTTGTGCAGGCACGCTGGCATGGGCTCAGACCTGCCCAGGTGGCACATCCTGCCCGTTTACTGAAGGAAGGCGCCGTCTTCTGGTCACGGGTGTGATGATGGGAGCTGCCCTTGGCATCGAAGTCTTTGTGAACACTTGGACAGCCCTCTGATAGCCGTTATCCTCACAGGTCCCTGGGCGTGACCATCTGGGAACTCTTCGAACTGGGAGCGCAGCCCTACCCCCACCACTCGGACCGGCAGGTGCTGGCTTATGCTGTCCGAGAACAGCAGCTCAAGCTGCCCAAGCCTCAGCTGCAGCTGACCCTCTCCGACCGCTGGTGAGGCCCCCAGTGCCAGGCAGGGGCAGGGTGTCCCCGGCGGGAAGGCCAAGGCAGAGAGGGGTGCTCCGGGTTCCTGGAGCCTAAGTGGCTCTTCCTGACCACCTGTGTTTCCAGCTCGCCCTGGCTGCTTCCTAGCTAACAGTGACCTCTGGGCCACCTCCCGTGCCCTCAGTGGAATGGCTTCTTTACCCAAAACACATTTGCCTGCAGGCCTGGCAGGGATAAATGAGCTCGGGGAACCGTGCCCTGATCCATGCCATCGCCCACATCACTGAGCCCATTATAGGAGACTCCTTTAACTACCCCCAGGGGCTCCTGAGTGTGAGCAGGAGGGGAACGGAGACTGGCTGGGGGCAGACTGGCTCAGTCCTTGGGGGCTGCGGTCCTGGCTGCGCAGTACCACCTGTGGGGGCGCAGGGGCTGAGCCCCGGGGCATCCCTTCCCGCAGGTACGAGGTGATGCAGTTCTGCTGGCTGCAGCCTGAGCAGCGGCCAACGGCCGAGGAGGTGCACTTGCTGCTGTCCTACCTGTGCGCCAAGGGCGCCACCGAGGCGGAGGAGGAATTCGAGCGGCGCTGGCGCTCCCTGCGGCCCGGTGGGGGCAGCGCAGGTGCCGGGCTAGCGGGGGCAGGCCTGGCCCTGGGGGGCACGGGCGAGCTGCTCGCCACCTCCTCCTTCCCGCTGCTGGAGCAGTTCGCTGGCGACGGCTTCCACGCGGAGGGCGACGACGTGCTGACAGTAACTGAGACCAGCCACGGCCTCAACTTCGAGTACAAGTGGGAAGCGGGCCGCGGCGTCGAGGCCTTTCCGCCACCAGAGGGCGCCCTGAGCCCGGGCCGAGACGCGCGCCTGCAGGAGCTCTGTGTCCCGGATGGCGCGCCGCCGGGCGTGGTGCCGGTGCTCAGCGCTCACAGCCCCTCGGTGGGCAGTGAGTACTTCATCCGCCTGGAAGACCCTGCGCCCGCCGCGGACCACGACCCCGACTGCACTGGCTGTGCCCCCGGCACGCTTGCCGCCGCCTTGCGCCCCGATGGTAGTGACCACGATGATGACTCCGACGGGAGCACGGCCGCCTCGCTGGTCATGGAGCCGCTGCTCGGTCATGCGCCGCCCGCGGATGGCCCCTGGGGCCACTGCGACTACTACCCATGCAAGAGCCACGCCCGTGACCTGTCCTGCGCCTCCCGCTCACCCTCACCGGAGACACCGATGCTGGCAGAGCCTGGAGCGGAGGATATCGACTGGGGTGTGGGGGCCTTCTGCCCCCCGTTCTTTGAGGACCCGCTGGGCATATCCCCCTCACGGAGCTCTGGGGACCGACTGTCTCCAGGTGGGGAGGAGCTGGGGGAGGCTGATGCGTCCAGAGCCGCCCAGTACAGACACTGGAGCTCCAACGTGTCTGCCAACAACAACAGCGGCAGTCGAGCACCGGAATCCTGGGTCCCAGGCCTCTCAGGCTACACAGACTGCTGCCCTGGTGTGAAGCAGACCTTGTGGGCCATCCCTGAGCTGGGCCACCCTCTGACCCCAGAGGATCCCAGAGAGTCTCTCCTTGGGCCAAAGGGGGCCTCCTTGGGTCAGGAGCTGGGCCACTGCCTCGGCCTCCCCCATCTGTATCCTGCTGAGGGCCTGACACCTGCTCCCTGCCTGGTCACCTCTCCCTGGACAGAGGCAGCCATAAGTGGGGGTGACAGCCCCCAGGCAGAGCCAAGGCTTGCAGAGGAGGCCGAGGGCTCTGCTGGACTCCAACTGCCCCTTCCCTCCATCCCATCCCCATCCCAAGAGGGAGCCCCACTTCCTGCTGAGGAGGCCAGCACCCCGCCCACCCTGCCTGCCTCACCCACGCCCACTGGAAGTCAGGCACCTGCCACCGAACCAGCCCAGACCCATGACAGCGGCAGCAGCTCCCCTGAGCTGGAGGCTCCAGGGAGTGAAGACGAGGACACGACTGAGGCCACTTCTGGTGTCTTCACTGACTTGTCCAGCGACGGCCCACAGGCTGAGAAGCTAGACGTGACACCAGCTTTCCGCTCCCTGCAGAAGCAGGTGGGGACCCCCGACTCCTTGGACTCCCTGGACATCCCGTCCTCAGCCAGTGATGGCGGCTGTGAGGTCTTCAGCCCATCAGCTGTTAGCACCCCTGGCGGGCAGCTCCGAGCCCTGGATAGCGGCTATGACACGGAGAACTACGAGTCCCCCGAGTTCATACTCAAGGAGGCACACGAGCCCTGTGAGCCTGAGGCCTTTGGGGAGCTGGCCTCAGAGGGTGAGAGCCCGGGGCCCGAGACTCGGCTCTCTGCCTCCCTAGGTGGCCTCAGCGAGAAGAATCCCTACCGCGACTCTGCCTACTTTTCAGACCTGGACACGGAGCCAGAGCCCCCTGTAGCCCCTAAGGAGAAGCATGGAGGTGTCCCGGTTCCCGGGCCGGAGCCTGATCTGGAGAGCCCGAAGAGCCCTAGGCTGCAGTCTGCACAGCCCTCCCCTGAGCTGGGGGTGCCCGGGGAGGCACAGGGCACTGGCCCCAGGGAGGTGCCACCACTGCCACTGTCACTGCCTGAGGACTCTTCCCCAGAGCCAAGCGCCTGCCCCACAGGCCCCAGGCAGGAGTCTCCCTGGCCCCAAGACCCAGCCCAGGTGCCGCCCATGCCCAGCCCCGTGAATTCTAAGATTTTCTTGCTGACTCCAGTCCGGCCAAGCTCAGAAAGCCACAACTCGGAGCTCCAGGAGACCCTGGGTCTGCTGTCAGGGTCGAACCTGCAGGAACGGACAGGGGGCCCAGGTGCCTCCAGAACCCCGCTCTGCCTGGCCCTGCCCGGACTTCCTGTGGCCCCGGAGGGGCGGCTGGAGGAGGAAGAGGAGGACAGCGAGGACAGCGACGAGTCGGACGAAGAGCTCCGCTGCTACAGCATCCAGGAGCCGAGCGAGGAGAGCGAGGAGGAGGTGCCGCCCGTGCCAGTGGTGGTGGCGGAGAGCCAGAGCGCGCGCAACCTGCGCAGCCTGCTTAAGATGCCGAGCCTGCTGTCCGAGGCCTTCTGCGAGGACCTGGAGCGCAAGAAGAAAGCTGTGTCTTTCTTCGACGACGTCACTGTCTACCTCTTTGACCAGGTGGGCAGCCGCCCTGGTGCCTGGAGTGGGGAGAGGGGGGTCTGCGGTGGGACTGGAAGCCTTGGGTGACAAGTGCTGCTTTGATTCCCCTAGGAAAGTCCCACCCGAGAGCTCGGGGAGCCCTTCCCTGGTGCCAAGGAGTCACCCCCCACGTTCCCAGCGGGCAGCCCAGGCTCCCCCAGTGCCTCCTGCCGGCCACGGCGGGCTGACCCCTCCCCCGAAGGCCCTGAGACCGAACAGGGTGAGCTAGGGGCGGGGCGAGGCGGAGGGGCGGGCCCGGGTGGAGGCGTGACGAGGCGGAGGGGGCGGGCCCTGGTGGAGGCGGGGCGAAGCGGAGGGGCGGGCCCTGGTAGAGAGGCGGGGAGACGTGGCCTGTGGCTCATCTGGGGGGCGTGGGCGGGGCGTGACATTACGCTCTGGGCGGGGTCTCCCCGTCCCATCCACAACTGACTACAGGTTTCTCGCAGACGGAGAGTTCAAGTGGAATGATGGCCTCATGCTGACTCCGGCCCAGGAGCCGGCCTCGCGCATCCCCGCCGAGACTCCCAGGTCCGTTGCGCCCAGCCCCTTCTCGCGCTTCACCGTCTCACCAGCGCCTGTGTCCCGCTTCTCCATCACTCACGTCTCCGACTCGGGCTCCGGGTCCGTGGGAGGTAAGGCACCTGTTGGGCGCCGAGGCCCTGTGCTCATTATTTTTTGTTTTCTGGACAAGTTGTTTTCAGATCGGGGAACTGAGGCTCGGAGAGGTCAAGTAACGTCAGGCCTGTTTGTTGTGGCCACCTTGGTGTGTGTCCTCTCCTCCCTGGGGAGATGTAGTGCCCCAGATAGAGCTGACTGGGCCCTCCTAGGACTAGGCTAGATGCCCGCACCCTCCCGCACATCTCAGATCTGATGGCTCTTGTCCAAGGGAGATGGTGGTGGTGGTGGTTCAGGTTCCCAGATGGGGCCCTACTTAGGGGCCTTAGCTCACCCCTCCCTCCAAGCTCCACTCCTGTCAGCCTCAGACCAAGTGGGCTCATCCCTGCCCAGTTGCCTTCACCTCCCACCCCCATTCTGCTAGGCTTCCCTGAAAGCTCAGCTCCACTAGGATGCCCCTAGTCGTCTTGTCCCCCAGGCAGACCCAGCCCTTCCCCCTGCTGCCTTTGACCTGTGGCTGCAGCTGCTAGGGAAGGACCTGCCGGCCTGTCACACAGTGTGTCCTTAATGGATGTCTAAACAAGCACAGCTCACCAGGAGGCGGGTATGTGACCCTGGCCAGCCCAGTCCTGTTTGGGTCTATTAGAATTTCAGAGGGCTGATGCTGAGTTTTGTTGGGCCAGGTCCTTGGTGATGCGGTAGGAAGGATCAATTATCTAGCTCCCATCTAGATAAGCAGGCTGGCAGGCCTGTTGCAGCCTCAGCTGTTCAGTGGCCCCTAAGCCAGGGATCAAGGCCAGGTGGGAGTCCCTGAATCCCCAGTGTTTCCTCAAACACTCATGTGTTTGCCAGGTCCTACAGCAGGTGCTGGGGGCAGCTGTAAAGAGGCTTGAGCCCCAGGCGGCCCCTGCCCCCCTTGGAGCCTCTGCTGGTCCTGTCCCTGGCAGCATCGAGAATGGACTGAGTGGTGGGGACTTTGATCCTGGCCGTGGTCAGCAGCAGCAGCAGCAGGTTCCAGCGCTTTGGTGCCCCTTTGCTGCACCCTGCAGGAGCAGGGCGGGATGAGGCCCCTCTCTGGCCCTGGACAGTGGAGCATCTGTGCACAGCAGCCCTGTGCTGCCCTGGGGGCAAGATCTGTCCTGGACACGTGGGTTTGCTGCTAGCCCCTGGGGATGCCCTACAACGCCCCCCTCCTCCGCCCCCCGCAGCTGCCCCCTCCACCCTGCTGTCAGACTGCTTGGCCCTGCCCGTGGTTCCTATGGTGCACTGCGGGCTGCTGTGTCCCCACTGAAGATGAGAGGGCAGGCACAGGCCCGCTGGGACGGCCTCGCCCTGCCTGCTTCACCCCTTCTGCCGGTTCAGGGTTTGCTCAGTGCAAGAAGAGGTCACCTGGCTCAGGTGTCCCTGCTCCAAGTCGGTGGCTGTTTCCCCTTCACTGAATCAGCTAGACCGTAAGCTCTCCCTTCCCACAGGGTCTGGGCCGGCTCCTGTTTGGGTCCCACTGGAGCCCTGCAAAGGGGCCAAGATGGGCAGCCTGAAAGATGGGGGGCTTTCAGGTTGCAGTCTTGCCGCTGTAGCCCCGTCTGGAGGTGCCCGTGGCTCCCCTCTGCAAGGTAGTGCCCAGCCCTGCCCAGCTGCCAAAGCAATGTGGGTGCACCCCATGGTCAGCGTCAGGGGGTTCCTGCTGCAGGAGTGGGGGCAGTGGGAAGGGGTGGGGCAGCACAGGGAGTATTTTTGTAACCGCTGTTGTCGAGCCAATGGAAATGGGACGCTTCTAAGTTACTGTTGCCAAAGAGACGTAAAGTTTATTGTTGCTTTCGGGGTGTGGGCGGGGACTTGTTTTGGGTTTTTTGTTTATTAGTTTGAGGCTTAGGATGCTGGTACAATGATCTTGTTCCTTTTTTGTCTGTTTTTTAAGAGAAATCAAAGCTAAGGAAAAAGCCTTCAATGCTAAGTGTGTGTGTTTTTTTGGAGTCTGCAGATGAAGCCCTGGGCAGGACGGGGCCTGAGCTGTGCTGGAGTGGGGTGGGGGTCCCTGCAGTCCCTTGTGACCACTGGGTGAATGCAGGAGGGAGGCCACCCTCTTTACCCCGCTGTCCCTGGCACACCCTGGTGAGGGAGACAGTGACCTTGGGCCCCCAGTGTGCCTGGGTGCGGGTGTCTTCCCAGAGCAGGGTGGGGGGACTGACGCCTGCAGCCCTCGCTTCCTGCCTGGTAAGCTGGCCCTGCCTAGGTAAGGTTGAGTGGGGGGACCCCTCTGGGAAGCTCTTCCCCCTGCCTTTTCCTCAGCACGGGGCAGCGGGGGAGGGGGTGGTGAGGGGGGAGCAAGGTGGGGCATGTGAGGGGCACCTGTGCACCCCCACCTCCAGCATCTATCTTAGGACCTCACCTCGTTCCACCTGGCCCGCCTCCAGTTTCCGCCAGGTGAGACCTCCAGACCCCTTCTCCACCCCGGCTTTGTGTTCTGGGCAGGCTGAAGGTGGTGCAGGGCTCCTAAGCACCTCCTTGGAGGGTGGGAGGTGAGCGAGCACTGCCTGGGACATCTCCTGAGGTAAGGACTGCTGTCACCAATGTGGTTAGCTTGGCTGTATTTCAGTCTCAAATGTCAAATACCACGGACCCAAAAAAGTTTCTAAAATCTTGTATTTCAGCTGAAATAGGGAAGCAGCCAGGGCATTAAGGGGGGAGCCCCAACCAGGTGTCCTGGGCCAGGACCACCTCAATGGCACACAACTCGGGGACCCAGGCCACAGCACTGATCCCCCTCCTTGGGGACAGGGAGGAGAGGCGGGCCCCTGCAGCCATTTCTGGGTGGGAGTTTGGGTACGGGCAGGGAGAAGCCCCCCAAACTGCCAGTGGGCACAGGGAGACCCAGCAGAGCCCCAGGCAAGAGTCTGCCAGGAGATTACGTGTTCTTAATAAATCTGTCTTCTGAGAAAAAGGGGCAGGCCCTCCCCTCCCCACGCCCTTGTGTCCTGCCTGCAGGCACGCACAGGCGAGTGGCCTCATGACTGACTGGACAGGGGCTCCCCCTCCAGCTACAAGCCGATGGGATGGCCTTCCGTGCACCCTGGAGGCTCCCTGGCCCACACAATAGATATGCCTGATCTGAAAGGTGGGCCCGGGACCCGCCCCCCTCATTCTCCTCAACCACGGCCCAGGCGCCACCTCCTGACCCTGTGGGAAGAGTCATGGTCCAGCCCAGGCCAGGCTGAGGTGGGGGCAGAAGGGTTTGGAAGGAGGGAATTCTCTAACGGGACCAGGGTGGGGCGGGGAAGGGGGCCCCACAGGCGGTGGGCGCAGACGTGGCGGTCAGCTCAGGAGCGGGGCAGACCTGTCGTTGGTCACTGTCGGCTTTAGCTGGACGCTGGCAAAGGGGTTCCTGGGGAGAGAAGAGCCATTTCAGAGGTTTTCAGGAGAGGCGCTGAGTGCTGCCCTGCGGCTGTGGACAGCACCCCACCCCACCCCCAGTCAGCCTCCCAGCTCAGAACTGGGGGTGGCGGAGACCACCGGCAAGAGCCAGGAACCGGCCCCGCCTGCAAGGCCCGCTGAGCCCCAATGCACCACCCTCTGCTCCCAAAACCTGTCTCGCCTCGAACCACAGACCCTCCCAGGGCAGGGTGGGTTGGCGTGGGTGGCCCTTTGCTCACTCCGCATGTGCCCCAGTCCTTTCTCTGCGGCCCGAGGCAGTCCCCCATGAGCTGCATCCGAGCTCAGCGTGGAAACCCCCCCAAGGCCCAGCGTCCCCCCCCACCTGCCTGAGCAGCAGCTGAGCCCATCTGCAAGGACACGGCCATCGACACACACAGACAGCTCAGCAGAGTGCACAAGCCCGGCCCATGCATCCCGGGGGCCTGGAGCGGCCGGTCCCACACCCACACGACAGACACGAGGCGCAGGCAGTCGTGGCGAAGGGGCTAGCGGGGGAGGACGCCCACAGCCCCTGCAGAGGGGCTGACTGTCTCCTCAGAGGAGCCGTGTCCACCCCTGGGTGCCTAGACGGCGGCTGACGGACAGACAGATGCGCCAGACAAGGGGCTGAGACAGAACGAGAGGAGCGCAGGGTGGGGCCGGCGTCTGGCCTCGAGCTCAAATCTCCTCCTCGGGTTCCCAGTGGGCTCAGAGGACCCTGCCCAGGCGGGGACAACACAGGACGGCAGGCAGTCCCAGGGATGAGAGCACAGATGGCACGTAGGACACGGAGGGCTCAGCACGAACAGAGCCGTTACCTGGGGCGGGAGTGGCCTCCGGCGTGGCCAGGTGTCCGTGGGAGCTGGGCAGGCACTCCATCCAGGGGCCCAGGAAGAGCACGAGGAGGGGCACCCTCGTGTTTGCCCGAGGACCTGGCACTTTCCGAAACACTGAGGCACACAGGACTCAGTTGTTTAAACGACAACTAGGGAGAAAGCTTGGCTTCCGTGTCTCCAAGACACTGCCCCATAGGTGGCAGCACCCACGTCGGTCTTGGTTCCACCCCTGCCTTGGCGCATCTGCACCCAGCTGGTGGGGCCGTGGGTTCCCTTCCTCAGGGCCCCTCTCTGGTCTCCTTGGTTCTGGTCTGTGCAGATACGCTTCGGGCAGGGACTGCTTGGCGGTTCTGCTGTGACCAGGGTCATGGCCCCTGGGACAGGGTGCAAGGCAGTCATGGGGGCTGCTGCCTTGATGGGACTCTGGTCCTGGAGGAGAGCTCTATGTCCTTGGCTGTCCCCAGCCAGGGTCAGGCCAGACGGTCCCGGGGGCCCTAGAATGGGGCAGGTTTGTCCATCCAGAGCTGGGGACTCAGCAGAAGTGGGGACCCAGAGAAGGAAGGACGGCATATGTGCTGATCAGAGTTGGGGGCAGAAGGGGACGCTGGCCAAGTATGTCCCGACACACCTACAGTCTCATCAGAAAGAGTCGGTGACCAGCCTTGTGTAAATTAACGAAGTTAGAATGCACCCTCATACCCTATACAAAAACAAAACTCAAAATGGTTTACAGATTTAAATATAATACATGACACCATAAAACTTCTAGGAGAAAACATAGGCAAAGTATTCTCGGTCATAAATCATACCAATGTTTTCTTAGTCTCCCAAGGCAACAGAAACAATAGCAAAAACAAACCAATGGGATCTAATCAAACTTACCAACTTTTCCACAAAGGAAACCATAAACAGACAACCTACGGACTGAGAGAAAATATCTGCAAATGATGTGACTGACAAGGGCTTAATTTCCAAAATATACGACCAGCTCATATACCTCAACAACAAAAAAGCAACCCAATCAATAAATGGACAGAAGACCTAAGTAGACGTTTGTCCAAAGAAGACATACAGATGGCCAAGAGACATGAGCAAAGATGCTCAACATCACTGATTATTAAAGAAATGCAAATCAAAACTACACGGAGGTACCAACCTCACACCGATCAGGATGACCAGCTTTAAGAAGTCTACAAACAACAAACGGGAGAGTGGGTGTGGAGAAAAGGGACTGAGCCTACACCGCTGCTGGGAAACTGGTGCAGACACTGTGGGAACCAGTATGGAGCCTCCTTGAAAAACCAGAGTTCCACGTGATCCCGCAACCCTATGTTCAAAGCAGCACTATTCACAAGAGCCAAGACACAGAAAAACCTAAATGTCCACTGACAGATGAAGTAAAAATGGTTATATATACAGTGGAATATTCAGTTCAGTCACTCAGTCGTGTCCGACTCTTTGCGACCCCATGAATCACAGCACGCCAGGCCTCCCTGTCCATCACCAACTCCCGGAGCTCACTCAAACCCACCTCCATCGAGTCGGTGATGCCATCCAGCCATCTCATTCTCTGTCGTCCCTGTCTCCTCCCACCCCCAGTCCCTCCTAGCATCAGCCTTTTCCAGTGAGTCAACTCGTCGCATGAGGTGGCCAAAGTATTGGAGCTTCAGCTTTAGCATCAGTCCTTCCAATGAACACCCAGAACTGAGCTCCTTTAGAATGGACTGGTTGGATCTCCTTGCAGTCCAAGGGACTTTCAACACCACAGTTCAAAAGCATCAATTCTTCAGCGATCAGCTTTCTTCACAGTCCAACTCTCACATCCATACATGCCCACTGGAAAAATCATAGCCTTGAGTAGACAGACCTTGGTTGGCAAAGTAATGTCTCTGCTTTTTAATATGCTATCTAGGTTGGTCATAACTTTCCTTCCAAAGAGTAAGCGTCTTTTAATTTCATGGCTGCAATCAGCATCTGCAGTGATTTTGGAGCCCCCAAAAAACAAAGTCTTTGACACTGTTTCCACTGTTTCCCCATCTATTTCCCATGAAGTGATGGGACCAGATGCCATGATCTTAGTTTTCTGAATGTTGAGCTTCAAGCCAACTTGGAATATTACTCAGCCATAAAAAAGAACGGAATAACGCTATTTTGCAGCAACATGAATGGACCTAGAAATTATACTAAGTAAATCAGAAAAATACATCATATGATACCACTTATATGTAGAATCTAAAAAAAGATACAAATGAATTTACCAACAAAAGAGAAACAGACTCACAGAGAACAGATATGTGGCTGCCAAGGGGGAGGGGGATGGGTCTGGAGTTTGGGATTCACAGATGCAGATTATTATTGACAGAATGGATAAACAAGGTCCTACAGTAGTGCAGGCAATGATATTAAGTATCCTATGATAAACTATCAGAAACTAATATAAAAAGAATGTATATGCATGTATAAACAGATCACTTTGCTGTATGACAGAAATTAGCACTATAATTGAAAAAAAGGAAGGACTGGTGGCAAACCCACACTGTCACCTGCACCAGAAAGATCTTCCCCAAGGGGCTGGCTGCCCAGCTCTGAGCCACACTGTCTTTATTTCCTCCCCCAAAACAGTGTGACCATGGAAGCGTGTGCTGTGTACACCCTTCAGGGTTAGAGGAAGCAGGTGGCGGCTGCAATTGCTCCAGGCCTCTGGAGCAACTCTCTCCTGCAAGTCCTGGCCAGAGACTCTGGAGTGGGACACCCTTACCCTTTAGCACCAGAGGAAAGGGTGAGGCCCCCATGGGTGCCCACTACCTTCTGGAACACTCTGTGAAAGAACAAGCTTATAAGCCACTCCGAGGAGGACACCTTAGTGACCCAGGGTGGGTGGCTGAGGCCAATGCTGGGATGACAAAACAGGACAAGATTTGGACTGAGGCCACTGTCGGTTCTGTCCTGCAAATGTCTGTCATGGCCGGGGGCGGATGCCAGGGTCAGTCAACAGCGGACCACCCAGACATGGAACAAGCGCTTCTTAACCCAAACGGAAGACGTTGGACTGTGCAAGGGTCAGAGCTGTCAGGATGCAGGGGAGGTCCTCCCTGGGGGAGGACCACGAGGCACTCTGGCAGAGGACCAGGGGCTGGGCTCTGTCCCCCTCCTGAGCAGGGACATGGGGACAGCAGCAGCTTTTACACAGAATCCATTTGCCTTCTTGGATGGGGGCAGGCCTGAAGTCCTGTGTGTGGTGAAGGCAAGAGTGAGCCAGGCCCCCTGCCCTTTATCCCCACTGCCTAGTCTTCTGCAGACCCCCTGGCCTGACAGGGTGGGACCCTTGCAGCTGAGCAGCGTTCGGGTCCAGCCTCCTGAAGACGTTCGCCACTGAGGATTTGGGGGAGTCACCTTCGGTTATCTTCTGAATCCACTTCTTGAATGAGAAGGGGTGGTTCTGAGAACACCTGGGCAGCACGAAGTGCAGCTTGTATCCTGGAGTGACTCCGGAGCGGAGAAGGCACGGAGGGCAGTTACAGCACATATTTCAACTTGCGCCCAGATGTTTTCCTCTTTCAACATGTCTTCCAAAACTTCAGAATGTTGGCCCTTCTGGACTTGATTTGGTCTCTTCCCCAGAGCTGTGAGCTTGGGCAAAGCCGAGCAAGGTCCCGCAACCAACCAGTGGTGCCCTGTGATGCCCCTGCCCCGGGAGAACCATCAGAGGACAGGCCGCGGCCACCGTGCTGTGTGCGCCCCAGCCCGCTGTGCCCCTGGGGCTCTGCTCCAGTCAGAGGCCATGCCAGCCTCCCTGGGCCTTCACCCCCTTTCAGTACCTCCAGGGGATGAGATCCACTGGGCTCTGATAACTCAGAGGGACCACAAGGGCAGCAAAAAGGTGGGGGTTGCTTGGCTGGGGGCAGGAGATGCAGGTGTCTCAGAGCATCTCGTAAAGGGAGGGACATAGATAGGCAGGGGAGAAGGATGGCCCAGGTCATTCATGCTAAGCCAGCGTCAAAGCCTTCCCCCCCCCCGCCACCGCAATCTGAGGAGCACTCATCTCCAGAGTTATCCAGGAATCACACTGCAGCTCAAGAGAAGGGCAGCAACATAAATAAAGAAACACCAAACAACTTATAACCCTGGTGGTTCAGTAGTTAGGACTCTGCATTTCCACTGCCAGGGGCCTGGGTTTCATCTCTGGTTGGGGAACCAAGATCTCAGAAGCCACGCAGTGTGGCCAAAACCAAACCCAAAACCAAACCCAACAAAGGTAGCAAAGAAGAGGGAGGGTCCAGGCCCTGCTAGTGTGGCCCGGCTGCCCATCGGGAGGTCAGCATCACGGTGATGACCAAGGGGGTGAAGGGACTGCTGTCTTTGTAAAGGGCCATGTGCCAGTTTCACGCGGCAGTCTTCCCAGGGAGCGGGGCTGGGGTGGGACGGGGGAGCAGTGCTGCCCTGACCCCGGCACAGGCGCCCAGAGCGGTGGACTCTCCCCACCCGGCTGCCAGTGCTTGCTTTCCAGGGGCGCCAAGGAGAAGACCATCACCAGGTGGGAGTTGGAGGTGGCCACTGGGGCTGAAGCTGGAAAGCCTGGCGTAGCCCCTCAGTCACGCTGGGGCAGAGGGCAGCTGAGCGTGGGCACAACGGGCAGCAGAACCGCCGCCTGCTGGGCAGAGGCACGTGCCTGCTCCCCCTGCGAGCCTGTGGCGCTCTCCACAGCCATGGCAGTCCCCAGACCCGTCCTGGTCTCCCTAGCCCTCGAGGGGCTCTGATACTCACCAGCCCAGGAGCCAGCCAGGCCAGGTTCAGATCCATGCCCAGAGACTGGTCTGAAGGGCACTCAGCCCAAGAAGCCCAAAGCGAGCCTGGCAGCTGATCACCAGGCTCCACCCCGATTGTGGCCAAAGCACCCAGCAGAGGCACAGGGAACCCAGACAGAAGGCCAGGCCAGACCCGCCAGCTTCCAGAGAGAGGAAACCCGAGAGCCCAAGGACAGGTCCAAGGGAAGCGAAGGCCGGAGCCGAGAGCAGAGGCAGGCTCAGCAGACCCCGGACCCCGCTCTGGCCCAGGTCAGAGGGTCTCCGGAGCTGCTGGGAACATAGGCTGACCAGCACAAGAAAACCAGGGCAACTTACTAACTCTAGTCAGGGGCCGCTCAAAATCTGGCCACTTCCACATCGGCACTGCAAGGAAACACAAGGCTTGGTTGGTGCAGGTAGAGGGGGTGGGAGTGAGGGCTGAGGACCCCGAGGGAACACAAGCTAGACGGAGGATGGGGGCTCCTGACAGTTAGGCACGCTGCCTGGAGCCAGAACCACCGAACGCAGGGCGGAGCTGGTTGTCCAGCCCTGGGAGGGTGACCCAGGGTCAGGCCCACCGGCTTTCACCGGGGTGGGGGCCTCCCCAGCTGCACCCAGGGAGAGCCATGTAGGCCAACGCTATCTGCACCTTGGCTATTCTGTCGGCAAGGTGGCCAGGCTTGGACACGGCCCAGAAGCACGCAGCGGGGCTGGAAGGAGGCGCCACACTCAACTGGATGCAATAAATAAAACTTTTATTCAAACAACTGCAGTACAGGGCACAATTCAGATTAAAAAAAAAAAAAAGGGAAAGGAAACAGGAAAAATATTTTCAGCACTTTACATCTTCATACAAGTTTTGCGGTTTTGTGTCTACATTCATCCATTGAGCATGGAATCCCCTGGATTTGAGATCTTTTAGCAAAATTAGAACACCAACATAGAAGGTTCTTTTTTTTTTTTTTAACAAAGGTCCGTGTTCTGGCTTTGTTTTCTCCTTAATTTATAAAACAGGGTCTGTCTGCGTCTTGAGCTGCTTCTCTCATACACGCTACCAGGCACATCCTAGTCCACGGGAGGGGGCAGGAGGGTTTGGCTAAATCACATCAGAAAAAGGAGCGTCCACAGCTTCACGGGGGCTCCCGTGGTGGGAAGGGCGGAGCGGCTGCGCCCTTGCTCGCTTCCCAGGTTCAAGGCGTGAAGAGGCTGAACCAGTCGCCCGCAGTCCAGCGTGTCTGCTTCTGAAGCCACCGAGACACAGAGACAAGAGCGTTGCGGGAGGACGCGGTGGGGCGCCCGGAGCCGCCCTCACTCCGTCACAGGCTGGTTAGAGAAACGGTTTCCAGAACACGTTGGGGCGGGGGTGGTCTCTGGAGGTCTTTGGAATGTCCGAGTGCGGCCAGGCCCCTCCCCGCCAGCGCCCTGTGCGGTCGCGGTCACGGTGCCTGAGGCTGGCACCGCGCTCTGGTCTGCACGTCGGTCAGCGGCGCCCGGGACCAGGGACCGTCAGGGGCCCGGGCGGGCAGGCGGGGCTGGGGCCTCCCTCACAGGAGCAGCCAGCTTCCTCAGGAGGCCCCCAGCTCGGGCCCAGCCCCTTTCTGGGTGCAGCCTGGAGGGGCGCTCCAGGGTCCAGAGCCTCTCGGAGCCCCCAGCACCCCCTCTCCTGACACAGGTGCCAGTGTGCGCTGGGGGGTCGGATGCGAGATAACAGTACGTACACCGGAGTCCATGCATGTCTGTTTTTGTTTTTCAGGAAAAAAAAAAGTCCTTTTCCTGTTTTTCATCTTTTTGTTGTTTTTTTTGTTTGTTTTTTTGAATTTTTCTTTTTCTTCGAACTTTAGGCCTGGCTCCTGGTGAGCCTTCAAGGGACAGCGCGTCATGAGCTCGGCGGAGGAAGGGGGCTGCGGCGAGGGCGCCCGCCTGGCGGGACGCGCGGGGCGGGGCGGGGGCGCAAACACGGGGGCGGGTGTGGGGCAGCACCATGGACCCTGGGGGATCACAGAGTCTGGGGTCACCAACCGAAAGGCGGGGAGGGGCACGGGGGAAAGAGAAACGACCCAGGAAGAAACCAACGAGCGCGGAGGAGGAAACCGAGGAGACCAGACGGACCGGGGGGCGGGGCGGCGGAGCTCTTCTGAGCGGCTGCCGGGTCAGCGTCCTCACACTGTGGACACCAGCGTGCCGCTGCCGCTGCGAAACAAAGCACAGGACAGCTGCCGGGCCACACGCCTACCCGCGGCCGGCCGCCTGGCCCTCAGGGAGTGGGGACAGGAGACCCCCAGGGCCAGGGCAGAGCCCAGGTCAGGGGCACAGGGGGCACACGAGTCTCCCTCCTGGCCAAGAGACGCCTGGATGCCAGGAAAGAGCCGGGCCACAAAGCAACCAGGCCAAGGGGTCACACGGTGGCTGTGGGCAGCCTGGGGGCCTCCCCAGGAAAGGATGGGAGACCCGAGAGTGGCTGCAGTGGGTCCCTGGCTCCAGCCTGGGCACAGGGCCAGTCCTGGCTCCCACCCACCCACAAGGGGAGCATGAAGGCAGCTCCAGGAGGGGCCGCTTCCCCCAACGGGCGATGTCTGGGGACCCCCAGATGCTGCCAGGGGTCAGGGCATCCTGTACTGAAGGCCCTGCCCTATAGAACAGACTGGGGAGGGCACAGTCGGGTGAGGGTCAGAGACCAGGCACCCCAGGCCCCGCTCATTGTCTTGGAGTGGAGACACCGGTCTCCAGCCAGGCCCCACCGAGCAGGCCTGGGAGAGGGACCACCCGACTCCAGCTTCCGGTGGGATGGCTCCCCACCACCCACAGCTCCCGAAGACGAGTCTGAAAATCTCTTACCTGCTCACGGCCCGCGCCCCATAATCATCCAGACCCTGGGGAGGAAAAGACACGAACAGGTCAGGCTGGGGAGCCAGGGGCTGAGGCGGGGTCTGCAGGACGGGGGTCCCTCCTGACCCCAGGGTGTGTGATACTGCCCGCGGCTGAGGACACGAAGTGCCCCTCCCACCCCCAGCAGGGCCCTCCCTGATTCACAGGGATGCCTCCTTATCTGGCTAGTGGCCGATGGAGAGCTCACACAAGACAGGTTACCTGATGACCCCCTTCCGCACATGTTCCCGTGGCCCTTCAGCCCTGTGGGTCATGTGATAAAAAACCCGGCATGTGAGGGCTTCCTGGGAAACCCAGAGCCTGAAACCGTGGAGGGTGGGGTCTGGGTGGGGAAGCTGGGCTGGCAGAGGCTGATGCAGGGAGGGCAGCCTGCTTCACGCAAGCCTGTGCTGGACCCTGGGCCAAGCGTCCCCCTGGGCCCCAAAACTCCCCCTGTAGCTGCCTGGCCCCAAAGCAGCTGCTGCCCCAAAGCCACTGAGGGGTACTGGGGACACCCTCCTCAGCTCTCTCAGCCTCAAAACCAAGTCCCAAGACTGGGATGCAAGAGTGCAAGAGCAGCAAGCAGTGATCAGACCCCTCCAGGCCTGGTCAGCTGTGCCATGGGGCCTGGGTAGGGCTGGAGAGGGACTGGGGTGTCTCACAGCTCAGCAGGTGGGCCCTGTGACCCCTGAGGTGCCACGGCTCCCCCAAGGCTGGATCCGCCTCGCCCTCCCTGCTGTTTGCCCTGACCCAGCCTCACCATCTCCAAAATGTTCCATCCAAAGGCCCAGCCACACCACCCAGCCTTGCCCCACTCAGCACCTAAGTTGTTTCAAATCACGTGTTCACTCTGCCTAAATCATCAACTCTCTGAAGACACCCTGGACACCTCATACAGCGCGCGCCAGCTAAGCTCTCCTCGTGGCAGGGAGGGGTGGGCGAGGCCACTCATGACAGCCGCGAGACACGGACATCTGGACAGGGCGGGTCGGCCACCATGTACCCAGAGCCCTTCCCTGCCGTGCCCACTTCTGACATCACACTGTCAACATGGGAGCCCCCCGGGAGTGCCCCCACCCCCTGCTCTTGGGTCAACTCTCTGGCTGCCCAAATTCCAGAGGAACAGGAGTTCTCTTTGATTCCTCTCCCCCCACCTGGGTCCCTTGGCCCCCAGATGGAGTGAGGCCCTGACCTGGAGACCAGCATGGAACAAAGTTGCTGGCCGCTGCCCACTGTGCCACCACAGCAAACATTCTGGAAGTCTGGGCCCTCTCCAACCCACGAGCTTCCCAGCAGAGCTGTGGGGACCGTCCACACTCACATCACGGTCCCACCTTGACCTGAAGACCACCCTGCACTGGAGGACCCACCGGGTACCCAAGCCTTGATCTTCTCCCTCTGGCTCCCTGGTTCCAGGTAGACTGACCACACATGCCTGGCCCTGCCACCTAAGAGCCCAGACACACCCTAACTAGAAGGTTCTGGTCACGTTTCAGGTCCCGTCTGCACTCAAACCGACGACTGCAGGAGCCTCCTGGGTCTCAGGGAAGGGGCTCCTCCTGCCAAGAGGTGGCATCCAGAGTGATCCCCAGGCTGAGGGGAGGGCGGACAAAGGACTTACTGTGCTTCTCTGGAGCCCTGAGACTATAGAGGACGCTGGGCTGTGACCCCGAGCAGATCACTGCAGGGGTGTGAAGGCCAAATCCAAACCTCCCGAGCACCAGGCCTTCTGGTGGAGGCGCCCTGAACCTGCCCACCTACAGCCCCCGCCGCGGCCCTGCACTCACCTGGGAGAAGGCGGGCACGGCCACGCTGTAGGGCCTCTGCTTGAAGGTGCCGGCCGTCTGGGTGGGGAAGGCCCGGGAGGACGTCCCGTAGTCGGGGGGTGGGAGGGCGAGGTCCTCCTTGTCCAGGAGGTTACCCGTGCTGCTGCTCTTGCCCTGCTGCAGGCTGTGGGGGTGGGCAGGGCGGTCAGCCGGGCCCAGCTGGGCCCCCTGCTTCCCTTGGTCCCACAAGGAGGGTGGAATGGAAGGTGGCAGTGATGCTGCCTGGGTGGGCCTGGGCCTCCCCCAGCCCACCCTTGCTGCCATCTTGGGTGAGCCCCCCCCCACCCCACACAGCTCTCAAGACACCTCCACCCCTCACAGCACCTCCACACCCCTGGACCCAAGGGTCTCAAACATGCAGCTCCTGCCCCGAGCCATAGGCCACCTGTCCCGTCAGGACGCTCACCTCATGTGCAACCTGTCCCCACCATCGTTGTCCAGGACTCGGGTGTAGGAGAAGGGAAACCAGCCCCGCCTAGAACAGGAGGCCCCGTCAGAGCGCGTCCTCTGGCCCCAGGTCCCACCCGTTCCACCGCCCAGCTGCATGCATCTGAGGAGGGGGTGCGTGCACACACTCCAGGGAGACCAGGAGACCCCACTGGGGCATCTATCCAGCTCTGAGCCACCCGGCCCTGGACGGGAGTGGGGCTGCAGGTAAGCGAAGGTGCCAGGACCGAGCAGGGCTCTAACTTCAACAAGCAGGATGGGATTCCTGGCTCAACTCCACATGGCTGCAAAGCCACAGCCCCAACAGGAGAGGCCACCCAGAGCCCCCACAGGAAGGGTGCTCCTTGGCACTCAGAGCTCCCCACCCAGGGTGGCAGCTGCCAGGAGGCCAGATCCAAGCTCAGCTCAGCCTCTCCCTCCCTGGTGGAAACAGGCTGATTCTGCCCCAGGCAGGGGTCTCTCAGCCCACCCAAAGACACATGCATGATGGTGGTGATGGTGGTGATGGTAGTGGGGGCAGTCGGAAGGGACAGCCCCTGACCTGGGCAGCTTCTGGCTGAGCAAGAGCCAGATGCTGGCACAGCCTCTTGGCAACAGGTGTCAAACTGAGCTGTGAAGGTGTGGCCCGTGACTCAAGGCCACTTCTAGAATCCTCCCAAGAGTGGCTCACATGCACAGAAAGGCTTGGGGGTGGAAGGCTGGCTTCTACTGACTTGGAGGCCACGTGCACACGGGGGGTGCAAGGCTGAGTCAAGGGACATAGAAGCGAGGGCTGGTGGGGGCCTGTGGCCACATGTGTCCCTCCTAACGGACCCGTGGGACCTGGATGATCGGTCTGAAGGACCACCAGAGCCAGGATGCAGGAACCTGGGTCAGGAGGCTGACACCCCCGTCAGACTCACATCTTGGTCTTCTCGCTCTCGCCGTAGTGCCAGCCGTCTCGGGCCTCAGGCACCAGCAGGGTGATGAGGTCGCCCTCCTTGAAGCTCAGCAGGGTGCTGTTGTCCCCGGCCGCGTGGGAGAAAATGGCCTTCACCCGCATGCGGCCGTTGCGCTCCAGGCCGGCGGCCATGGAGCTCGAGCGTGGCAGGGTCTTGTTCTCAGCTGCAGGGAACAACAGGGCAGGTGTGAGAGGGATCTCCGCCTCGAGCGGGGAAGGGTGTGGTCACTCTCCTGTCAGCTCGCCTGTCTGACCGTGAGATGCTCGGAGCCCCCAGGTGGGCCTGGAGGTGGACACTCCACCCTGATGGATGACTGCCAGGCCTCCAGGGCTGTCTGGCTCAGACTCTGGAAGGAGCTGGGAGCTGGGGTGAGTGTGGATGCAGCCTCTGACCTGCCGCTCATTAGCTGGGGCAGTTCTCTGGGCCTGAGGCTCAGCTTTCCCATCTGCTAAGGGGAGACCCTCACAGGCCAGCAGGGAATGGTCCCACGGTCAGCAAAGTGCTCTTCAGTGTCACTCAGCTGCTCGTGTCCCTGCACCGCCCTGCCCTACCACACTCACTTCACGGGGAAGCCCGGTCAAGCTCAAGGATCCGGGATGGAAATCTCAACGTGGTCCCCAGGGTGCTGCAGACCCGCGTGTCTACGAGCCTTGGGGATGCTGTGACTGCTGTGGGCCCGGGTCCCCAGTGGAGCACTTACTAGTGGCGTAGCTGTTCTTGGGTGCCACGCTTTTGCGCACGGGAAGCGTGTTGGAGTAGGAGTCGCTCAGCTTGCTCTGAGACTGTGGGGGAGACGTGGACTTGGGCTGGGCGGCCTTGCGGTCAGCCCATGGGTTGTAGTCCTCGCTGTCTGGGCCGGAGACGCCGTTCATGACAGGTGCATTCTCCTGGGCAGACAGCCGCTGTCGAGAAGAGGAGGCATGGGTGTGGTGTGGCAGGAGGGCCAGGGCCCGGCAAGGCCCCCATGAGGGCACCCCAGGATGCCAACCGCCGGCACCGAGGGGAACCATCCTCCCCACACCCACAGAACTTTCCAAAGCAAGGACTTACCCCCACAAACGGGGCCAGCTCGGGGGGCACCGGCAGGGGCTTGGCCCCCGGAATGGGGTCTGAGATGACTAGGTTGGACTTGGAGGCCGACAGGCCGCTGGGGAGGATGGAGCCGTTACTGTTGCCCATCTGCTGCATCAGCTGCACAGCGCGGTCGGGGATCTTATTGGGGTCGGCGCAGGCCTGCTGCCATAGTGGCAGCTTCTGCGCCAGCAGCTCCTTGCCCTAGAGTGGAGGAAGCCGAACAGGACGGGCGTGAGGGCCAGCCTCAGGCTCCCGCAGCCTGGGGGCCTCCCCGCAGGGCCAGGAGAGGCCAGGGCCTATGGTCCACCTCATGGACACAGCCCCTCGGCTCCCAGCTGGCACCAGGCGGCTCCTGAAGAGACACACCTAACCCCAGGTGGGCACACCTGCCTGGGGCTGCTCTTCGCCAGGTGGGGTGCCTCAACCAGGTGAGCCACCTCTAAGTCCCTGACTCCTGACCTGGGAAAGGGGTTGGATATGGTACAGCGTGCCCCCAAGCTGAGAGACCCCTCAGAATGAGGTCAAACCAAGGCCTGACCCGAGAGGGGCCTCCCCAGGGGTCTGAGGGAGTTGAAAGAATAGAGGCTCACGTGGTCAGCCATGGAACAGGATAGGCTCTTTGTGGGCCAACCATGAGGTACTAGGAAGAGTGCTGTTCAGGTAGACTTGAGGGCCAGGAAACCTCATAGGGACTGTGGGGAAGGGACAGAACTGCCCAGGGCCCAACTACGGTCCAGCCCCCCCAACCCAGGGGCCCTCAAGCCCAGCTGTCCCTCCAGTGTGCTTTGGGGTCTGCCCAGGACACAGGGGGCCAGAGGGCACAGGGCCTGACAAAGCACAAGGAAGCCACAGGCCTGACCAGGGTCCCAGCGTGGGGGTGTGGCCAAAAGCAAGACACAAGCCTGAGATCCCCTGCAGCCCATTCAGGGGTCCCGAATTCATGGCATGGACACACTTAGGGCCCTGGAGACGGCTCTGCATCCCCTGTCCTGGCCCTCTGGCCAAAGTGGGATACCCTACCGGCAACACGTGATACAACTGTGTTTCCATGCAGATCCCAGACCCACCCTGGGTGGAGCTTAGGGCAGTCAAGGGCTCCAGGACCTCGGACGGGTCTGTCCAGCCCTCACTGTCTCTCCTCACTTATCTTCCCACTTCTTCTGACCTGTGTCTGGGGCAGGAGGTGGTGCCCACATGGGAAAACTGGAGGATGCTGGACAAACAACCCTTCGGAGCAGGCCAGGCCCCCCCACTTCTGGTTTAGACCAGGGGCCAGGAGACCACTGCATGGGGGCTGGCTGTTCACCTGCATAGAACGTTTAACTGGAAAACAGGTCAGTTGGCTTTCATGTCCGTGACCACGTTCCCTGTGCAACAGCCAAAACTGAAGACAGTTACAATCCAGCCGCTGGCTGAAAGGACCAGTTGATGGGTTTGGGCTGGTGGTGAAGAACTGGGTCAGCAGGACCCTCACCAACAGGGACAATCGGGGCTCCCACTCAGTTGACGGTCCTGTCATTGTCAGGCGGAAACCCAGGCAACAGGGCAATGTTAGCCGCCTGCCGCTAGGAATAGCAGGGGGGTTCTGCCTTCACACCCTGGTGCCCCAGACCTGGGGCTTGTGCCTTTCTCAAACCTCCTGGGGGGCTGGGGTCCAGTTTCTTGGGAAGTCATCTCGCATACACACTATCTGCGCCCCCACAGGAGGCAGAGATGGTGGCATCCTAGAAAAGGATGGCTTTCCTGCCTTCCTTCCAGCACGGATGGGTCCGCGCTCTCCTAAGCAGCCACAGGGCCCAGCGGCCGCCAGAGGGCGCACATGCCTGCCGCATGGTTGCTGGAGCCGCGTGGGCGCTGCGGCGGTCCTGCCAGAGCACTGCGGCTCTAGCAAGCGCCTCCCCGCTGCCAGTCAGCCCTCCGGGCACAGGACCTGAACGCAAAGTCTCACGCGGCAGGGTGGCCCCACCCCGACCCTGCAGAGGACACAAAGCCTGTCACTGTCCTTGCGCTGCACCTGTGGCAGCAGCAGGCCCGGGCAGGCAGGATCTTTTCCGTGGAGGCTGAGGGCACCTGTCTCCTAGGCAGCCCCAGCCTGGGGACCAGAAGCTGAGTCAGATCAAACACGTGTGAGGTGCTGCCCCCAGAACACCTTTATGGAAAAAGGACACAAATGAGGGCCTCCCTGGTTGGCTCGGGCTGCCTAACCACACCTAAGCTCTCAGAGCATTCTGGAATGTTCCAGCTGACAGCTCTGACCTCACTCCAGTTCCTACCTGTGGACTATGGGGGAAAGAAGCCCCACTGAAGCTCTCTGTTTTTGCAGGGGAGGTGTGTCCTCTGGGTCTTGCTGACCTCAGGGGGCTAAGCCGGCCTCAATAGGGGTTGGCACTGCAACACTTCCCCAAGGAGCTTGCTCCCTGGAGGAGACCCTCTCAGTGGCCTACTGATGCGAAAAGTGAAACTTGGAGTGTTAGTTGTTCAGTCACGTCCCACTCTTTGTGACCCGATGGACTGTAGCTCGCCAGGCTCCTCTGTCCATGAAATTCTCTAGGCAAGGATACTGGATTGGGTTGCCATTCCCTTCTCCAAGGGATTTTCCTGACACAGGGATTGAACCCTGGTCTCCTGCATTGCAGGCAGATTCTTTACTGTAAGAGCCACCAGGAAAGCTAGAGTTACTGGTGTTAACTGCTCTCAAAAAAAACACCTGGCAATTTCTACTGGGAGTTGTAAAACATCTGCAACCTTGACCTGATAACCGTCCTTCCAGAACTCTCCCCCTGAGATCAAAAACACACGGGACGTTCAGCACAGTGTTCCCTCATCACAGCTCAAGGTGGGGCACACCCCCGTGTTCCCTAGGGAGGCAGTTTGTGCCAACAAGGGCCCAGCCCCGCGCAGAGCAAGCACCCACCTTGGAGTGGTAGGCGGCGGAGTTCTTGGCCACAGCACACTGCTTCTCCACCAGGAAGCAGAACCTCCTCCTTTCCTCGGTGAGGGCGGTCTTGTAGCCGTCGGACACGTAGCTCTCCAGCTCACCCTGCTTGTTGCCGATGGCGTCAATGTACTGGGGGTGGGAGAAGCAGATGAGCCCGCAACGGGACAACACCCCATCACCTCCCATTCTGAGCAGCCCCACAGAGGGGGAGCACACCTCCTGGCCAGCCCACTGGGGTGGGTGCTTGGCCGTGTGACTCACTTTGGCCATGAGGCTACCACACTGAGCAACTGCCACCTGGTGCCCTGGCAGCTGCATGTGTGGGGACCACATGGCAGACTGCCCGGTGAGGCTGGTGTGGTGCCTCCCTCAGACCCCGACACCAACCATAAAAGCCATCCTGATAGTCGGAAGACCAGGACAGCTCAGCGGGCACTGTGTGTTCGAGAATGACTAGTTCACACGCGGATCCCACGAAGGTGGGCAGAGTGCACAGTTTGCTGCTACAGCACACCAGAACACTCTCTGGTTCTGCAGGACGGAAAGTTCCAATAACAGTCCCAGCAAGACTGGGGGCAGCTGTCCCAGGGAGGCCTGCAGGCCCTCTGCGTCTGTGTGCGGCCCCGCCTCTGGTACGCAGGAGACCCTCACAGCTCCCTCCCTGTCTCCCCTCTCTCCTCCATGCCCACTCTACGCTCCACAAGGGACACAGACTCCTTTGTCCTAAACTGAGATCCCTTTCTACTGTGCCGGCTGGCTGGGGGGACCAGCCTCCACAGAATCAACCCCATCCTCCGGCAGGGGCAGACCCGTGCCACGAGGGGGCGGCCTCCCCCGCCTGACTCATCGCTGCCCCCACAGCTCTGACTCAGCATGGGTGGGTGGTGCGGAGCCGGGTGGGCGCAGTGCAGGCTGTTCCTGGCCCCTCCCTGGCCCCCAGCCCCGCAGCGGCGCTCAGCTGGAGGGCAAACGCCTGCTGGGCGTGAGCCGTCCCCAGTGCTGTCCCCAGCTCAAGGCTCTGCCAGCGTGAGCCTGCCTGCCCAGCACTCTCACCAGGACAGGGACCCTGCTCCCCCCTGCACCTGCAGACCCCCCTGCCTTCAACACTGAACCCCACTCTCCTCTCCCTAAGAGAGCAGCTTAAATGGGCCTCCACGTGGCCAGCCCACTCCCCCACCCTGGAGGAGTCTGCCCTAGCCTTCCTGAATGGCCGCAGGGCTGGCCAGGCCACGAGGTGTGCCTGACAAAGTCCGAGCAGGAGGGGCAAGGCCCTCAGGGCAGCCCTGCTGGCTGCCTCCAACCCCTGTACCCCAACCCCAGAGCCCCACGTTACAAAACACGTGCACACCCAGACCTCCAGCCTGTGTGGAGTCTGCAGATGCGAGGTGCCATGGTGGGCAAGGCTGTGCTGTGTGGAAGGACCCCTCAGATGCCGCCCACCAAGAGGCTGGCCCACACCCCAAAGCCCCTATGTGGACAAGAGGCCTGAGGGTGGGAACACCTGCAGGACACAAGGGTCTGGAAGGGGCAGGGCTCGCTCAGAGATGGGGACGCTGATGCAGGCCCTTGCTACCCACGCCCCATCACCTAAACAGCAGCCGGCACTAGACTGAAACCCCTAGAGGGCCCCCGCCCACTCTGCTCCGTGGCTGTCCTACCCGCTCTGGGGACAGAGGAACATCGGTGTGACCTTGCAGGCTTCAACCAGCCCTGAACAAAGATGCCTCCCTTGGCCTGTTCTCGAGTACATGGGAACACCTAGGCTCGGCTGTGATCCCGAGAGCCCCCTAAGGGGCTTCTAGAGTCTCTGCAAAGCTCTGGAAGGAGAAGTTTGGGGTTTAGCCCAAGCCCCAGCTAGCCTGACCCTGCGGTCACCACCTCCCGCCCTCCTGGGGGGCTGCTCCAGTGCCAGGCAGGCCAGGGTGACTGGGTAAGAGAGGCTGAGGCCCTGAGAAATCAGCACAGAGCCTCAAGCAGGCAGGCCCAAAGGAGGCACCCACGGTCACCTAAACAGAGACTCTGGGGGCGGAGGAAGGCACCTCTGTGAGCGGTCACCCCAGGACAGCGGTGTAAACCGGGACGAGGGCCCCCTGGGGACCACCCGCCCTGAGCCTGCTGCTGAGGACGGCTCCTCCTTGCGCTGCCCGGCGTCCCCGTCCGTCCTGCAGCCGGTTTCTAGGTTTTCAGGCTGTGGTAACGTCTTTCACCTCAATGTTCCCACTCCCTGGAGGGGAGAGAAACCGGCTCCAGGTGAGCTGGCGCGGGGCGCTGGCCTCATTAGCTGCCTGGCAGCCTCCTGAGCCGGGGGAGGAAGCGGCGGTTTATTTTTAAGATTTCCATTTATTCAAATGAGCCCCAAGATCGGCCAGAAGCAGCTCAGGTCTCAGGCAGGGACCCGGTGGCTCCTGGAGCCACGCAGTGTCTTTCCACCTGCCCGGGACGGGGCAGGAGAGACGTCACCCTGGCTGGGATGGCCGGTCCAGGAGAGCTGGCCCTTTCTCCTCACCCAGCATCTGGCCAGGACCCAGGCTGCCACTTATCTCGAGGAATAACTGCCGGCCCTTCTGACCTCCTTCCCCAACGCTGCCTCCTTGCGGAGAGAGGCCAGCACTTTGAAGGGCAGACCCTAGAAATCTAGGCCAAGTGAGGAGCTTCGCTTCCGAAGGGCTGGGAGAGGAGGACGCCCCAGGCCACACTGGCCGCTGTGGGCAGGGGACATTCCCAAAACTGCAGGAGTGCCCGCATTCTCTGGGATGGGCAGAGGACAGAACATGCCTCACCCGACAGCCCTGAGGAGTTCCAAACAGGCCACAGGAAATGGCCTGAGCCTGTCCCTGCCGCAGACGGGCACCGTGGCCAGGCTCCCAGCGTCCTGCCTCCCCACCCCCACTCCTGCTCCTGGCTTAGCGGGTGCTATGGTGACGGCACCATAGAAACACCCAGCTGAAAGCATTTAAGACCCACGGAACGCTCCCACTTAGTCACCCCGGGCTGAACAGCCCTGTAATCCGAGAAGACAAAAGTGATCAGGACACACGTCTCCTCTGCGGAGCGCCCGGTGACTCAGAGCGGGGGAGGGGCGCTCTAGAAAACACCCAGGGCTCTGGTCTCCCCGATAGGCCACCCAGCTTTCCCACGTTTCTCCAAATTTCTCAGAACCCCCATGTGGTCCCTAACCGCTGCAGCTGGGGAATGACAGTGGGATCCTTGGCCCTCAGCTGTCACTGCCCGTAACCATCACTCCAGGGAGACAAGGAGGGAACCCAGGCAGCTGTGATGGACAGAAAGGAACAGCCAGAATGGGATGCCCCCAGCGGCATCCAGTCACTGGGTACGTTCTGGGGGCAGCCAGTGGCTTCCCTGGAGCCCGCTGACCGGGCCTGTGTCCCTCTTCAGTCTGATGCACCCTGTGCCCAGGCCAAGAACAGGATGGTTCAGCGGATTGTTAAGAGTCTCTCTTAAGCACAAGAGCTCCGAGCAGGGCTGGGGACCAGGGCTGAACAGAGGGCAA
This sequence comes from Moschus berezovskii, assembly GCF_049115385.1. Lineage (NCBI taxonomy): Eukaryota > Metazoa > Chordata > Mammalia > Artiodactyla > Moschidae > Moschus > Moschus berezovskii. The sequence goes on from NC_142479.1 coordinate 62,961,822, forward strand.
GTGCGCCCTCCTCCCCGCAGGCGGAAAAGCCAGCAGTCAGAAGTATGGGGCCCGTGCTGTGGGCACATTCTCAGGCAGAGAGCGCAGTGCCCCTCGCGGGTGACACGGACCCGGGGCCCAGACTGCTCATTTTCCCGAGAAGGGGCCCACAACCATCACTAGATCAGCAAGGGGTTCCGTGACCAAACAAATCCCACTGCCCACGTGATGCCGGGTGCACCTACCCACTGGAGTCCAGGAAGAATATGCTGGGAGGGGCGTGCCCACAGCACCCCCGCGCCCAGACCCCAGGAGAGAATGCGGGGCCACTGCCGTCCACACCAGTGGGCTGGATGCGCCGATGAAGGTCTTGAGGCCCAAGGGTACGGGTCTTGGTAATCTGTGAGCACCCTGAGCCAAGGCCTCAGGGGCCTGCTGGGGAGTCCGGTGGCTTCTGGGATCCACACCACCTGGGTCTGGGGTCTGCTGTGCTGCCCTGGGACCTGGAGGAGGGCAGAGCCTGGGCTCCCGTGCCCACTTGCTGGGTGGCCAAGTCTCTGGACCCTTCGCGTCTCAGGTTCCTCAGGGGCTGAGCCAGAACGTCACCACCTGACGTGGCAGCCCCTCCTCACGCGACCCCCAGAGGTTTCGCAGGTACAGAATTCACACCCAATTTCAAAGACTCAGCAGGAAAGAGACAAACGCAACACACCTCACTAGTATCTGTTGTAATGATTACGTGTCTAAATAACACCCTAGATGTGTTCTCCCCAGTGAAACGCTTTTCCCAAGTGCAGAAAGACAGGGGCCATGTGCCCGGCGCTGCCCACAAAAGTCCTCCCAACTCTGAAAGCAGGAGATGCTCCAGATTTCTCACGGTGTTATCTAGCTAGGCAGCCCACTGTGGGGGCTTAATCTGGGGACCTGGGGGTAGGTATGGGGCGGGGAGGCAGAGTCCCCCAGAGGACTGAGCAGCTGATGCCATCTCTGGACACAGAAGCACTAAGAAGATACTCTGGCTTTCCAGTTGCTTTTACCCAGAGGACCTCTACTTATACTCCAAGGAAAGAAGACATCCCAGCAGGGATGTCTTGTCCATAGATGCCTTTCGCACTGAAGAGCTCTTTAAAATGAGAACAGCAGACACATAAGGGGCTTAAACCACTGCCGTCAAACCTCATGTGTTATCGGGACCAGCCTCTGCCATTATCTTTTTTGAAGATCTAAATTATGGTTATTTTGTTTTTGCTTTGTTAATTACACATCCCTTTAAATAGAACGAATCTCTCCCCTTTCTCAGACCGCAATCTGAGCCCAGGGAGGGGGAACCGACTGCCGGAACTGCCTGCTTCAGTCAACACAGGCCCTGGCGACAGCCCACACCCCACAGGCCAGAACGCCCGGGGCCCTACTCTCGGCATCTCAGAGACGGAGAGGGGAGGATGGCTCCGGACACAAGGGGGATGCCCAGCCGTTCTGGGTCCCCCAGCGACCCCAACCCCAGGCGGGTGGGTGGGCCACCTGCCCTCCTGACAGCAGAAGCCTGCCAGGGTCAGCAGCTCCAAGGACCAGGCTGCTAAAGGCCTGGTGCTGGGCTGGCAGGGATGGTTGAGGGCCCTGGCCCGCTGCATTCAGGAAGCTGGTTTGGCCCACACTGGGGGTGACGCTGCCCCACATCTATGCCAACCCATCTGCGTCCAGCCTTCTCTTCCTGGGCTTGCACCTCTCCTTGCGGCCCCTCCCTCAGAGCTTGCACACGGGCAGGAAGGACACGCTGTGTCCCCACGACTCCTGCTGATCACACATCACACACCAATGTGAATCCCAAAGGCACGTTGACTGCTGGGCTTTCTAACAGTCATGGTGCCCCTTGGAGGCCGAGAACTCCTACTTAATCGGAGCTGGGCTGGGGCTGAGGGATACAGAAATGGAAAAAATCCTCGGCCAGGTCCTGCAGGATCTGTAAGGGGGAAGCGCACCCAAAGCCTGGCCAGCTCCACCTTCCCAAAGTGCTTCACCTGCGGCGGCTCACGGCACAGCCACATCCCAGCCCAGACCCTTCTATCAGAAGCCCCAGAGGCCGCCGACCAGCTGGGTGGCCAGCTGCCCATCAGAATCACCTCGAAGCTTGGAGAACCTGACAGTCAGGCTACAATACAGCGATGCACCCGTGCCTGAGGAGGACGACCCTGGGCCTGAGACAGGGCGCCAGACGAGGCCTGTGACCACACTGTCAGATACCCGCTGCGTCCCCCACGACCGCCCCGAGGCACTTCAGTCAGCACCTGTGAGCACGGCAGTGACCAGAGGTGTGGAGCGTGACCTTGCCGTGTGGTCGGCACTGGGGCGCTCCCGACTTCTAGAAAGAAGCCTGTGTCCTAGTTTGCGCCCCAAATGCCTCTAAGTGCCTAATTCCTGACCTAAAATCAGTTCTCTTCATGGAAATCCCAAAACACAGTCTCAATTACCAGAAGTTCCTGAAGCTGGCCGGCTCTGACCCAGTCCCCCTCACGGGGAACCCGTCAGTCTCCCCTGCACCACCCGTGGAGCGTGACCTGCGGGCACAGCCCCACCTCAGCGCTCAGTGCAGATGGGCCGCTTGCCAGCAGAGGCACCTTGGGGAGGCGTGTGGCTGCTCCAAGGGTCGACCTGTGCCTGGCAGGTGCCCAGAAGCCTCTCTACCTTCCCTGGTGAGTGTTCTGTCCACACTGGGCTCTATTCAGAAGCGGAACACGTGGGCCAGGGGCTCCAGAAGGCTCATAGGTGACCCCAGGGATTGACCCAGGCAAGTCCACCTGTCTCGGGAGCACTGAGCCACCCGCCTGTGGGAGCCCTGGGTGGCATACCCACAGCTGGACACCAGAGCCACAGGGGCTCCATCAGTCTGGGTGTCCCATCTCCTCTGCCAAGGGGTGTCACAGTTCAGGTCAGCTCAGGCTGTGGCTCGGGGATGCCCAGGTGGGGCCCCTGTGCCAGCCATGGGGCTCGGGATCACCCTACCTGCACATACTGCCCACTGGGCCACACAGTCCCCGGTGAAGGTCCCCAGGATGCAAGAGACTCTGGGGACACACAGAGGCTCTGAGGGAGCGGGGGGTCTCCAGTGCCTGGGGTCCTTCCCCACCTCCCCAGGGGTCCACAGTCCGGAATCCACCCACCCCGACTCAGTGATAGCGCACAAATACACCTGCTTGCAGAAAGCACGTCTAGCGGCGGGTCTACTGCGGCCCAGGTGAGGCTGGGCTCTCCAGGGCAGGGCCGTGGACTACAGTCTGGATGTTCTGTTCTCCCTCAGTAAAAGAGTCTTTAACAAGCCACTTCCTGTGACTCGCAGGACCGTGGCCAAGGTGAAGGGCTGGGCCAACTCAGCATGCCTGCCCTGCCATCCAGGCACTTCGTCCTGGGGAAACAGTGGGGAGGGGAGGGCTGTCACACCAGAAGGTCCCAGGGCCCTTCCAGCCCCCAGCAGCCACAGCTCAAAGCAGACATCAGAGCCTGGCTCCTGGGTCAGGTCTGCAAAGGTTCCAAGAATCAGAAAGAACAGCTCCAGGTGCTGAGGGGCCCTCAGAGGCCCGGGTGGGCTGGGCATCCCCACAAGGCCACCAGGCAGACCAGAACTGTCCACGGGATGGGCAGCTGGTGTGCCTTCTACCAGCTCAGAGCACACCAAGCGCCCGCCCCTTCTGTACCAACACAGGGTGAGGGACTCTGACGGCCCCCAGCCTGGCCTCTCAGGTTCAGCGTCACCGGGGAACAAGAAACACTCGTTGGACTGCCGCTCTGCTTCCCGCCCCGAGAGGATGACTGGAAAAACGTCACGTAATGCCTGTCACCACGTGAGCAGCCTGTGCTGGAGGCCGGGAGGGACAGGGAGGAGCACAGCCCTACCCCGCCCCTAACTGGAATAACCGAGGCTATGAACACTGCAATAACACCCTCAGGAGGCTAAGAGGCAGGTAGAGAAGAGATGTGGGGGTGGGCTTGGGAAAGTGAAGGATGCTACATAGAGGCGGGAGCTGGGTTATTACTGCAACTCGGTGAGAAACTCGTTAGGAAGGGGCTGCAGAAGCAGCTGCTTTCCGCATGGCAGGTTGCGGTACTTAGCTGTTGCCCCCTGCCCATCCTCTCCACCGGGAGCCCCAGGCGCAGAGGGCACAGAGGCCAGGCCACTCTGGGGGAGCAGGGGGCCTGCTTGTTCACGCCTTACTCAAGTGGCCAGGACCAGCCTCGTGGTCCCGGAGGGCTCCAGAGGTGCTTGAGGGCAGTGGTGTCGGCACCAGGGGGCATGCCATGCAGGGAGGCCCCGATGGTGTATGTGGTGCCCCCAGACTTGCTGCCCTAATGGCCAGCAGGAAGAGCAGGGCTTTAGGAGTGGAGGGGTCCACCCCAGCGGTCACCCCATACTTGTGCCCAAGAAGAGCTTCCACTGCTGACCGGGTTGGGGGTGGCGGCTGTCCTGTTTCTCCTCCTCGGATGCACGACCTTGGAGAGCAGCGTCTGGGCCCGATCTGTGTCAACTGGCGGCGGGGTTCTGGTGAGTCAGGTGTCTCGGGGCCATGCCTATCACAGGCCACGCTGTCCTAATTCCTTGCCCCTATCCCAGCACACTATGCCTGCAACCAGGGCTGCCCCTCCCGTGTCCTGCAGTGCCATCTGCCTCACACCACAGGGCCCCCGAGATGCTGAACCGGCCAGTGTCTGCCTGCTGGAGGCTCTGAGCCCACACTGGGCATGGGCATTCGTGAGTCAATCAGAGTAGCGGTCTGAGGTCTCTCTCTGAGGCGGGAAGATTCCCTGTGGGCGAGTGGCCAGATTCTGCTCCTTTGGCGGAGAGCCATGGCATCCATAAAGGCTGCAGGATGGGGCTGCCAGCTCTGGGACATGGGGCACCCCCACTGGAAATCCCCCAGGAGAGTGGAGCCTGGATCTGATCCACCAGGAGGGCCTGCCCTTCACTGCTCTCTGAAAGGACCGAGAGTCCTGACACCATTTAACAGGGGCCCGAGCCCTCCAGCGTGTCCTTGAAGGCAGAGTGCCTGGCAACGCACAGCCGAGTCCTACCTGCAGCTCCTTGTCTGAGTATTTCTGGGGGTTTTTGCTCCCTTGGCTCTTTTTGCGGAGTTTCTTCAGCTCAGCTTGGCATTTGTCCAGCGCATCACCTTTGCTCCTCTGCTCCGTCTGGTATTTCTTCAGTGCAGCCTGAGAAACAAATGCCAAAACAATGTGGGCACTGAGCCAGTGTACCCCTCCCGCTCTCCACAGGGCCACAGTGGGCCAAGCTCATGGATGGCAGGACTTGTGCAGCTGCAAACCTGAGGCCTCAGCTCTGCGCACCCTGGAGATAAAGATCAGGGCTGGGACCACCAGCTGGGCCTCCCTCTTCCACCCCAGGGCTGGAAGGGTGTAAATTCGTGTAATGAACACCAGGAATCTGGCCACTCGCCCTTCTGGTCGACCCGGGGGAGGGGACAGGACAAGGAAACGCATGACAGCAGGTCAGAAGAGTTCGTGCAGGTTCCACACGATGGCCACTGCACACATCATAGTTTTTACTAAAAGCAGCTGAAAGGCAGGGGCAGAGGACCAGGGCGCGTGGGGCATCCAATGCAGGAGTCCACCCATGGGGTCACGTTTGGTCTCAAAGGGGCACGAATGTCAGAGGAGCTGCAGGAAACCACAGGACGCAGAGCTCACAGGAAGCTGAAAACTGCTTGGACTGAGGCAAGTGTTCACACAGAGCCCGAGCAGGGCAGGTGGACCAGCAGGTACGGTGGGCTACTTACACTCAGGTATCTGGAGTCCAGCTCCACCTTCTGCTCCAGCTGCGTGAGCAGCTCGTTGTGAAAAGACTTCAGCTGGGTATGGAGAGAAAACAGAGGTCAGCTCTGACGTATGCCCTGAGGGAGGGAGCCGAATGGGAGAGGGGGCTGGTCACCACGAGAAGGGTGCCCAGGACGCTGGGTACCCCATGGGAGAGAGGAGCCTGTCTGACCCATGAGCCAATGACCCTGGTGGCCCCGTGGAACCAGGCGGCCCCGGGAGAGAGTGCTGAACTGGAGCCTGGCCTTTGTGGCCAGCTGAGTGTAAGACCCCATCTGGCCTGTGCCCTGTTCTCCCAGGTCCTTCTGTATACCCCTAGGCCCCACGATGGTCACCTCCTTCATTTGTGACTTCTGTCTTAGGCCCTGGGTATGCCCCAGAACCAACCGAGTGTGACCCCAGGGTGGCACATGCCTCCTGAGGGGACGCGCGGCGAAACACACGCTTGCCTCTTTCCCTCCCCCCCGCCAACAGCGCCGGCCCACCTGCAGCTGCCCCTCCCTCCCCGGGAGGCTGCGACTCACCATTTCTTCCAGCTGATTCTGAATCTGCCTGTGGACTTCAGCCATCTGGAAAAGAACGTCCCCTGGAAGGCAGATGGCAGGAGAGAAAAGCAGAAGGGAAGTGAGAGCCTCAGAATCACTGCCCCATCACCCCTCCATGGGCAGGGAGTGCGCACCGGCGGGCCGGGCACTGGGGTTGCTGTGGTCTGGGGACTGGCAGGGGGAGGGGTGCCTCTCTGGGTGATGGGGCAGTGATTCTGCCAGTGATGCCAGTGATGCCACCCAGAGAGACGGGAAACTCTGAAACAACAAGGATGCACAGTTGCTTGGTGTCTCTAGGAGCTTGAGGGTGTCTGCATCAGAGCTGAGGTTCATGGTAGAGGTCGGATGGGAGGCCCCACTTTTGCAGGTTTCAATCCTGCCTGCAATCCCACGAGCACTGGCATCTCTTCTCACTCACAGACACCAACTACCACTGGCCCACCCACCTCGGGCCCAGGCAGAGGCGGCAGCCTCGACAAGTAGCCCTTGAGTCCTGGGACATGGTGTGGAAGGTGGGGCAACTGTGGAGGGAAGGGCCCCATGGCCCAGGACAGGCTATGGTCAGCAGAGCCCCAACACCCAGCTCCCCAAAAAACGCTGTGGTATAGAAGCTCTGGGCTGGGGCACACACAGCAACTGCCTCCAATGACCCTCAGGGCCACCGCCCACACCCACCAAGTCAGCACAAAGGACCTCCCTGGACAAATGGCTCACTTCCTCTCCTGCAGAGAGTGGGTCTGGAACGGGCAGTGTGGGCTGCATTCATTTCATTGGCTAAACAGGCGCTGACCACGCACTGTGGCCACATGGAGGAAGGCCTGTCCCTGCCCTCAGGGCCTGCTGACTAACTATCCTGGAGGTGCTGCCTACACCAAGATGTCCCTCCCCCCATGGCCAGGCCACTCAGGGCTCACGTGATCCAGAGAATTCTTTGTGGGGGCAGCCATGAGGCGCACCCCTGGTCTCCACGAGGCTTGCTAGAAAGCAGAACAGTTCCGTGACTCCTGCCCTAAGAGGGATGACGCTGTCTGCCCTCCAAGGTCACATGGACAGCACGCAGGTGATCCCCGGGGTCATGTTACCTCCCAGAAGCAAGGCGGGGTTTGGGGGAGGCCAGCTTCTCCTGGTCATTGGGCCATTCCACCAGCTGCTCTCAGGCCTGATGACCACACAGCACAGTGACCACTGCTCACATGTGGTCAGATCTCCACCAATCCTTGGGGCAGGCTGCCCAAGGCCAGTGGGCTGTTAGGTGGCTGCAGTGCCCACCTCCACGCTGCAAGCCCTGGAGCCCTGCCTCCCAGGGCCACTCCCTGTTACTGGAACAAGGGCAGCCTCTCCAGCCTCCGGGGGGCCCTGCCTCCTGTCTGAGTTCTGAGTTCTCATTCTCAGTGTGCTGCTGGGCTGAGTTCCCAAAAGCCTGGCTTTGCCTCGGACACACGGATGTCTGTTGAGGGAGGAGGAAGAGACGAGAGCACCTCTGAAGGAGTCCCAGGGTCATCTGGAGGCTAGGACCCGTCGTGTGCTAGGGAACAGGCCCTGCAAAGCCAACCACACATCCCCATCAGGAGACATTGGGGGGGTGTTTTCCTGGTGGTCTAGTGGTTAGGACTCAGCGATTTTACTGCTGAGGGCACGGGTTCAATCCCTGGTCTGGGAACCAAGATCCTGCAAGCCATGCTGCTGCTAAGTCGCTTCAGTCGTGTCCGACTCTGTGCGACTCCATAGATGGCAGCCCACCAGGCTCCCCCATCCCTGGGATTCTCCAGGCAAGAACACTGGAGTGGGTTGCCATTTTCTCTTCCAATGCATGAAAATGAAAAGTGAAAGTGAAGTCGCTCAGTCACGTCTAACTGTTAAGAGACCTGATGGACTGCAGCCTACCAGGCTCCTCCGTCCATGGGATTTTCCAGGCAGGAGTACTGGAGTGGGGTGCCATTGCCTTCTCCTGCAAGCCGTGAGGTGTAGCCCAAAAAAGAGACACATGTTGGCAAGTTCCCTTGGTCACGGGGTCAGATTACACAGGGCTGGGGTTCACCAGGCCCTGGGCTGAATGTCCAGCCGGCCGCCTGTGCCGGTGGAGAGGAGACCCCCTCTCCGGCAGCACGTGAGGAAACGCAGAGCCTAGGCTGGCACCAAAGGCAGCAGGCTGTGCGCGGCTGCTGGGGAGACAGGAAGATGCCCAGGCCCAGCCTGAGGCTGCGAAGGGTGCTTGCGGGAAGGGCCTGCACCGCAGCGCGTGAGCGTGAGCGAGCACGTGGGTGTGAACGCAGAGTCTGCGTGGGTGTGAGTGGGGAAAGGCGTGTGCATGTGGGTACAGGGTGTGTGTGGGAGTGAGCGCCTGCAAGAATGCAGAGTGGGTGGGTGTGAGCGTGTGTGGCCATGCCGCGCGTGGGTGTGGAGTGGGCACGCCTGTGGCTGTGTGCGTGAGCCTCCGCCTCCCTTCTCTCTCCCAGGAGCACCCCAGGGCTATGTTCCCGTAGACAGGCGGCTCCAGGAAACTAAGTGACCAGAGGGACCAGGGCTGGGCCACACAGGGTCTGCCTCCAGGACCACACTCGCCCACGAGTCGGGGACAAAAGGACGGGGCAGGGAGATGCCACAACAGAGGCAGACCCCAGAGCTCCTGGGACACGACTGCCAACCCAAGATGGTAAACATTACTGAGCCACCAGGACGCCAGCTCTGGGACCAGGGCACGGGGGACACCCGTTTGGGACCAAGAGTCCCTGGAAGTCACTTCCCTCAGCGTCCAAAGATCAGCCTAACCGTGTGCCTGACAGTGCTGTCTGGTGCAGGGCAACAAGGAGGGGCAGCGCTTGGGGACGGGAAGGTGCCGCCTCCACTGTGGCCGCCCGTGGCCAGCATGGTGGATGGTCAACCACACGCCCAGGGCTGAGCTGAGGTCGACCTACCCCAGCAGGATGAGGCTCGAGTCTTACTCATCCTCTCCTAGCCCTGATCCACTTCTCCACCCCGATCCCAGGGACCTGGCCAAGGACAACAGGGGACGGAAGGTTCCCGGTCCCCATCCTTGGCTGAAAAGGAATCACAGAGATGAATATAAGCGGGCAGCCCAGGGGACAAGGCCAGGCTGCCACCACCCTGACCCGCCTGGCACAGACCTGCAGCTCCCGAGTGGGGTGAGGATCCCCCAGATCTGATCTGCTCCGTGGGGATACTGTCCTGTGTCAAGAATGGTGTGCACCCAAGTCTGGACCCACAGGTCACCCTAGGGCCCCAAGGGCTCTCTTAAGTGACACAAAGTCCATAAATAAGACAGAGCAAGTGGCACTGTTGGCCATACTTGAGGCCCCAGAACCGTAAGTTAACATCCGGATCAAACTGAAAACACGTATTTCCTTAAAAGGCCGTACACAACTAATTCAAGAACATTTGAAAAATGGCAAAAACAACAACAAACAGCAAATCCTTTTAAAAAGGAATTTCTGTTGCCAAGAAGAGTATGCGGAGATTCTCGAGGATTCTGGCCCCTGCACACCAGGCTCCATCAATGTCCCGGGACGCACCCCATCGCCTCCGCTGGCCAGAGACCCCACCTGTCCCCGGGGGTGCATGCAGGGAATAGGCACATGGCTCTGAGCTAAAAGCCAGTGGTTGCACAAACCGGTCCACACAGGGAACTTATACAGTGCATTTTACAAGCCACTGCAGTAAGTCCTGTGAACACGTCTGCAAGGTGCTGGTGTGAGCCACCGGGCGGTGGACCCGAACACCATGGGGGCACTGGGCCAGCTGCAGGAGATGGTCACCCCGCCCCAAGATGAGGCTGTGCCCGGAACTTGGCTCCCCAGGAAAGCTGGGAGCCTCAGGCATCGGCGTGAACACTCCTTGGTCCTTTTTTTACCTAAGTCTGTGCGCCTCCCCGCTTCTCTGAGCTCAAAGGACAGCACGAGGGGGCACACCTTCGCAGGCCCACCCTGCCCAGGGAGGAGGCGGCCGTGGGCTCTGAACCAGGCCTGTTTGGGAATCCAGGTCCGGGTCTACAGCGCAGGTGGGTCCTAAACTTAAAAAAAACAGGTTTAAGGGAGTAGCTCAGACCTGGCCTCACCAAAGAGTAGGAACCAGCTCAAGCGCCACCACCTGGTGGGCCTCCCAGGGTCCCAAGACATGTGAACACAGCGGGCAGTGGGCAGGTGGCCAGGCCCTCGGGGGCTGCAGACAGGGCGGTGGGCAGACCACCCTGGCACTGAGGAGGGTTCGAGAGTGGCCCGTCGGGAGCAGAGACAGGAGAAGGGCACACACGGGTGCCATGGGGCTTCACCCGGGACAGAACCACGTCAGAAACACAGAGGCACCTGAGAACCGGACGACGCCCTCCTCGGCCCTGCCACCCAGTGTTTACCCTGCGAGGAGGCTGCCAGGTCAGTGGTGAGTCACCTCCGGCTGCACACCCTTCAGCTCCAAGTTGAAAAATTCCTGGTACTGCTGGTAACCTCATCAAACACCCGCCTCCTGGCTTTGGGTTAAGAGTGGAATCTGGTACACACGGCAGCTCCCTGCCCCCAGGGGAAGGCGGGGGCTGGGCAGTACACACACACACACACACACACACACACACACACACACACACACGCACGTGCGCGCGCGAGCTGTGCTTCCTCAGACACAGGCGATCTGCCGGTCACCACCTTTCCCTCCATCACAGTCTGGCTGGTGCAACTAGGACACGACAATGTCAGGACACCCACTTTGCTCTGTACACCTGGGGCTGGGGAGTCTGAGCATCCTGCAGATGGTGTGTGGGCCCCTGAAAAGAGGTAGGGCGGCGGCCTTGGGAGCGAGGCAGGGCCCTTGTCCACCAGGGTGGTGGCCTTGTCCTGGGTGACAGACGTGCAAAGAACTGGTCTAGCCTCCTAGTAGGGACGTGGCCCCCAACAGGGACACAACACTGCAGCCAGGTTGGCTGGACAGGGAGGGCTGGGGAGCCCAGGCCTGTGGGGCCCCCAGCAGGCCACTCTGTCCTCAAGGGCAGTCACAAGGTCGAGCAACTGCCGCTCCTAATTCCAGAAGGTTCTCGTCACTCCAGAAACCTGTCCCCATCAGCGGTCACTCCCCTTTCCCTCCAGCCTTGGGCAACCACTCATCTAGTGTCTATACGGATCTCCCTGTTCAGGGTGTTTCGTATCCATGGGATCCCATGACACAGACCTTTGTGTCTAGCTTCCTCACCGAGCATGTTTTTGGTTTTTGAGGCTCACCAGTGGCAGTGTGTCAGGGCTTCATTCCCTCCCCAGTCAGATGACATTCCAGAGAAGGGGCCACACTTTATCTAGTCATCCACTGATGTCTGCCGGTGGACATTTGGGTGTTTTCACTTTTGGGCTGTTACGAACACTGCTGCTGTGACAATCAGCTCTCTCCTTAGGAAGCAGTTTTATAACAACCCTAAATTCTGTTTGTAAACAATCTTTGCAACATGATTTTTGAGGTTTTCCCCATCTTCTTAGAGAAAGAAAATCCACCAGCCAGCAGATCCTGGGCGGGGGGAGGGGAGTTGAGTAAACAGGGGGCCTCTGGCCAGCACGGTGACCACATCAGGGGCTGGAGCCTCAGCGCTGCCAGCCCCTCCCAGGTTCCTCCAGAGCCAGCGCCCCTCCCAGGCACCCATTGCCATCTCTGCGGGGCCTGCTCCCTGCTCCAGGCTCGTCCAAATCTCCTGGGAAGACGATGCTGCAGATACTAATAGGAATTGATTCCACAACGAGGAGCCTGCCTCTCCAGCAAGTCGGGGTGACTCAGCATCCCTCTTGCTTCAGAGCTCAGCCAGGAGGTTGAGGGCCATCCCCAGGGGAGACTTTGCCCCCATTGGCCCCCCAGGAGGAGCTTGCTTCTACCAAACCCAGGGATCGTGAGCCAGGGAAAGCACCAGGGCTGTTACTCTGCTTCTGTTTTACCACTGATACAAAAAAATTCCCAACAGATTCTTAAAAAGAGTGCACAGCCCCTGGCAAGAATCTCAGTACAAGGACAAGGTGGAAGGGCCTGGCATCGGCCGGGGTGAGTGTTGGCCAGTTCCTGGGGCCCAAAGGCACCCAACAAGGGGAGGAGAAGGCAGAAACTAGAGACCCCGCCAGCACAGAGGCAGCGTGGGGATGTGCCGGAAGGTGAGGGCACGGCTGAGGAAACGGGGGCCTTAGTGTGGGAAGGCCCATACCTGGGAGGATGGCAGCAGGGCAGACCCTGAGCAGAGCAGCGTGAGCAGGACCAAGGCCCACAGGAAGCCAGGGGCTGGAGCTGCTCGCTCTAAACTCCAGGCCAGGTCTGGATGCCCAAAGGGCGGGGCCCCGCTGTGATATGGGGAGGAGCAGCAAGAGTCAGAAGCGAGATGTCTTCCACTCACTTTACACGTGTTCGGGGATGTAGGACCCACCGCTGACATCTCAGATCTCAGAAACATTCAAGTGTTTCCCCAAACTGGGATCTTTGGGAAAAGATAAAAGAGTCCAGGAGACTAGAGAAAGTTACATGTACCAGATTTTTAAAAGGCACAGACTCTAGAAACCGCAGGCTGGTGTCTTGATGTGGGAGTTGTTACTGTGACGAAGGTGACCTGCTCGCAGCCTGGGGCACTCGCTCACCTTCATCTCACCCCCTCTGACGGCTGTTTCGTGAGCACATGCTCCGTCCAGGTGCCGCTGCGGGTGAGAGGGTTAACCAGAGGCCCGCCTCCGTGGTGGCCATGCTCTTTCTCAGCAGAGGCAGACAAACCACGGGCCGGTAAGGAATGGGGTGGAGTGAAGGCCGAGTGGGCCAGACAGGTCAGAAAGGAGAGCCGCCTGTGGGCCAGGAGGACAAAGGAGGCCTGTGGCCCTGGGTGACCTGGTGGAGTTCGGCAGGGAGGCTCACTGATTCTTAAACCCGAGGTCAGCCCAGGTGCAGCCCTGCCTCCCACCTGAGCTCCACAAGACACCAGGCGACTGTCCCCCAGGGCACTGAATGCTGACAACTTAGGGGACCTGAATGGAGGCCAGTTCTATAGCCACACCCACAGGTTCCATCCATGGCCCTGCGATCAATGGGACCATCAATCTGTCCTCATCAGCGCTGAGAAGACAGAACACACTTCTCCCAGCCCCAGCCTCCAAACCTCCCAAAAGGTGCAAAAATAGCGAAGCAGGTACCCACTCACCCTCCACGAGGCTCCCCGGCTCTCTTCCCAACACACGCACATTATGTACCGCACACACACTTTTTGGCTGAACCATCCAAGACAGTAGTGAGCATTGTGGTGTGGCCAGCACGTCAGCTTCTACAGCTGGAGATCATGACTCATGTGCACCGGCCCACAGCCATCCTGACCCAGGGAGGGCGGCCACTGACACAGACCCTCATCCGTCAGCGCCTGCATCGCGGGGCCTGGCGCCCTGATGTGCCACCGACTGAGAGCTACTCCCCAAACCGCGACCGCACACCCAGCTCTTCGGGTCGTTCTCTCAATAAATCAGCGTTCTGTTTATCTAAATGCTGTTCCATGAGCATCTGGAACAAGTCAGTCATAAACAGGCTAAATCACGGGTTACAAGGAATTAACCTCCAGCGGCACCAGAATTCTTATCTCTCCTCCGGGAGTCGGGAGTCTTCAGCCTCTTAAATACAGAATAGTCCTCTCCACTTGCATCTCTGACAACGCTGACATTTTTAAAGACTCAGGCTGCTTTTCTTTTTTTTGCAAAAAAAAAAAAATACATGTTCTTATAATCTGCAAATGACAAGAAGCTGAGGGGGAGTGTGGATCTGGGAGACTGGGAACAAGCCAGGATGGTGGGAGGGGTGGCCCTTGTCCCCAGGGTCTGGCCGTTCACAGGCCGGCATCTAGCAGAACTCTGCAGCTCCACTTCCTGCTGTGAACCGAGGGGGCAGACTCCACTTGAGGGCCCCTCCCAGGCCACAACACTAGGCTCCTTATCCCAAAGGAGTGAAGACAGGATTTCAGGAAGGATTTGAGTTCTCACCCACTTAGGCTTAAAAAAGAACACGTTTTTTTGCCAAAGCAACACAGGCCTGAGGAAACCAGCTTCGCACTGGCTCCCATGGAGACGGCCAGTGGCCTGAGCTGACCCCCAGCAAAGGTTAGCGACAGCATGGGATGAAGAGCGTACAGACCTGGCTTCCAGACCCCAAGGCTGGGCACACTGCATGGAGGGCCAGTCCCCTCTCCTTAACACTGTGGCCGTCACAGGAGAGCAATGCTTCCAATGTCAGTGTCCAGAGGACAACCCAGTAAAACTTCTAAAACCTGATTTACACAAGGAGGAGAAGGCTGGGGCCCCGGGGTGGGGGAGGTCACAGAGGGCAGTTCCCATCTCTGGAAGACACAGTGGGGCTGAGCCCTGGCTGGGGGGTAGGGAGTCCAATAACCACCTATGGAGGGGCCTCCCCAGGGACCCACTGCCACACAGCGGGACCACCCCCCAGATCTTAGACCAGCCTTCACCCTGGTGTGTGTCCACCAGCCGGGGGATGTCTATCACGGAGGCGACAGGTTCCAACAGTCCGGGCATCCCAGGAAAAGGGCTCCAGGCCTGGGCTGACCTGTCTCATCGGTTATGTGCACACATCTGTACCCCATCCCAGGATTAAATCAGTGAGACCACAGGTCTCTTGATTAGGGGGCTGGACTGGCAAAGCTCACGGCACAGTCCCCGCCCCAGAGAAAGAGCCTGGCAAGTGTCTGCCCCCGTCAGTAATAGTGACCTCGATAGCCAAGAATCTGGGTGCCATCCATTTAGACATCAGAGGTCCCACCACACCCTCCTTCTTTAAGCAGGAGGATGGCAGGAGCAGTGGTTCCGGAACTGGGCAACAAGACAGGATGTCCTTCTGCGGAGCCCAGCCCCAGTAGGCAGGAGCGTACCACCCGCCTGTGGTGCCCGTTTCTCTCCAGCCTATGCCCTTCTTCCCTGGTGACCGTGTCCGGCTGGGGCAGGGCTCCCGACTGTGTGCTCTCTTCCTCACCACCCTACCCCATACCCCTGTCCTTCCCACTGAAAGAGGGCTGTGCCTGTCTCTGACCCTGGTCGTGAGACGAGCCTTGCATAAAGCCCTGTGGACAAGAGCACAGGGTGGGGAAGGCACAGTGTTGGAGTTCAGGGGAGCTGATGTGACAAGAAAGTGGGTATCTTCAGCAGCATTACGAATGTGGGGGACGCTGATGAGAATCCGGCTCCCGAGCTGCCTGGACCTGGGCAATATCCAGTGATCCCAGACCACACCGGGCACTCCCAGCGCATGAGGCTTCTAGGATGGATCTGAACACGTGGGAAAGACGGGAATGTCCTGTGTGGAGTCCCTGCCGCGTGTGTCCCTAAGGGCTCCCCGGGCCACCGCAGCCCGGAAGGCCACTCCTATAACCTGCTGCTCCCTGCCCCCAGCAGACATCGAGCTGTGCCGCCCCAAGACATGAGCACCCCAGCCAGAGGCAGCGCCGAGACTGCACGGCCATGACTGCAACCGCGAGCCTAACGTGTGTGTGTGCGCCAGCGCGGTGGGCGGGGTTGCTGGCGTTCCCTACCTCCTCCCAGGCAGAGCACCATGCCGAAGTAGTCCTCAGCAACCCCAGATGGTTCTCCAGGCTCAGAGAAGGCCTCTGACCGTCCTTGGATACCAGACCTCCAGCCCCGTCCTCCCAGAGCTGGACTTCAACCTGGCGAGCAGGATGCACCATCACTGCCAAGTGATCATGGTGTTCCTTTGGGCCACTGGCGGCCACCGAGGGACCAAGACACTTGTTTCTTGAGGATCTGTCATTCCAGGAGGAGTCGGAGCTCATGGCCCCTGCCAGTGGCCAAGGGGCTCTGAGCCAAGGGGTCAGCTGCTCAAACTTGGCTGGGAGTGCCCACCGCCTCCTGAAGCCTTCTAAAGCAAACTTCCATAATGCTCAATTATTCTGGTGGCTTCCAGAGTGGAAAGGCGCCTCTGAGAGCTAATTAGCATACGCCTGAACAAGGCACGAATATAGAGCTCTCGTTCCAGGAAGACAGACAGCCAGGGGGCTGCGGGGATGTCGCGCCGGCTGTGGGAGCCACCAGGATGGGACGTGGAGCTTAGACAGCACCGGGGTACCCCTCTGGGATCAGCCACCAACTTCCCATCCTCCCCACTGGCCTCAAAGCCTCCAGCTCCTCCCTGGGAGAAGCAGTGTGCTCCTGCCTACAAAATGGCAAAAAATGGTGGGTGGCCGGAGGGGTAACCAGGACTTAAAAATCGATGGCTGTTACCATGGTGATGATAGCCGACAGTGACCCTCCCTGACTGCCGCTCTGAAGCAGAGCAAGACCAGATGGCTCCTTGAGGTCAGTGCTGTGTTCACAGCTGGATACCCGGGCACCAGGGTGTCGTGGAACGAGGTGCCAACCACACATGACCCCACTGTCCGGGCTGGCCTCCGCCCTTCCTGCACTGGGTCAGGTCCTGGACTGACATCGGCCACTCTGGTAGTCTGCTCGGGTCTCAGAAGCTCAGGCCCGCCCCACGCCTCCTGGAACCAGATACACATTTAGGTGCATCCCTGGCAGATTCACATGCTCTCAGGCATCCACCGTCGCACTTGGGGTTCTCAGGCTGGCTGGCCACTCAGGCCAGCTGGGGGTGCTGCTTCACGGAACTGGATGACGGGGGGCTGTGGAGCACATGTGTTGAGCTGGGGCGACAGGGAGGCAGGGACTTCAGGTCAACCTGGTGTCCTCTCCCCTCTTCCAGGCAGACCCTGGTTGCACCAGGTCAACAAAGGATCAACAAAGGACCACTTCCTCCTCACTCTCACCTGCAGGGGTGGGGGGCTGCAGACACTGGGCACACACTGCGGGCGGCACCTCAGTTCAGAGGGAGACATGGTGGGGTCACAGGACTGGGCCCCAGCCCCTACAGACACGCAGGCCCTCGAGTCAGACTGGCCAGGCCAGGAGAGCCCTCACGGGCGTGCTGCCGCACCTCAGTGAAACTCCGGCTGCAGGCCCCGCACAGGCCACACGTTCCCCCCTCGGCAGGAACAAGGCCCAGGCCCAGTCCTCACAGACCCCGTCAGCCCCTCGTCACCACCAGCATGAAGACGGCTGAGGGCCCCCTTCCCTCGTTCCCCAGCAGGACCCCCAGGAACCAGGTCAGAGGGCTTGGGGTCCCCTGCCCGTCCTCAGGAGAAGACCCAGCCATGTACTGCTGTTCCCTGTGGATGCCCCCACCCCAGAGGAGGCCCTTGGACACCAAGGAAGCGTGAAAACATGCTGAGCCATCTCTCCTGCTACAGCCAAAGCCACCGAGAACAGGCAGATCCAATTAAGATGTTTATTAATCCCTCCCAACACAGGCTTGAGCCAGCCCCATAAAGCTCTCACCAGGGCGCGAAAGTGGATACACTGGAGCCCCCAGCCCTTGACACCAGGTTTGTGAGTCCAGCGGGCCCTGAGGGGTAACCCCTCAGACTGTAGTCCCCCCATCCCTGCTTAGCCCCTCTGATATGTCTAGCATCTACACAAAGCTAAACTTGGAGACAGAGATGCCGCTAAAGTCCTATCTGGTGTTAAGAGGCCTGAAGGAGGCTAAGAGAGCAGAGACCCTGGTCCTGGGGCTCCAGTGACTGTGTGCCAGCCACTCCTCCTGGGGGCTAAGGGATAGCTCCTCCACGTGCAGTGGCGTTTCAGCTGTGAAGGGGAGGTGAAGGCAGGATGTAGGTAAGAAGTCCACTCCAGGCTGGCCTGGGGATGCCATCCTGCACAGAGGCCTGTGGCCAGCATGGGACCACAGTGTGGGGTGACATGGTCCTGAGTGGGGACCCTCAGGGAAGTGAAATGGACACAGCTCCCACTGTCGGGTCTAATAAGTCCTCTAAGTGGTGTCTTGTCAGGAGGGTCCAGCAGTCAGTCAGGTCCTGTTGTTAGGGTCTGACAGCAGGTGGACGTGATAAGACTGTCACCCACCTGCAGGGGAGGCTGGGACACACTCGGGCTCCCTGGCCAGGTGTGGCCGGCTCTGCCTGAAGTAGAAGGGACCATGATGTAGCCTGACAGCCTCCTGGAGGGCACAGGAGCCAACCTGGCGGGCAGCCCCCCAACCTGTGGATGGTCTGTGGTGCCATGTCAGAACCATCTCTGTAGACAGAATCATCCAGCAACAGTTGCGAAGGTCCTTGGGGCCATATGGCCCCTGCGCTGCAGTGACCTGCACGCAGGGACTGGCCACCCCACGCCACTAAGCATGAGGCAGTCGTGGGAAAGTCGGCGGCATCGGCAGGGACCAGAAGAGGAAGCTGGGTCCCGCAGGGCAAGTCTCCAAAGGTGGCATGGGATGGCCTGCCTCTGTTCTTCACTTGAGCAGCCAGGCATGGACAGCAGTCAAATGCCCAAGGGAGTGTTCAGGCCACACCTTAATCCAGTGACTCACAGCCAAACCTGGCCCAGTTTCAGGGGCAGGAGAGCCGCCTCCCGCCCCGAGGCCCGGCCCAGCAGGGAGCTCCTGCCCTCTCCTGGGCACCAGGACAGATCTGGGTACCCAGGGTGCCTACAAGTATGAACATGCCCGGGTTCACAAACAAGCGGGCTCTTCAAAGGCAGAGAACACAACAGAGGCCTCGGGAGATGGTGAGGGCCAAACAAAACAGCTGCTCGGTCGCTGGCCCTCAGCTGCACAGATGGACAAGATGGCCAGGGTGAGGCTCTGAGCACAGGCCCCAGACAGTGTCTCTGGAGGGATGGGCCCACTATGAAACTCAGCCATATGCCGAGGCAACAGAGGGTTCAGGGTAGGCTAGGCCCTTTGCTGCAAACGATGTCAGCGTTGCCGGCCAGGAAAGCCTAGAGAGCTCGTGGGGGGTGTCACTTTAGCCTCCCGCACAGCCACAGGAGCTAGCTGACCCCTATCATGCATGAGTGATTCCAGCACAGAGCACCTGAGTCAGCTGCCCATGTAGGCACCCTGTGCCTGGAGCCCAGGTTCCCTGAGACCCTGGCCTCCACCTCCCACTCCCGCCCGTGCTTGGCTCAGCCCCGTTCTGCGCAGTCGCTTTGGGGAGCGGAGCCAGGGGCCTGGCTGCAGACAGCTGCCCAGTGGGCAGGACGTGCTCAGGTGTACCAGCTCCCTGGGGGCAATTGCATATGGTGGCATGGCTGTCAGGGGATGGGACGGTGGCCTCGCCTGCACAAAGAACCAGATCAAGATCCACGGTGGCACTCCCGGGAGCCAACACTGGGGAAGAAACCAGCCAGCAGGACAGACGCTGACTGCACAAGAGGACATGACGGTGCAACAGAGGACCTGGAGGCAGCCTGTCCACTGCCTGGACTGGGGGACATGTGCTTTCAGCAGGGCTCGGGGACAGCTCACACGGAGGCTGGCTGGACAAGTGAGGAGGAGACACTGCACTCACCCCAGGGGAGCGGTCACAGGGCACGGGTAAGACGCCACACCTGGCCTCTGCCAGCAGGGGACGGACATTAGGGGGGTCCCCACTTGCCCTCTCTGCTTTGACATGATTGAAGAGCTCTGTTACTTAAAGCTTAAGGCAGTGGGAGAGCCTGGAGGGGACGTGGCACTGCCAGAGCACCGAGGGCGGGATGGCCCCTGCACTGGCCGCCGCCAGGTCCAAAGGGGACCTGGAGGCCTGACCTCCCCGACCAGGCCCGGAGCCCACACCGGAGCACAGCCGCGCTCTGCCTCGGGCTCCCCACCACGCTGGCACCTCAGGCTGCCTGTGTTGGGGGGTGGGGAGAGGGGGGTGCACCCACCCTGCCGTGACCAGCAAGGGGACACCTGACCCCTCTACCGTGCAGCCTCCAGGCTGATGGAGAAGCAGGAGAAATAAACGTTTTCACTCCCAGATCTCAGCAACCCCCCAAATCTGTGGTCTCTGAGCTTGGAGCATGAGCCTTCACGGAGCGCTGTGATTGGGGTCACCCTCGTGGCCCCCTGGCCTGGGGAAGGCGCAGGTTTGCACACACTGGGGACTGGTCTAGAGCCTTGGACCCAGACAGCACATGCAGTCTGCCCTGAGCTGCCGGTCAGCCCCATGAGCAGAGAAAGCCATGAGGAGAGGGAGCAGACGGGGCCTCGGACCCAAGTACACAGATCAGAGACGTCATCCCCCGCCGTGGGAGTCCCCGGGCATGCCCGGACAGAGCGGGGAGGGAGGCGGTCCAGGGACACACCAACTGCAAGTGTGGGTGGCTGCCAGCGGGGGACGAGAGGGAGGTGAGGCGATGGGAAAGGTGGCCGTCCCGGCACCATGGCTAAGCCGCCTGCCTACCAAAGCCGATCCAGAGCCAGGCGGAGTGAGGATGAGAGGCCGTCTCCGCTGTGAGGTCTGCCGCTGCAGCCTCAGGCCAGCTTCCTGGCTGCCGGACCAAAGGCGGAGCGGCCACTCGCTCTCCACGGGGAAGGGGAACAAAGGGACAGCTGCCCGGCGCCTGGCTGCAGCACGGCGACTGGGTTCTGACCTCTGACCTCCACAGGCCTCAGCCTTGCTCACAGCAGGAGGCCGCACAGCGGAAGTCTCTGCCCCGGCAATGAGAGGTCCTGCTCTGGGGAGCACACGGCTGGCTGCGATGGCAGTGTTGGGGGCGCTGTGCTGCTTAAGATCCTCACTCTACAGGGCTCGCAGGGAGATGAGGGGGTTCGGTCCACTCAGGGTCGGCATGGCTGAATCCCACACCATCCAAGCAGGCTGCCAGCCCCGGGAGCAAAGCCTGAGCCCGACAGCTCCTGCCCTTCGTGGGAAAGAAAAGGCAGGAAGAACCGGAAGAACGGGGCAGGGATTGGCAGAGAAATGAGGGTGACCGGGGAGTGGCCAGGGTGTCTGCCACTGGTTGGCTGGCAATCCCTGACCCCACAGCTGCCAGGGGCCACACCCAGAGGGACCCTGGTGGGAAGCGGGCCATGAGAAGGCAGACAAATCCCCATCAAGATGACGTCTCTGGTCAGGAGCCCGGCGTCCAGCCTGGGACACTGCCAGTGCGAACAGAGCTCCCTCCAGGCCGCCGCCACACCTCAGCTGCAGCGCCACTTCCCCGGAGGCACTCGCCCCTTGAGGGCTCTGGTTCGTCCCTGGGAAAGCAGAGGTCCCACACCTCTTCCCTCCCACCCAGGGGAAGAAGGTCTGTTGAGAAGAAAGTGGTCAGAAACTGAGCTTTTCCCCAGGGTTGCAGACAGGAAGGACGGAGGAAAACGAACTCGGCATGAAACAAAACACACTGAGAACTGGTGGGGACAGGGGTCCCCTCACAAAGTTCAGCTCGTCAGGAAAGCACAACTGCTTGTAACTCGCAATTCACGCACTTAGCAACACAGCTGGAAAACACATGAAGCAAAAGCTGCAGAGAAACAAGGAGCCCCCCATCCTAGGGAGTAAGAGGGACACCTCTTACTAATTAGGAAGTGCAATTACTGAAGACCCGAACAGTTAGGAACCTTGCACCCAGAATCAGAGAACAGTCGGGGGATGTAAGCTCTCTTCAAATGTTATAGGCATCTATAAACATGGGCCACGTGCCAGACCAAACAGCCTGTCGATGAATGTCCAAGATTCAGGATCATTCGGCCATCAGCACAGGCCCCCCTCCCCAGGGGTCCTGATCAGCACTGGGGGAGGGGGAGCTCATACAGATGCCCAGGGCCACAGGCAGACACAATGGGACCAAGGAGCTGCAAAGAGAACGTTTTCTAAGCGACAGTTTCCCTGTTGGATCGTGGCCAAAATGTACCAGCGTACCCCATCCCTGCCACATTACAGCCATGAGCAAAGGGTCCCAAACCTGAAAATCTCTACCATTTCTACCAGAGTCTTCAAGCAGGGAGCAGAAGCAAGCAGCGCAGAAGAACCTGGAGTCCTTGGCTTTCTCAGCAGGGCAGCCCCAGTATAGGCATGCCCCTGGGCTGGATCACCCTCCCCAGGTACACGGGTGCCCAGCACACCCCGAGCTATAACCAGGTGCAAACTGTCGTTCTGCTGTGTCCAAGATGCTAGTCCTGGGTTGTTCTTCCCTTCCTGTCCAGGAGCCAGGTGGACCAGAGCTGCTGCCTTGGCACTTGGGAGTGGGGTGGCCCGCAGACTCGCCCACACAGAGGAGGGTATGGGAGGAGAAAGCGGCGGTGGCCAGCCTCACTCAGATGGGAGCACTATGGATCACCACACCAGTCATGTGGGAGGACGGCGAGGCCAGGAAGGACAGACCCAGAACGTGGCTATTGTGGAAACGCGTGGAGGTCACCCGTGGTGGGTTCGGTCGGCATCATGGTCCCAAGGACCATCTCTTTCGGAGTGGCAACCCCTCCACGCCCCCCACCCCCATCCCAGGGAATAAGCTGGGCAATGAACGAAAGGACCGAGAAACATGGAATATTCTACAACCGTGAAAGCGCAGCGCCTGCTGCTGACAACAGGTGGATCCCAGCGCAGAGACAACAAGCAGGCTGCACACACCCGGCGTCCCAAGGGCGAAGCCCCACTCCCACCCTCAGCTTTGCTCCCTTCCTTGGCTCCAGACTTTCCCACTTTTCCCAGGATGCCTCCTTCTCGTCCACCCTGCACTTGTGGACGTACCCCTGCTCCTGTCCTCCAGCCCTCCCGGTGCCCTCGCTGTCCTCAGGTCGGGGCTGCAGCTTAACCCCAGCCCCCGTTACCCCTCCCATGGCCCTGGGAGGCTACATGCCTCCTCCACCCTTGGGGATGCTTCGTTCTCCAGGGCCCCTGGGGCCCTCCCTCAACATACACACTGGACCGATGTCTGGAAATTTCACAGCACATACCCAAGGACAAGGACCTCAAAAGCTTCTAAGAGGAGAAAAACAGAAAACTCACATAAAAAAAAAAAAGAGCCACCAAGGCAGTGAAGACAGCAACACCAGGAGTCAGAGGAGAGGAAGCGATGCCTTCCAACTCTGAGGGGTGTGAACTTCCGCCTGGAATTCTAAGCCATCAGCGTGAGACAGGGAAACATCCACAGACAAACATGCGTTCAGAAACGTTTCCTCTTTTCCTGATGAGGAACCACTAAAAGGAAGCATGGCTGCCCTAACTGAGGAAGTAAGACAGGACCCAGGATGTAGAAAATACAGTCCCAGGTTGGAGAAGGGTGTCCCATGCATGCACAGCCCAGCCACTGGCCCTGGGTAGGGGGGGGCTCCAGGAGGCAGGTTCCAAGAGGGGAAGAAGCAGCCAGGTTATCGGGACCACTGCCAGCTGGGAGGAACCCCAGAGTGCAGTCTCGGGTTTGGGACTGAGTTCATGATTGCAAACTGACAACTATGCAAATTAAGGCAGGCAATTATTACCTCTAGGAAAAACAAAGCTGTCAAAATAGTAATGAAAACCTATGCACCATAGTTTAGGAAAAAAAAATATCACTCAACTGGACTTCATTAAAACTAAACACTTCTGTTCTAAAACTACTGTGACAAAAATGAAAGGCCAACGAGTCTGGGAGAAAATATTTGCAAACTATGTATCTGACAGAACACTTCTACCTAGAATACATAGACAACTTTCACAACTCAATCAGAAGACAAAAACCCAACCAAAAAAAGGGGACAAAGACCAGAAGAGACATTTCACCAAAGAAGATAAACCACAAACAGCACATGAAAAGATGCCCGACAGCATTAGTTCATTAGGGAAACGCGGATGTGGAAATGCCCCAAACTGGCAACAACCCAAATGTCCATCAACAGAAGAACGTATAAACAATAGGGCATGTCCACACAGCGGAAACTACTCGTCGTGAAGGCAGGGTAGTCTGGAGGTATGTGTAACACTGGGATGACTTTCAAACAATCATAAGATAAAAGAGGCCAAACTGAGACAGCACAGCACACACTACGTGGGTCAATTTACACAAACTCCAGCAAATGCACGCTAAGTCTCTGGGCAGAACTCACAACAGTGGTTGTCTGGAATGGGGTGGGCATGGAGGGGGAGAGGCAGGAGGTTTTCTCCGGGGCTGACTGCTACCTTTGCAGGTGTGCGCTACCTAGGCAGGTGTGCACTCATGTCTGTCTCATCATGCTTCCATTTTAGACCTGCTGTCCACTGTGTTGTGGGCAGACTGTTCTGAGCTGAGGATTCCCGCCAGCACCGTCAGTTCAGTTCAGTCGCTCAGTTGTGTCCGACTCTCTGCGACCCCATGAATCACAGCATGCCAGGCCTCCCTGTCCATCACCAACTCCTGGAGTTCACTCAAACTCATGTCCACAGAGTCGGTGATGCCATCCAGCCATCTCATTCTCTGTCGTCCCCTTCTCCTCCCGCCCCCAACCTTTCCCAGCATCAGAGTCTTTTCCAGTGAGTCAACTCGTCGCATGAGGTGGCCAAAGTAGTGCAGTTTCAGCTTCAGCATCAGTCCTTCCAATGAACACCCAGAACTGAGCTCCTTTAGAATGGACTGGTTGGATCTCCTTGCAGTCCAAGGGACTCTCAAGAGTCTTCTCCAGCACCACAGTTCAAAAGCATCAATTCTTCAGCGATCAGCTTTCTTCACAGTCCAACTCTCACATCCATACATGACCACGGGAAAAACCATAGCCTTGACTAGACAGACCTTTGTTGGCAAAGTAATGTCTCTGCTTTTTAACATACTATCTAGGTTGGTCATAACTTTCCTTCCAAGGAGTAAGCGTCTTTTAATTTCATGGCTGCAATCAGCATCTGCAGTGATTTTGGAGCCCAAAAAAATAGTCTGACACTGTTTCCACTGTTTTTCCATCTATTTCCCATGAAGTGATGGGACCAGATGCCATGATCTTTGTTTTCTGAATTTTGAGCTTCAAGCCAATCTTTTCACTCTCCTCTTTCACTTTCATCAAGAGGCTTTTTAGTTCCTCTTCACTTTCTGCCATAAGGGTGGTGTCATCTGCATATCTGAGGTTATTGATATTTCGCCCAGCAATCTTGATTCCAGCTTGTGCTTCTTCCAGCCCAGTGTTCCTCATGATGTACTCTGCATATAAGTTAAATTAGCAAGGTGACAATACACAGCCTTGACGTACTCCTTTTCCTATTTGGAACCAGTCTGTTGTTCCATGTACAGTTCTGACTGTTGCTTCCTGACCTGCATACAGGTTTCTCAGCACCGTACAAGGGGCTATATTGGGCACTGATTAAAGCAAAAGCTGTCATCGTTCTCTTGGGTGGGGAGAGAGGAGCAATATAAAAACACTAAATCCAGATCCTCTAGAAAAAGATTCATTAAATAATGTCCAAAATTAAACAGAAGAAACAGCACAAACTTGCCTGTTTACATGTATGGAAGCAAACACAGGCAGACAACATGCAGGGCTGAGAAGTGGGCCTCAGGCATGTCGGGGGCAGGGGGACTTATTTTTAAACCCAACTGTATGCTGCTTTAACAAAAATTCAACCCCAACCGTGTGACTCAGCAGTTCCCCTTCCAGGGATATATGAAGTGTCCACACAGACATCTGTGCCAACTGCTGACACCAACAGCACTGAAACTGGTCAAAATGTGGAACTGCCCTGATGTTCACCAGCTGGGGAATGGAATAATATTCCCTGTGTGGACAAGGGAATATTATTCAGCCATAAAAAGAACAGAGCTGACACAAATGCTGGATGCACTTCAAAGACACCTTCAACTGAAAGAAGCTGGAAACAAATGGGTCACCATGGTCAGTGCTCGCTTTCTTCTGTATGAAATGTCCAGGTAAAGCCATGGACACAGACAGCAGGTCAGCAGTTTCCAGGGGCTGGGGGCGGGGGGAGTGACTGCAAATAAAGATGGCTTGTATTTCTGGGATGAAGAAAAGTTTGGGAATGAGACAGCTGCGATGTGTGCACAACTCCCTGAATATACTAGAAAGCACGGAGTTGTACGCTTTCAACGGCAACCGGATGGCATGTGAGTTATGTCCTGATAAAGCCGTTACCTAAAGAGAAAACCGAGCAATGATGTGAGAAGAAAGGCACGCTGGTCTCTGCCTCCCCCACTTCCTGAAACGGAGCTCCTGATCCCGTTATCTCCTGGTGATAGCAACGTCCTTTGTTCCAAAGAGGCAACTCTGCCTGGGCTCCTGGATGGGGGCTGGTCACCAGAAAGACCCAGCCAGCATCAGAAGGAGAAGCCCCACCCCAGCCTCTGGGACAGGGGCTGGAGGCTGAGCTAACAACTGCTCATGCCTGGAAACTCCTTAAACACGGAGTTCAGAGAGCTTCCAGGGTGGTGGACGCACCCACGTACTGGGAGGGTAGGGCACCCCAACTCCACAGGGACAGAAGCTCCTGCACTCGGCACCCTCCCAGACCTCGCCCTGGGCATCTGCTCCTCTGGCCGCTTACCTGGGTCCTTCATGACATCCTTAGAACAGTAAGCCTGCCCCTAAGTTCTGTGAGCTGTTCCAGCATAGATCCAGACCCAAGGAGGGAGTGGTGGGAAGTCCATTTGTAGCCAAATCGGACAGAAGTGTGGGGAACTGGGGACCCTCCACTTGTGCAAGCCTCTGGAGTTGGGGGGGCAGTCTTCTGGGACAAGGATCTGCACTGACACTGGGGAGATGGTGTCAGAAGTGAGCTGAGCTGGGGGACCCCCGGCTGGGGTCCTCAGACACTGGAGGGCTCGCTGGTGCTGGAAAACCCACATCTGGTGTCAGAACTGTCGTGAGTGGAGGAAACAGGGTCTCCCTTTGGCTGGCGCCTCCCTAGACACACACAGTGGGAACTCCCATTTGGTGACGGACCCCACGCACCACAAGCCCCTGGAGAGATTTCAAAATCCCACAAGTAAACCAGAAGTTTCCAGATTCAGGCCGGAGCCCAGACAGCAAAGAGAGTGGTGGGGGGAGGGACCCCTCCCCTCAGCGCCCAGGGTGGCCCTGCCCCTCCAAGAGCTGACTTCACGGCGGGAGCCTGCCATCCGCTCACTGGGCCTGCTGAAACAACCCCCGAGGACTCCGATGATGGGAAATTCGGGAACCTCATACGGATTAGCACATGTTCACCCTCACTATGGGGTCACGTGGGACTTGATCTCCCCATGGCAGACCCTCTCCTTCTGCACATGTATGCGACCACAAGGAGAAGACATGCATCTCCCCCCCACCGCCACAATCAACCATGATAAGAAAGTGTCCCTCTCACAGACAGGAGTCGTGTACAAACACACAGGCTCACACACAACACCTGAACTTCCTCTGAGGAGCCACAGCTGGGAGGCCCAGGAGCACCAGGCGGGGCCCACAAGTGGCCTCTGAGCTCACAGCCCGATGGTTTACAGCCATGACTGGTCACCAAAGAGTTCAGGCCTCCATCCACCCAGACATCCAACATGTCACCAGCCAGGCCCAGCCTGCAGGCCTGACCACCAGTGGTGCCCTGGCCTCACATCCAGGGCAGGTTGGCTCAGTATCCTCAAGAGGCCACGAGAGTCCCTCTAGAGCTACAGAGGTCTTCCCTGGTGGCTTAGTCCAGTAAAGAATATGCCTGCAATGCAGGAGACCCTGGTTTGATCCCTGGGTTGGGAAGATCCTCTGGAGAATAAAATGGCAACCCACTTCATATTCTTGCCTGGAGAATCGCAGGGACAGAAGAGCCTGGCAGGCTCTGTAGTTCGTGGGGTCTCAAGAGTCGAACACGACTTATCAACTAAACTACCCGTACCTAGAGCTACAGAGCTGGGGACTAGCCAGCCCGTTAAGACACTGAGGAAAGGCCCTCAGCCAGGTGAGCAGAGCCCAGTCCCCGAGAGGAGCCCAGCCCTGGTCACCCATTCTGCCTGCCCTCGTCGCCATGGTCGCCAGCCCCTGCTTCCAGCCCAGGAAGGTCTGTAGTTGCTTTGGTTTTTACACTGGCCTCAGGGAAACCCAGACGCTGCTGCTGCTCTGCCAGGGTGGCAGTCAACAAACACAGCACACCTGGCAAGCCTGCCAGGGACAGTGCTGACTCAGGGCTGGGACCGTGGGGCCAGCCGGGCCACCAAGTCCTCAGATGAGGGAGTGGCAGAGGGTACCGCAAAGCCCTGTGGTGGACTGGCCCGGCTTTCAAGGCAGGATGGTGTGAAAAGTTTGAAGGTGGGCTGCTGGCGCGAGTGGGCGGGTTCTGCTGAAGACCCTGTGGTGGACAAGACACAGGCACCTCCGGGATCCAGAAGGAATAGACACACAGAGAAACCAAACGCCCTCCCACCTGCCAAGAACCTGGGGTTGCTCCGAGGAGCCCACGGCTCTTTCCATTCCACACCGTGTGCCTCGATTAGAAAAGAAACGTGAGCTCCTGTTGGAAATATGTCAAACCAGAAAAAGTGGAAAGAAAAGAATCCCACCCAGAAACTCCACCTGTTAAGCTTCTGGGGTCTCCGTCGTGAGATAAGCATGCTCCCAGGGTATTTTCACAGAATCTGGTCATACCATGCCACGGTTTGTATCTTTTCTTGATCATTTTTATAACAGAAACGTTTCCCCACACCTTCAAAGGCCATCATCTGAGTCCCTTTTCACACGGCTCCCCTATGCCAGCCAATTCAAGTTCTGCCACAAACACCTATAACCGTGGATCTGCCTGTCTCCTCGTCCCCAAACCGCGCTTCTAAGGGGACCTAGAGCCGCCCAGTGTACCCTCTGCACCCCACAGCCCTCACTAGCTCTGAGGGCAACAGTCTATCAGTGTAGGAAGCCTTCTCTTACGGGACAGGGAAGACACAATCCCAAACGAAAGAAGGGCCAGACACAGGGCGGGGTCCCCGATCTGCCTGGGGACCTCCGACTGCAGGACCTCTGGGGTCTCTGCCACGTTTCAGGGTCTTACCGAGTTCTTTGGAGCCCTGGCTCTCGCTGGCCAGCTCGCCCATCTTCACCAGGGCATCAAAATAGCCTTTGGCAGCATATGTCACACCTGAGAGAGGAGAGGAAGGGGTGGTTACTTCCCTCACGAGGAAATTACCACCTGCAGCACCTACTCAGCCATCCTGCCCGCCTGCCACGCAGCCGCCTCCCCTGTGCCCAGCAGGCTCCAGCCGGGGCAGGACCTCCGCCCGTCTCTTGTTGATGTTCTCCTGTCCCAAAGCTGAGAGCACCTTCTCTAAGGACATAGTGTACCATTCAGGTCCAGAGCTAATCCAGTCCAATTACGGGGTGCCACCCTGACCATGAGGCCTGGTGTCCCTGACGAGATGAGCACCAACCTCCGGCTGGAGACCTGCAAAGTTGGTTCGACAGGAAGACCCCCCACCCAGCCAGCCTGGGTTGAGGACTCTGACAATGTCCTCCATCTCAGAGTTGGGCCGTGCAAGTGGGAGTGAGTCACACACTCAAGTCAGGCTACAGGCAGCACGGCTGGGGGTGGGGGGTGTGGCCTCACACACCACTTCCCACGGCGACTTCTGCTCAAACCAGAGGCGGACCTGATTTTCCGGGGGATTTGGACGGCAAGCTCCAGGCCAGCTGACTTCCTGGGACCAAGCCCAGGGGCCGCTGCCTGGGGGAGAGCTTCCTTCAGGAACTCAGAGACCCTTCAAAACCTTCGGTGTACCCACAAACCCCTTCATCAGAGGAGCACCCCCACACCGCCCTTCAGGCTGCAAGGAGGACAAGGGCACCTCCAGAGTGGGGCCACGGGGAGCATCCACTACAATTACAACTTCTAATCCGCTTTGTCCAGAACCCAGTGAGGGGCTTATAACTGGGCACTCAATCAAATTTTATTTAGGTAGTTTTCAATTAAGTGCACGCAGTCTGCTCTGCAGCCCGGGAGCTCGTGTGGGCTCTGTGCCCCAGGAGCTGGAGTGCCCGCTGCTGAGCAGGGTGGGCTCCTTGGAAGAGACAACAGAAAAGCCTAGAGGGTCCCAGTCTAGCCTTGGGGAGGCCGAGGGCCGTTGAGGGGCTCCATCCTTTGGGAAGGTCCAGGAAAACAGGGAAGGGAGGACACCGTCAGACCTCCTCCCATCCCAGTCCACGCAGAACTCACGGGGGGGGTCCCCCAGTGAGGATGGAAAGGCTTGGAAGGAGGCGTGTGCCTCACATCCAAGCAGCCAGGGCATGTGAGCAGCAGCCCCCAGGCGGGCCGTGATGGGTTCCCCCAAGGTCGTCAACCTGCACGGCTGAGAGTGAAGTGACGTCACTCTGAGAGAAAGCCCACGGGGGTGAGACATGTCCTTGGTTGTTCCTTTCAGAAAATGAACCGCCATCAGCCTGAAACGTGCTGGCTGACCCGCCCATTTCCAGAGTTGGCCCCGTGTCCACGGTGTGTACAGAACATCACGGGCCTCTGCGGTGTGGCACCTACAGCCTACACCCTCGCTCAGCCATGTCGGGCTTCTAGAAACGTCTTCGTCCCTCCCTCATCAGGGCCCGTGAAGCAGTCCACCTGCTTGGGCATCCTCACTCCCACCCTCAGGCCAGGGACCCCAGCCTCACCTGCCAGCGCCTTCTCGTAGTTCTTGCCCATGGCAATGAAGTTCCGCAGGCTGGGGTTGAACTGCTCCATGATGGTCTGGAACAGAGCAGAGAACAGCATTAGGGGCAAGGCACCTGGCTGCTTGGAGGCCTGAATGGTGAGGAAAAGATCGCAGGCATCACATATGGGTCAAGCCCACGAAGCCACAGCCGGGGTTTGGGTTCAAAATGTAGCTCAGTCCCTGCTGAATGTCCCTCTGGCAAGTGATGTTCCAGAGCCTCAGGACCAACACCTGTACAATAGGGGAAAGGCCAGAACCTGCTCCATCAGGGCCTGGCAGATCAAACAAGTGAGCATGCGCAGGACGCGTGGGGCCGCGCCTGGCATATAGCTGGCGCTCAGACACGCTGCGCCAAGGAGCCATTACCCTGTCTGGCAGGGCTTAGTCAGTGAGGAAGGCCCCCCAGCAGGCCACACACAAAAGGCTCATCGCCACCTGGAGCCCCCTCCCACCACGATCTTCACTCAACACATCAATTACCAAACATCAGCTCTGATTAGAGCAACGCGCAGCCTGATTGCAAACACCGCACGATGAATAAGCCAGCAGCTCTGGATCCGCGCACCCGATGGACTCAAGTCTTGGTGCCAATAGCACCAGTTCTTAGATTGAAGAAATCAGATTTTCACTGCGAAGGCCAAATAAATGTTTTAATTACGAGGCATAAAAACAGGCGCACACAAACAACAGCCAAATGTGAGCTCCACTGGGTAATGTGCCCTGACAGTCGGGTGCCAGTCCCAGCCAGTGAGAACACTGCAAGGGACTTCTAAGGAAAACCCCATCTCAGCCACATCCCACATCTCCGGATCAGTTATCGTGATGTGCGTCTGATCTTTCCTGAGGGTAAGAGACAAATGCCGCCAGGGAGGGGAAGTTGCTTGGCCCTGTGGGCAGACCATGGAGGTCCAGGTGCTTCTGCATGAACATGGGCAGTGCCAGCCCCTGCCCACCTGGCACACGGGCAGTCCCAGCCCAGCTCTCCTCCGTGCTCCTGGCCCTCAGTCAGCAGGACCAACACAGATTCCAAGAAGGGCTGTGGGATCACACCCAACATGTGCCCCAGTTCACAGGGCAGGTGCACCTCCCTTTAATGCCCTGTGCTGCACCAGGGCTGAGGCACACAGGGGTTGCAGCAGTGACCCCACAGGACAAAGTCCTGGGAGGGGAGACAGGCCCACGTCACACACTGGGCAGGATCCCACGCCCAGAGAACAAGAGAGGACTTGGCTCAGCCCGGAGGGGACACTGGGGAGAGAAGCATGTTGTCGAGAGAGGAGGGCTTCAGGCAGGAGCATGCAAAGGCCCTGAGGCCAGGGCCTGCTGGTGTGAGGTACAGGATGGCAGGAGCCGGGGAAAGGGTGGTGGGAGGGAAGAACAAGCAGAAGTGGTGCAGTAACGGCCAACCCCCCCGCCTCACAGCCCGTGGTGGGGATGCCTCTTTCCCTGAGCAGGATGAGAAACCAAGGGTCCATCCGATACATTTACAAAGCAAATGTACCCCCTGGCTGCTCCAAGGAGACCAGATCATAGCCAAGACTACTCAGACGCAGGCGACCCCTCAGAGCTGCCCAGAAACTTAAGAGGTGAAGGGTCAGTGGAAAGGTGGCCCCATCACAACGAGGGACAGAGCTCAGTGGTCTGGAGACCACTCTGGTGGAGAACCTGAGTCTAGATTGATCCAACCCAAGGAGGGCCTGGGAGTCAGGGCAGGGTATCAGGTAACAGGCAGTGGACGAGGGACTGGTGTCCAGGAAGGCTGCGGAGGGGCCCCAGGTGAGACTGTCTGCCGAGGGTGCGCGCACAGGCTGGCTGAGCCCTCCGCCTCGCTGCTCAACGCCACCCAAACCTGCATTGGGGCAGAGAAATGCTGGTGGGTGCATGTGTGTGCTTGTTCAAAGGAAACAGGCCCGAAGCAGAGTATAGACCTAGTAAGGGTAGCTTCTGACCCTGATTCTGTGTTCCAGACGTGCATACAAGTGTGTGTGTGTGTGTGTGCGCGCGTGTGCACAGTTTCAGTGTAAGATGTGTGTCTCACTGCAGTGATAGGCACGGGGCTGAGACAGGGCCCTGGGGTGGGGGCCTGTGAGAGCCAACCCGGGGCGCAGAGCCCTAGGACCACCCCCAGGGCAGAAAAGCAGCCTCCGCAGCTCCCACCTGGAGCCCCAAACCTCCTGAGTGACAGCAGAAAACAGCCTGCGGCCGCCCAGGCCAACAGAGGGGGTCACCGCGGCAGCCCGCCCACACCCGCCCTGTGACCCACGGGGACAGCTGCCAGGTTTCGCTTCCTCAGTGTAGCGGCTGAGCTCACGCACGAAGAATGTGGGTGCGAGGGGGCAGGGCAGGACGGGCGCTGGGGTGCCGGCCAGGCCACCTGGGCAGGGTACTGCCCGTCACACAGGTGCCGCTGACTCGCCTGCCTGCGGCAGAGGCAGAGACGTAAACGCTGTGGGGCTGGGGAAGCAGGAGGCCCTCCCGCCCTGGCTGGAGAGCTGTCCTTCCTTCCAGCTCCTCACAGACACCGCCCTGCTGGGAGAGCGGGCTCCCAGCTGCCACCAGGTCACTGAGTCTTCAGAACTGCGACCACCAGACACAGGCCAGGCCCAAGACCACCTTGTCCGGAGGAACCCTGGAGGCCCGAGAAGGGCCTGGCCCCTCTGGTGGGGCTCCTCCCCTTGGGGACCTCCCTTTGGGAGGGGGCCCTCTCAGAGCCCGAGCCCAAGGCTGTCCCAGGGCTCAGGCAGACACTCTTGGACCCAGGAGGCCATGCTGTCCCCAGGCCTGTGACAGGCCCAAACCCCTCAGAGACCTGGAGTGGGGCCCTGGCACCCCCACTGCAAGTGAGCGCTCTCCTAACTAGGGGCCTGTGCAGCCCCTCCACAAATCCCAGGGCCCCAGAGGGGCAAGTCAGAGGCCAACAGAAGCCCGGTGAGCAGGCCAGGGAGGCCCAGGGGCTCCGCTATCTGTTACTTTTTCGGAAGTGAGGGAACTAGGGCGTCGTTCTGTGGGACTTGACTGGAAGGTTGGAGGGAGTTGAGATTCAAACCCACAGCACGTGCCGGGGCTGGAGAAGGGAGCTCGCTTCTTCGCTGATGCCAAAGGGCGTGTGTAACCAAGTCCAGGCCAGGAGGGCGGCCTCCTCACACACACCTCTCTGTACCACGAGGCCAACCTCACGCCTGTTGTGGAACTCAGGGGCGCTCAGGGGAGGCCCTGCACCGAGACCAGGACGGAGACCCAACAACATGAGCAATCACCAGCGCCTTCTGCAAATTCACGCCTGTGCTGTGCGAGTGAAACCAAACCCCTTCAAGTGTGGCGCTGTGGCACACGGCGACCAGGCCTGCCCCCCTCGCAGGGGTCCCAGGCTGAGCACCACGCTCAGAACCAGCATCTTCTTTCACTTACCTCCCTGGCTGCCTCAGGATCTATGAGTGGCCAGTGGTGAGCGGGGCTGCCACGAGGGCTCTCTGCCATCCCCACTGCACACACGCTCCAGGAGGGTCAGGAAGAGGGGTCCCTGCCAGAGACACTTGCGAGCTTGGCGCAGTTCCTGGTGGCCCTCTTGCCAAGATGTCACACAGTCCATGTCCCTGCCACCCTGCGGTCCCAGGAATCCAGGCCTTAAGGCAAATCTCCAAGGCAGGGTTAGCCCCACCCCCACCTGGGGCCCCCAGCCCTGCATTTCTACGGGTATCAATGGGAGGGGCCAGGCCCGGCTGCATGGGCAGTGTTGGCAGGTCCCCAGCGGCCTTCCTGCCCGGCTAGCTCCTGGGCATCCCAGCGCCTGCGCAGTGACGCCCGTTTTGGCTGACTTGGGTCACAGGCCTGCCCGGCCAGCAAGGACAAAGGGCAGCAGGACGGCCCCGTCGCCACCTTGGGGTCACGAGGAGTGAGGGAGCGCTGCCAAGGGACGGTGCTCCGGCCGTGCCCGTGCCCAGGGTCCCCCGCTCGCCATCTTGGGGATCCTGCTTACCCCTCAGCTCTGGCTCCTGGGGACAAACCCCTCCAGAACTTTCCTGGCAGGACCGCCACAAACAAAGAGCAAAGCTTCTCTGCCGACACAGGAAGTGCTGTGCCTCCTGTTCCCCCCAGCTCTCGTGCAGCCGAGGAAGATGGGCCCGGGGGTCCGCCTGTGCCCCGTGCACGTGTGCATGTGTGTGCACGCGTGGGTGTCTGCTTGTGTGCCACGGCCAAGCCAGGCTGCACCCTCCCACACACTCAACCTTTGGAAGGACAAACTCAGGAGACGAGACCACACTGGACTCCACCTGTGGCCTGGGGAGGGGTGGCCTTACACCCTCATCACCCTGAGTCCTCAATGGACTGGTGATGGGCGCTGCTGCCCATTTTACGGATGGATAGAAGAGGTTCGGGGAGGCTAAGAGCCAATCCCGGCCTCAAGGCAGGTTGTCCACACAACCCAGCTGTCCCACTCTCCATACGGGCCTTAGTGTTCTCCGGACGGGTCGCCAAGGCAGGCAGGATAGAACCAGGTGCCACCTGGCAACTCGGCCTGTGCTGGGCTCCCTTAGGAGCCACGTTCTAGCAACGTAAGGGCAAAGGCTGATGCCAGGACACTTGGTGCCTGCCTCATCCACTCTCCCCAAGGGGCCTCGGTGCCTGACTACTCCTGACCACTGGACCCTCACAGCCTACCTCTGTCACAGGCAGAACAGGCGCTAGCTTTGGGGCCAACAACCCACACCCAGTGGGGCGCCACCATCCACGCTCTGCTGGGGGAGGCTGGCGGCATTCCTCCAAAGGAGGCTGTCCACGCCTGAGACCGCTACCCCCCGCAAGGAGCACTGACTGCGTGAGGCTCTGGGCAGAGGGCCCGGCTCACACTGAAGGAGGGGTGGGGTGAGAGGGGCACGAAGGATCACCCTCCTGAGACAGAGAGTCTGGCATCTCGGGGCAGCGCTGCGTGACTCCCACCTCTGCTCCCCTACGATAACTGGGACCTCTGTCCTGGGGACCTTCCTCAAAGGAAGGAAGCCAACTGGGGAAGTTCCGAGAGTGCTGGGAGGGTTTCCTGGAGGAGCCGGGTCTTGAGCTGGAGCTCTCTTGGCTCCAGCCAGAGAGAAGACGATGGGTTTGCACTTGAGAAACTGACCGGATGCGACTGCTTCCACTTCCACATCAAACGGCCTGAGGGGTGAGGACGCGAGAGTCACAGCTGGCGGAGGCTGCAGAAAAGGCCGCAAAGGAACAAGCACACACCAAACAGCGCTCCACAGCGGCCCGTTTCACTGAAACGGCACCAGGCTGCCCTCCCCCAAGCCCAAGAGACGCCCCACAGCCGAGAGCCCCCACCTGACATGCGCATTCTCAGCCCAACAACCTCCAGTGGGGACACGGGCCAGGGTCCCACCAGGGCAGCCAAGCTTGCCACAGCCTCCCCAGGAGGGCACACGCGAGAGGACCCGGCCTCAGAACCAAGGCACCTGGACTGCCCAGCAGCAAAATGGAGGTTCTCAGCCTCTGTCAGCTTCTGGGGAAGTCACCAGCATTGGAATAAAGTGACAACTTGTCTTGGGCACGGAGCCCAGAGTGACACCAGGGAACACAGTGGCCTCCCATGAGGAGGGACCAAGGGGCAGGTATTCCTTCCCCTTGTGCCTCGGGCCAGGAGACATCAGGAGAAAGACAAACTCGGGCCAATTCTCCTCGTCCAAGTCTGAGGGTGGGGGAACGGCATGGGCCACGCAAGGTGAGGAAGGAGCCGCCAAGCTCCCAGGGCCCCCCAAGTCCCCTGCTTCCTGCAGGGACCAAGCGCCATCACTGACTCCTGGGGCTGAGGACGCCCAACTCTCACCCCAGCTCTCTCGGGACCTGGATCCTCAGATGCCTCCAGCCTGACCCCTCCTGGAACAGGTCCCAGGGGCAGGAAGCCCCAAGTAGACTCAGGCTAGGAAGGGGGTCCAGTGAGCGCTGGCTGGCGACTATCCCACTGGGATAGCCGCCCCCTCAGGAACTGGACAAATCCATTAGACCAGGAGTCGTAGAGCAGGGTCCAAACACAGGCCCCTCCAGCCCAGCCACTTCCTTCCTGTCCAGAGGCACTTCTGGCCAGTCCTGACTTCGGTGGGGCAGGGCCTTGTAGGCCCCACACATCTTCCAGCGTTCAGGCCCAGCTATACCTGCCTCAACTGCTCGGCCTGGCCCAGGGCACATGCCTTCCACTCTTTCTGTCCCAGGTCAGTGCTAAGCTGGAGCCCAGGCTCCCCTAGTCACTTTCATGGCAAAGCCAGCGTGCTCCTGGGAAAGTCCTCATCACCCTGAGTGATGTCAAGAACTGAGAGCTGCCATCTGACTAACACGGAAAACTTTCAGGGGCTGGAAACACACAGGTCCCTGTGATTCAGACAGTAGCACCCAGGCCGACCCCTAGGTACCAGCCTGCTGCACCTTGGGGTGGGGGCCCCACAGCTGCCTGGTGTCAGGGACTGAATTCCTCCCCTAAAGATTCATGTGTTGGGCCTAACCCCACCATCTCATTGTAAAGACACCCTCCAAAGACAATCACCAGAGACAATGCAGGTAAAAACGAGGTCATGGGGATGGAACCCAATTGCACAGAACTGGGCCTTCTAAGAAAAAATCAAGACACAGACACACAGAGGGACGACCGTGTGAGGACACAGGCAGAAGTCCGCCTCCATGGGCCCAGGAGGAACCACCCTGCTCACACGTGGATCCCGGCCTCCAGGCTTCAGATGAGACACACCTGTCTGTTGTTCAAGCACACGTGGTGCTCTGTTTGACAGACCAAGCGATCCAATGGCTGGACCAACCCCCGCCTGCCCTGTGAAGACCCGGTCATCAGTTCTCTTATCGTTTGGTTACTGCTTGACTGGTTAGAACATTCCAGGACTGCTGACCTGTCCTTGTCCCCAGGAAGGCTCTGATCCGAGTTTCACAAGGCTGGGCTCCTTGCTGGACGAGGAACCTCAATGAGCAAGCAAGGACATAGCCCCAGACACTCTGGAGCTGTTCTCTTGCTTCCTGCCTCCCTCCACTGGGTGGAATGAGCCAGCCCAGAAGACTATCATGCTGGCGGGAACACAGGCCCCTCGGCACCTGGGAAATCAGACGGCAACAGAGGCCTTGCCTGGGCCTCCCTGCCCTCACCACGGACTACCTGCTCCTTCAAGAACTTTCCATCCTGAAAGCCTAATGCTCCCTGTAGCCAGGAAGGGTTCTCTGCTCCAGCTAATTGTGAAAGAGAAAACGGTGGCACAGAAGCTGAAAATCCTCACCTGAAGCCCACAGGACTCCCAAGTGGAAAAACAAAATGGGTTTGAAGCCACAGGGCAGGCCTGGCTCCAGCTCAGGCTCAGTCGAGCACCCGGGCTGGGCTGGGACACGCTGCTTCACGTCTCTGAGGCTCCTCCACCCACTGGGACGCCCAGGGCCCCTCGTGAAGCAGTGTAGAGATAAACAAGGCCACACACACACCACTCCCAGCATGATACCTGGACAGAGTGACCCACTGAAGGCTCTTCACATGATCATTCAGAATTACCAGCCAACTGCAAAACCCCAGGTGGCCACAGCACCTCCCCCAGCAGAGCCAGAATGAGAGGAGCGCGTGAGACTGTCTGGGACCCGGCAGCCAACCTCACAGTCTCCTGCCTGGTGGGATCTGTGCAAGAAGCCTGCAACCAGGCCTCCTGCCTGGACTGGACTGTGGCCCTTGGCTGCCTCCCGGCTGTGACCAGCAAGGTCCTGGATCCCCAAGGGCAGGGTTGGCCATGGCCTGAGCGCCATCAGTCCCCTGGAGTGCAAACGACATGACTTCCGTGGGAGGGGCAGGAAGGAAGAAATGGAGGTGTGGACAACAGATCGCTTCCGCCAGGCTGTCCTCTAGGTCAGAGGGGGCTCCACTAGCCCCAGGGTGGGCTCAGAGGAGCAGTGGGTGTACAGAGACCCCTGGTTCCCTCCACCTGGGCCACATCAGTGACACCTCGGCTTCCACTACACTTCCTTCTTTGAACAGCCCCGCTAGAAGGACCAAAGGCCACTCTGGCTCAGCAGGTCAGCTCTGCCCACCCCTGGCTCCTGGAAACACAAACGCCCTGCTGGATGGAAGTCTAGCTCTCAGGGGTGGGGGCACGCCCTCTCTCCTACCAAGCTCCCACGCTCATTCTGATGTCAAGATGTCGACTTCTTTCACAGCACAGACACCTGTGAAATCCTAGCAAGTTTCACAACCCGTTACGTGTGTGTCATCACCCGCACAGGCCCGCCTGATGGCTGTCCCTGGCTTGGCTGAGTGGGGACATTATGTCCACACATCACTTAGCAACTAAGAAGGAACGGAGATCCTGGCTAGTGGGGGAAACTTCTCCGATTAAGGAACAAAATGTCAGCAATGAAAGTGGCAAAACAAGGGTCTGAGAGTTTGGAAGGAACCCCACCTCAACCCTGCCACCCCACCAGGACCAACACCCGGACAGCCAGAGGTGGGGCCCGGGGGATGCTCTGACCCCAACGACTGTGAGCTGAACCAAAGCTCCTTAGAGTCAGACTCTGAATCCAAAGAGGTTTGAGGAAAATCTTGCCAATTTATTTCACGTGCGTTTGACATATTACTTTTAAAACATCTGTCCAAATAATTCTAAAGGAACTGTTTTCATAACTAGAAAACCAATTTCCCAAGCAAGAAAAAGGCACTCTGTTCCAACTGGTGGCCCCGACTCCTCCTTGTGGTCCAACCTCTCCCAGGGCCTCACAACTCAGGGTACTCGTCATAGAGGACACACGGCCCTCTCACACACACCCTGAGGGTTTGCAGGAGGCCCTTTGGCTGCTCACCTCACAGCCCAGGGCGGCAGGACAGGCTCTACCAGGCCCCAGTCAGGCCCTGGAGCCACAAGGGAAGCCTGGAGGGATCCACGACCATCCTGGTCACTGTGCATGCCCCACCAGCGAGGCTGAGCACAGCCAGAGCCAGGGGGAGAAAAGGCAGGAGCCCCCTGAATGTCCCACAGGCGTGGAAGACCAGACAAGACTTCCAAGGCAGAGAATGGCTCCTGCGATGAAACTTGGGAGGAGAGGCCAGAGGCAGCTGGAGGTGCCAACCCGAGACCCCGCTGCCCTGAGCAGACAGAAAGGGGTCCTGTTGACACCCACCGGACACTGAGTCGCAGGTGCAGATCCCCTGCCTGCCCCCAAGGTGTGCAAGGTCACCTCTGAGAGACAGGATGCCCTGGCTCTCAGCATGCCCTGGTTTCACACCACTAGCTGTCCCCTTGGGCCCCCAGGACACGGCAGCACCAGGTGCTTCTGGCCAACACCCTGGCCTACCTTCAGGCCCTGAGACGGCACACGAGCTTGCCACCGCCTCCAGAACCTCCAGGGGTCCTGGGCTACTGCCTGTGGAGCAAACAGCTGAGAGACCAGACCCACGATCGAGATGGTCACAGCGATGCACACACG
The DNA here is from genome assembly GCF_049115385.1 of Moschus berezovskii. Taxonomy (NCBI): domain Eukaryota; kingdom Metazoa; phylum Chordata; class Mammalia; order Artiodactyla; family Moschidae; genus Moschus; species Moschus berezovskii. The sequence goes on from NC_142479.1 coordinate 63,002,014, forward strand.
GGGGCCCCAGAACCAGAAATGAGACTCAACCACTGCCAAGCACTGACACACACATGTCAGCCATACTTCCAGGTGGGGGGGGTGCCCACAGTCAGGAGCCACGTGGGTCCTAAGTCACCACACCTGGCTGCTCAATAGCATGTCAGGTGGGGACAGAAGGATTTTTCCCAATAAGAGAGGCCTGGGCACCAACCTCCGCCCAGGCCTGCCTGCTGCTGGAGCCCCTGAGTGCAGACCCTCAGGCGCCCCACCACTCTGTTTGGGGCCCCTTGTGTTATTTCACAGCTGTGCAGTGCCATCGGGACCAGGATGAATCAGAGCGGGGGCGGACAGGGGAGGCAGGTGCGGGCACGGTCCATGCCTGCCTGTAATTACCAAGGCCGCAGGCTGCAGACAGTAGCGGAGCGCTGACAGCCCCACTGGGCACCTGGCGCAGGGTGTCCAGTGGGCATAGGCCTGTACTGTAATGAGGACAGCCTCCCCACCCCGAAGCCTCAAGAGAAACCACCTGGGCACAGTGGCCACACAGGATGGGCCCTGGCGTGGTGCACGTAACGGCTGAGAAAAGAGAATGGCATGCAGGTAGCCAGCCGGTGGCCCAGGGCACCCCCACCAGACCGCTACTCAGGTGTGGCTGCCCTTGGAGAGCAACACCCGTCCCAGAAGCCATGCAATAACGAGGGGGGACCACCGAACGACAAGGGCAGCACCTTCTGCCAACCCTCCGTCCTATGCAGGGCTCCCCTGAGCAGGATCTACTTCTGCAAACAGGGTGGGGAGTGCCAGGTGGGCCTTGGGCTCCCTGCCAACCTGCCTTCCTGCTCAGGAGGGGACAGGGTCCTCTCCTCAGCAGCCAGCCCTCCCCCGAAAGGCCCCCGAACCTGGGCAGCCCAGCCAGCATCACCTGTGCCGGGGAGGGAAGCGGGGAGGCAAAAGGACCTGTAGGCCCTCAGTGAGCTTCAAGAATCTAAAATAAGGTGGTGACAACAAGCACACATGCGGCTTCCACGGCAGCCCCCACGACGCCCCGAGAGCCCTGGGCCAGCACCCGGAGCTTCAAGTGCACATGGTCTGTCCCATAAGCCAAGGAGCCTCCCCAACAAAAGACACATTCTCCAGGCGAGACCAGTGGGGATGGCAGTGCAGACAAAGTACTCCTGGCCTGCAAGGAACTCTGCAGCGCCACCACGCCCTGGGCCCCCTTTATGGCTATTAGCAAACACCAGCAAGGTCCAGCGGCAAGGGTCCTGTGCCGAGGGGCCCACAACCTCAGTACCGTGATCTGAGCACAAACAGCTGCTGAAGCCGGTGGCCCAGAATCAGTGCAACAGAGAAGCCATCCTTCGCTGCCCGGGCTACTCCATGGGAGACGGAGATGCACTGCTGCTGCCGCTGCATGGGTGGTGGGGAGTGGGCTGCACGCTCCATGGAGGACGGCTCAGAGTCTACTCGGACAGCAAGCCCCACGTCTTATTGGAAGATGCTACCCCAACAGGGCACCCTGAGGCATCTCTATAGCAAAGCGAAGTCCCACGTGCATGCACGCACGTGCACACATACTCACTTGGACACAGAAAACTTGTGAATACACAAACACGTACATGCATGGGCTTGAACCCACACCTGCCTGCATGGACAACATATGCACGCACGTTCCTGCATATATAAGCACACACAGAGCCTCAGGTCTGCTGCCAGCAGGCGTTTCTGTTGCTAAGGAAGCGCCTGTCTGAGCATCCACTTCACCATCCTCAACCACGAGCCCGTGGAGCCCTGTCCATGCTGGGTGCTAGGCTCCTGACGGTGGCCAAGAGTTCCGTGTGACTGCCGAGCAGTGGAAGGGGTTGTGGGGTAGGCGGCAGAGAACTTGGGGCCTCCTGTTTCCCCCTGCTCCTCTAAACACCTGGAGAAGGCTGACGGGCAAGGCCTGGCCAGCAGTGGGCTCTCACCTACACAGGTGGGCTCCCTTCTGCCAGCGCTGATGCCCACCGTCTTGCACGAGCAGTGGGAAACCTGACGGGACTCTGGTTGCAGGAACCTACTGGCCACAGCTATCTTCACAGGACAGATGCAATAAGCTTCCCCACAATGGCCGAAGAGTGAGGACCACCAGAGAGCCTCTGGTGACACAAGCCTAAGGCCCACAACACCCTGAACAGCCACTCCTGAGGCCTTCCTAGGGATTTTCTTCGCCAAAGCTTGCGCCCATCTTCCCACATCCTCAGGATAGGATGGAGGCCTGTGGGGCTCTTCCTCTACAAGGTGCCAGAGTCAGCGCCCTCCAAGGTCACCAGGTTGCCTGGAGCCAGGGCTTCTCGTGAGACATAGGACCATGAAAAAAACCACCAACCTGAGAGTCACTCCCTGGAGCTGAAGACTAAGATCAGTTGCTAAAGAAAGCCCTCTTGCTGCAGCACATGGAGACATTTGGAGACCTCTCCCAAGAGAGATGCAATTTGGGCTTAATTCTCAGAGGCAGATCCCCACCCTGCAATTCTGTCCCTCGTCCCAGGCAATCACCTAGGGCTGCCTGTAGTCCCATCACGAGGGGCCCAGCCCCGGCTCTACCCCAGGAAACACCCAGAGGGCTTCAGTCCCTGTCCCTCTGCCCAGGGTCCAAGGGTAAACTCTCAGTGAATGTCATTTCCTGCCCCTTTATCTTCCATGAAATTCCCCGAGGACACAGCTCCCATGGGAAGTGGGCCACGGGGAGAGAGATTAAATCCTGAGATTCGGATTCTTCCAGGGAGGAGGAGCAAAACTGGACATTTTATTCTCGCGTCTGTAATCAGCAAGGCCAAGGCCGGGTGTCCCCACTGTTCCCTTCTCTGCCAAGGCAAACACCACTCAGAACTGCAGCTGATATGACAGGGGCCAAAGCAAACAGCTGAGCTGTAGCTCGGGGTGACGCCGAGCAGGGCCACATCCCTGCCACTCTCCCACAAGTCACCAACCCAGGCACAGAGACAGCAGCGTCCCCAGACAGGGTGGAGGACCAGCCAGACAGGCCAGGGTCTCCACACAGCAGCTTTGGTTGTGTCCTGAGCGTGCCTCGAATTGGCTGGATTCTGCCCAGCCAGTGTGCCAAACTTACCCAACCTGTCCTGACTCTGCTGTGGAACCCGAGCTCCCCAGTGACAGGCCACAAATTGTAAGAGAGCCGCACCATAGCCGCAGAGTGGCAAGGGAGCACCACTCACAAGCCCACCTGTCCACCGGCCCCGCGGCCTCAACCGGACAGGAGAGTGTAAGACACCCAGCACTGCGGACGCCCACTTCCCGATGTGTCTAACCTCAAAGTCCCTGGTCTCAGCCACACCTTCCCGTGGGAGCTCAGTCATCAGCTGACCGCTGAGCACAGAACACAGACCAGCTTGCTGAACATGTGCCCCAAACCCCCAAACACTCAGATCCTAATAGTTTTCTGCCAACAGATTTCACTCCAGACCTGCAAACACATTTTTGCTTCCTCCAGAAGCTGCTCCGCTGGAACAGCATGCCTGACTGCTCCGTTCTAAGAGTTTTATTAAGACCGACCGTGGGGATCCCCAGAGCAAAGCCACGCCACGCACTCCCTCTTAATTGTGGCCATTAAAGCTCCTGTCTCACGGTTTCGGAGCAGAAGCAGGGAAAAGGGGAAAGAAGACCAAGACTGGCGCTTCTCTTCCACCCCCTGCAATGATGAGCAAGTCGCAATGAAACTAGTGACTAATAATTTAGTAAATCTCCCTCCCTGACAACCGTTTACAGAGCAACACGACCACAAAGCGTATGCCACTGAGTCTCCGTGACACAAACATAAAAACCCCAGAGGCTGTTCCTTTTACATGCTGCTTCCTCGTCAGTCTCCACTCCTGTTTACCAGCGGCTCCAACATGGCTTCAGAACTGACTTAGTCCACCCTGACCCGGCCTCCAGATTCTTCCAGGTGACCTAGCTGCAACTTTAAAAACCTTTATTAGCAGCTGGGATTGACTGCGGCCGCGCTGGACTCCAGCTGAAAGCTAAGGGCCCATCAGAGGCCTCCCTCCGCGCGCAGAGAGCTTGGCAGGCCGCTGGCTAAGGAGGCACAGCGTAGTTGTTTAACACAATTAGAAACTGTTGCTCTGCCAGCGGCTGCTATCCCACTCCGCCGCCATGAACCAGCCGCCGCCGCCTAAATACCAACTCCGAAACCCCTCGGCCCCCCGCATAACCCCCAGACACAGTTTTGAAACAGAGCCCGGCTTTGTACGAGGCCCGCGTGGACCGCCCAGGGCACGACTCTCCCGTGAGGAAATGCTGCCGGGAACAGCCCTGAGCCTCCGGAGCCTGGCTCTGTGCTGGTGGGGGTGGGGGTCCAAACCGAGAAAATGGAAGCGAAGAAGCGGAAACTCGGGAGCCCACCAACGTGCACGCCGGCCCAAAACCGGCCCCGGGCGGGGGCGGCGAGGGTCCGGCGGACTGCCGGGGCTCCGACACACGCCCGCGTTCCGCACCGGGGGCTGAGAGCCGACTCCTCACACATCAGAAGCAGAGGCGGGCGCGCCAGCCTCCCACACAATTAGTCTTCTCCCTCCGCGGTTACATAAGATGACGGATTATCTGTCTACCCATCGAACCTGCCCGCGCGCGACCTCCCACCCGGCCACATCCACCGAGAAAGAGTTGTGGAAAGGGAAAGCCTGTTGAGAAAAAAGTGCCCCAGGCTTGCGTAACCGTGCCCGGCGGGGCCACCACGGGGCGCAGGGCGACGGGCAGCCGCGGCCCCGGACCCCCGCACACCTCCGACTCCGCAGTCCGCGTCCGCACCCCTACTCAACTCGGGTCCGAAGGCTCCTGCCCCCGCGCACGCGGAAGAGGCACGGAAGGGCGTGCGGGGGCAGCAAGAGGCTGTCGGGGCAAGCGGACCCAAGCCAACCTCTGCCGGGCCGGCGCTGGGTCCCCGCGGCAACGCCAGTAAGACCCCCGAGGGCCCAGGGACCATCCCCGGGAGGGCGCGAGGGCGCGTGTGGCGCGTAGCTCACCTTGTAGACATTTTCCGTGAGCCGGTGCATCTCCTCCGAACGAGATAGTGACATGGTGCTGGTCCGGCTGCACCACTGACCAAAGCAGGGGCGCAAGTAGCGGCGACTGCGGAAGCGACGAGATAACCACACAAACACCGCACGGAGCGGGACCAGGAGCGCGGCGCCCCGCCGGCGTCCTCCTTTATAGTCGACCAGGCCCCGCCCCCCCCAGAGGCCCCGCCTCCCGCGCGCCCGCCCCCGCCGCACCCGGATTACCACCCCCGGCCTCCCGCCCCCGCCCAGCCGCTGCTGCTAGGCAACCGACAGGCCCCGCCCCCGCGCCGTCTTTCCCATTGGTGAATTCCGGAGACTGTGGAAGGGGGCGGGGACAAGGGCGGGGTTTGTGGGCCGGCAACAGGGAGCGATTGGCCCGTGGCGCCGTCGATCGCGGGGGAGGAGGCGGAGGCGCGGCGCGGGCTGGGGCCCTGGGAACAGCCTGGGGGGCCCGGGCGACAGCAGTACTGGGGGCGGGGAGGCGGGGGCGGGGAGGCGGAGGCTGGGTGGCGCAGGAAGAAGGGAGCAGAAACGGGTTGGGGCGGGACGCCGGCCGCGAACGCGCGTGGGGAGGCACTCCGCAAAGTGGCGAGTCAGGGTGGCCGGGTCCTGGGTGCCGCTCCCCCGAAAGCGGTCGGGATCAGGCATCCGCTCTGGGCAAGGGAGGTCCCTGAACGCTCGGACACTTCCTGGGGAAGGGGGCAGGGGCAACGGTAAGGACTTGGTGAAGGAGGATGAGAGACTGACGTGCTGTCCCAAGGGTCCAGCCTCTACCGGGCACTTTCGGAGGTAAGTCCGGTGGGTGGCTGCGACCCTTGGGCCGGCTCTTCCGGGGAGGGAGGACTCTGAAACGGGTCTCAGGGGAGGGGGTGGACCCTGGGGGAAGACCCTGGGGGACGTGCATCGTGAGGGGGGCGCCGTTGGGGCTGGGATTCTAAGGAGGGGAGAGCCCTGGTTTGCAGAGAAGGACTCTGCGGAGAGGGGTTTTGGCGGTGCGGATTCTGGAAGGAGTGGAGGAAGGATAGGGAGAGGATCCTGTGGTGAGGATTGAGGGGCGCTCAGAGAAAGAGGACCCTCGTGATGGTGGCAGAAGATCTTCCTTGAGGGGTAATTTCCTTGGGGAGAGGAGACTCGGGGAAGGGGAGGGGTAGGGAAGAGTGAGATGGGGGGGTGGGAGGTAGGGTGGAGGGTAGGGGGTGGGGAGGGGGAAAACCTGGGGGAGGGTGAACCTTCTTAGATGAAAGAGATGGGATCAGAGATGCCTGATTTTTGAAAGCAATTCCTGGGAGGTTCTGCTGAGGAAGTTGACCAAGTTGGCACAGAGGTTCCTGGTACAATTCCTTTGGAGATATACTTACATAAATTAGACTAACATAGAGAAATTATTTGCTTTACCTTGTAAAACACCAGATCTAAGCGTTTCACTTTAATTAAACCTGACACTCTTCACCAGCACCATCATCATCCCATCCCTGGACAGTCATCCCTTCAAGAGCAGGTGCCCAGGAGACAGAACCCCCAAGACATCAGGGGCTGAGGCAGGTTTTTTCCATGGGGTCATTAACCCGAATGAACTACACTCTGCTTCACATGGATTCAAAGAAAATGGAAGGGATATTCAGGAAGCATTTGCCTTCCCTCCTAACCTCAGAGCCTTCGTTCACAGAGATTCTTCTTGGTTTAATTTCAACACCAGCGACAATTTTTTCCTTTTTATTGCTTTCAGTGTTTTAAGGTAGATTTCAGTAGTGTAGTATGTAATTTCTGGGATTCTTTTGATTGCAAGTAACAGAAAGCCGGCTCAAACTGGCTCCAACAATGAGGGCGTTGTTGACTCACGTGTCAGAAGTCAGGCCTGTCTTCCTTCCTCGGCTCCCTTTCCTCCAGGCCAGCTAAAGGCAGCTTCTGTCCTTCCCACCCCAAGACTGACGTCCATTGACCTGTGTGAGGTCACAGGCCAATGAGGAGCCAGGTGGGTATAGAGCAGGAGCTGTTGCTCAGCCAAAGGGAGCAGAGTGACCAGGACGAGCAGAATGGTGGGTGGAGGCTGGCCAGTGAAAACAGGGTCTCATTTTGCTCTGGGAGGGGAATTAGCCTGGGGAGAATTCTCCAGCGCCGTCTGCTCCCATCAGTCATGAGACAGTAGAGGAAGGAGAGGGGCTTTCCAGAAAAGCTTCCATGGCCCTGAGCCCCACCCCACCCCACCCCTAGAAGATCCTAGTCTTGATCACCCTCCTTCTGCCCAATTGGACGCTCACATTTGGTAGCAGCTGAGGGAGGAGGGCTAATCACCTCACTTCAGGCCTGCACCCTCCAGCTGACATCTGGGCAGGAGGTGAACAGCTGGGAGGGAAGCCATCATTCAGAAGAGCATTCACTGAGCACCTGGGGCAAGTGAAAATAAACACATCCAGCCAAACGGCACTGAGAACGTGGGGCCGATGGCAGATGCAGGGCAGGACTGGAAAGGGGCTTACACCTGCGCCTAGAGAACTGCAGTGAGAAAGTCCGCCCCCTGCTGGGTGGCTTCCCTTCCCCCGCCCATCCTCCAGCCACCAGTCTCTTGGGGTGCCTGGCCCTGCATGCTGACCCCTTCAGCAGCGAGGAGGTCTGAGCCGCAGGCCAGGAGCCCACCAGTGATCCCTGAAGCCTTTCTTACTTAGGTGGGAGTTCTTTCAGATGGCAGCAGTGTCTGAGGGGGGCTGAGCAGTGCCCAGGGCTAGGGGTGGGCTGGGTGCTAAGGCGGTCCCAGTGCCACTCCTGGGGGTTAGAGGGGCCCACCTAGGGTCAGGGCCACCTCTCTTCAAGACCAGCAAGTCATTGCCACGACGGAAGGCTCTGCTTGTCCCACCGGTCCTGCAAGGACTAGCAGCAGGGCCAGCACCCCAAGCCCCCTGCCCTCACCCAGACCAGGGCGTTGTTCTCCCTGCACTATTTGTGGGGGTGGGCAATGGCTTTCTATAGATGAGCAGCTCATCACGAGTCACTGAGAAAGCAGATGGGCTGGAATCTGCCCACTGCTGGTTTCCCTGTCACTTCTGACTGCCCGTCCTCACCTCTATGGGCTGAGCGACCAAAGAAGTGTGTAGCCATGGCGACCCGTAGCACCCCACCTCTGAACCTGAGGTCCCCCGATCCCCGGCACCGGTGATGGGGCCTTGCGCACACAGGGTGCCGAGCCAGGGTCAGCGGCAAGAATCTGACCACGTGGTGCTGCCAACACTGACCCCAGGTCAGCTGACCCCAGCACGGGTGGCCCAGGAGAAAAAGGCTGGAAGCAGGGAGAATCAAAGTGCATCTCTTCATCAGCTTATTTTTAGTCGCGTTATGTAAGTGGCTTCATCTCAACGTCACGTAGGGAGGGGGGGTCTCAGATTTAATTACAGGATGACAGCCTCTGCTTTTCAAGCAAGCTGTTCTCCTGGCAAGGCAGGCACAAGGATCTGTGATTTTTTGCTAAACAGAAGGAGCCCTTTCTGAGGTGACCGCAAAACTTTCAGGTTTTCACCACCATCTCTCTCTCTCTGACCAGCCCAACCGGGTTTCTGCGGAGCTTGGCCTAAGGGGGTGGCAGTGTGTCTCAGATCACAGGGAAATTTCGTGCCTGTCAAGGGAGCTGTTTCTCCACCACCCTCTCCTGGCAGCCTCCCCGTCTCTCTAAGAGAAGGATCCACCCAATCAGAACTCCTCTTCCTTTTCTCCTTCCTGGATTAGAGCACTTGTAATCAGCAGCCAGAAAGTTCCAGAGCAGGAGAGAGAGGAGGCATGGACGCTGTTGTGTCTTCCCCATCCTCTCTGGCCATCACTGCCTCCTTCCTCCATGCCAGTGCTCTGGCTGACTGACCAGGGCAGGGCTACCAGGCCGAACTGTCCAAACTGTGTCCAGAGGACTGTTTCTTGGTCCTCAGCCCACATTCCTCACACTGTAAGCGTTGTCAGCAAGAAGGCGTGGGGGTGCCTGGAGCCGGAAGCTCTGGGGTGTGGGGGAGGCCTGTGTCCTGCCAGCAGGAAGTTCACCTCAGCGGCCTCCAGCACACTGTGGCCTTGTATGGCCGAGGCAGGGCCATGTCGCCTGCCACGGGGTGAAGCTTAGCGTCTACCTGGGACTGCCGCTAAGGGCGTGGGCACAGACTTGGGAAACCAGTACCTGGGGCTGGGCCAGCAGCCGTGTGATGGCCTTGGGAGCCTGGGCAGTAGGTTCCGGATGGGCAGGCTACCTGGGCAGGGTGTCAGAAGAGCTGAGGTATAGATGGCAGAAGAAGCCTGGCACCAAGAACCATGCCTGGCATGTGGCAAGTGGTCAGTGTGTCTTAAGAGATCGTCATCATCAGTGGTCAGGCGGGACCTTCCAGAGAGCACCCAAGCACCCATGGGTGCTGCCTCCTCTAGTGGGTGCTCCAGGAGATACCCAACCTCGGTGTGGGCTGTGAGGTGACTTCCAGGAAACACAGGTGCCAGGGAGACATGAGCACGCCGCAGCCAGGCGAGCCAGGCCATGTCTTCAGGGTGAGCCATGGGGCTGTACACGGCCTTGACGTGCTGAGAAAGGTGGCACTCCTCCCCAGACCTGTCATCCCAGGCTTACCATGAGAAACATGACCAATCTCAGCAGAGGGACAGTCTGCAGACCCTGTCCAGTATGTTGCCCAAACCAGGAAGTCTGAGAACTTCGGGGCCAAGAGGAGCCCAAGAAGACGTGAAGACCAAATGTCACCTGGAATCTGGGTTGGGTGCTGGAGCAGTAAGAAGACACTAGGTGAAAGCTGCTGCTGCTGCTAAGTTGCTTCAGTCGTGACCGACTCTGTGCGACCCCATAGATGGCAGCCCACCAGGCTCCGCCAAGAAAACCTTAATAAAGTCCAGACTCCAGTGAACAACAGTGAGTCCACGTTGGTCTGTTAATTGTAGCGAACGCATCACAGCGACAAGAGATGGTAACAACAGGGCGGGGCAGGGGATCCCTTAGGTGTGGCCTGTCTTCGCAGTAACTGTGTAAATCTAAACAGTCCTAACATGTAAAGTTTACTCACGGGGGGCACCCATGGCCTTGGCACAAGCCTCCATTTGGCCTGTGGGTCTGAAGGAGGGGCCTGCACCTCAGCCCGGAGTCCAGTGTCTGTGGGTTCAGTGGGCAGAGCAGTGACCCTGTCCCCACAGAGTGCCCCAGATCCACTCTGCCACCTGCCGCATGGCAACTGTGCAGAAGGCTGGCCTGGGAGGGGCAGGGCGGGGGCCTGGCTGATGGCCAATCTCCTGCCTCCTCCCTCCTCCCCAGACTTTTACTGAGATTTGTTCTTTCCTCAAAACCCGCTCCCCCTTGACCTGAACGTGGCTCAGAGGCGTTCGTCTCTCCGACCAAAATATTGGCTGCAGACAGCACAGGCTTCACTCACTCTGCCTCCGGGGATGGGTGACATGGCCCTTTCTGCCCTCGGAGGGACCTCTGAGCCGGGCCTTGTCTGGGAGGAGGAGACGCCTGGCGCACAAAGGCCCTCTCCCCTCTCCGAGGAGGTGGTGGAGTGTTTCAGGTGTCAGTGGCCTCCCATGTCCTTCCTAGTTCAGCTTTAACCCTCCTATCGAGGCAGCGTAAAAAGTTCCCAGAGCTTCCTTACCGGCCAGGCCAGGAGGGGCCCGCAGGGGCTTCCACTGAGGGGCCCGGGGAGGTGCCGCCCTGTCACCGCGCCGGGTGGGGAGAGGTTCCCCAGCAACGGGCCCGCTTACATAATCCAGCGCATCGGCGTGACTCCAGGTGCCCGTGGGAGGCAGCGTGGGGGTGAGCGCAGGGGCGAGGACGAGTCTCAGAGTTCCACTCGGTGTTTCTCCCCCTCTCGTTACATTTCAGCGTCATCCTGCGTCTGCCAGCTCGGTCACCCACTTGCTCGTTAGAATATATTAACTGACAACGCGGATTTAAATAACTCGGGCAGAGCCCCCAGACCCGGGCCTCCCGCATCGGCCCAGGTGAGGCAGGAGGGCCGGGGCGAGTGGCCTGCTTGGGCCTCGTGTCCAGAGCTGGACGGGGCGGACTGGGAAGGGCAGCCCAAGCTCAGGGGCCGGGTTGGTTGGGGAGGGAGGAGCTAAAGGCAGGCAGCAGGGGACCCCCCATCTCAGGCACACTCGCCATCTTCTGTGCAAACCCAGCTTGCGACAGAATTCTCTGAGCAGGGGGACCGGAAGCTAAGGAAGCCAGCAATGGCCCTCACGCAAGCCCCCTTGGTCAAAAGAACACAGTGTTTTAGGTGAGGAGGCCAGAGGTGAGCGACTTGAAGGGCTGAGCGCCCAGCCGGGCCGCCCCAGGCACAGTGGCTGTTGGTGGTCACTCAACTTCACGGGAAAGATGAGGCAAGAGGCCGGCTTCACCCTCAAAATCGTTCTTTCATTTCCCTCTGAAACGCAGTCTTTGTTTTCTTATCATTCCGCCTCTTAAATGACTTAAACTGCCTTGAAAGTGATCTCAAAGGTAACTTCGGAGTGGAGAGGAGAAAGTCTGTTGTCTGGAACATGAACTTAGAGGACACTCCGAAAACAAGGCTGGACGTGTCCTCGCGGGTTCTTCCCGGAGGGAGGGCGGCCCCGGGCCTGCGATGCCGGCTCCCAGCGCTGCCAGTGAAGCCCAGACGCCGCCTCGCGTGCGCAGATGGCTTCCCTGCCCAGGCGGCTGCTTCTAATTTCAGCTGCTGGAGGCTCCGCGCACTCTCTCTCTTTTTTTAAATCCCATGTTTATTTAAAGCCAGATTTTAAAATGTTGTCTTCAGCCCTGAAACCTGACTTTTTCTTCTTGCTGCAGATCCTAAAATCCCACTTAGGGTCCCACAGCTCCCAAAGGGGGAGCTTTGTGGCCGACTCGGGTGGGTCTGTGGGTCAGCCGGTCAGTGGGACAGACCCCCCTCCCTGCGGTCCAACACTGTCGCATTTGGACAACTGGCAGATGTTTTCCTATCAGAGCAGTCTCGTGTGGTGTCAACACAGCCAGAATATGGGGCGCCTCTCCGCCCCTAGACGTCCTGGGTTCCCAAATGTGTGAGAAGTGGTGTGCGATCTCGGGCGAGGAGCACGACCCCCATAATGCCAGGTGTTCCCAGGAGATGGGAGTCTGGAACTACCCACCTCGTCTCCCCATCTGGGCCTGAGGCAGTGGGACCCGTCTGGTCTAGGTGTGTCCCCTGGAGGTGGGAAGGGACCAGACGGGCGGTTCCTGCCTAGGGAGGGGTGTGGCGGGCAGCAGTTGCCAGTCAGTATTTTATGGGCTCCTCTCCCATCTCTGCTATCCCTGGCACCCAGGTCTCCCCATTTCTCTTGTACCTGGGAACCAAGGACATTGCGGGGGGGGGCGGCGCTCCCTGTTCTGACTGTGTAGACACCACACCAGACGGCTCAGCTAGGAAAGCATCAGTTCACTGTCTGCAGGTCGGTTTGCACAGTGTGGGACAGCTGATGCTGAACAATGGGAGGCTCTGTCCCATGGGCAAGGTGACCCACCGACCCCCCCGAATGTTGGTGGGCACTCGGGAAAAGGGAGTTCCCATCCCTTTTAGTGTAACTGCTTCTTGTAGTCATCTGCTTCTGTGGCTCACTCCAGAATGTCCTAGAGGAACTGTAATGAAACTGGACAGTGAGAGGCCAAAATCAGTCAGGGGGCCAGGCTGGGCTCTGGAGGCCTGCGGGGTGGGAGGCAGGTGCTGGCTAGACACTTGTGAGGACTGAGTTTACTGGTCTGATCACAAGCTCCTACGGCAAGAGGGAGAAAGGCTGAGAGCAGAGAGGCTGGGGTCTTTGGAGAACTGTGATGGCCCGAGTCCAGTCTGCAGTGAAAGTCACAGGACTGCCCAGGTGGCTGGGAGGCTGGGGTGGTCCAGTGAAGACTGGTCTGAGTTGATGCTGGCTGCAGGGCCACGGTGAAGCACCCGTTTCGGTCCGGAACCAAGGAGTTGTCTGGATGGCAATCAAAGCTGCTGCCCGGGCTGTCACAGCCTCAGGAAGCATAGAGTATTTTGGAATTTCTTCACTGATAGGTCTGGTCAGAAAGTAATAGGATTTTGAGAAAAATTATTTTAGTGTAAAGCTTGAGAATATCGTTTGCCCCGTCAGGCTCTTTTTCTTTTTTTCTCAAAAATCAGAAGAAACATATCTTCGTAGAGGTTCATGGAAAACTTCAGCTGTTGCCTAGCTGTCCAAACAAAAAGATGATTCCATCCACTGGGGAAAAACAATTTAAATGAATCCAGGTGACCTTTAACCCCCAGTCCAACCAGACATTGGCTCCATGTAACCTGTGCAGTGTCGCTCTGTTGCTGGCAGAAACAGGGCCCCTGCAGAGATCTGGCAGCTCAGCCCCTGGAACCTGCTGCTAATTCTCACCCAGATTTTGAGGTTTTCTCTGCAGCTACAGGAGCTGAGTCCTTTGTGCAGCCTCAGGCCTTGGTTTTCAGAGCCCCTGGGCTTGGAGATGTTAGATTCGGTTGTAATTTTCCCTCATTCCTTGGCTTATAGATTTCCCATCGGGAAAACCCCAGAGACCTTGATTCCATCTCAGGTGAAGTCAAAGCCGAGGCTCCCCACCGGGCACAGGCTCCCTGCTGGAAAGCTGTGGGCTTGTGGTGCAGTGGAAAACTGAGGTGGTGCTTTGCAAGCCGTTTCAGCCAGATGGGGTCTCATGCGACGTCAGCTGCAGGAGCACGGCCCTGTGGTGTTTTGCAGGACAGACTCTGGTTTTCAGTCTCCCAGCCTGGCGTCTGGAGCTCAGCCTCCCCTGAGTTAGGCAGAGAGGACCGAGGATGCGGCCACACTTGTGGGAGATGTGACCCCAGCATCTTGACTCCTGGTCTGCAGAGGACATGGGGTGCTGGCGGGGCTGCTGGGCAGGGACAGCGCATCGGGGAGCCTCCGCTGCCACCTGGTGGACAGATGCACGGTGGGCGACGAGATGCTTGGCAGGCGCAGAGAGTGGTGGTCCAGGAGCCAGGTGGACGGGCTGCAGGGGGCGGAGGGGTGGTGACAAGGGTGGGGCCGCCCAGGCTGGGGCAGCGGTCTATTCAGCAGGCGGCCCTCAGGGCACTGGCTCCGTGGGACCCAAACTCTCCTGAGATGCGTTCTCAGGCGGAGAGGAGTACCATCCTGCCAGGACCCAGCAGCGAAGAAAAGACGGTGCCTGGGAGAGGCTGCCTGGAACCTGCAGAGGGGACTGCAGACCGCCTGGCCGTTTCACTCTGTGAGAAAACTGCTTGCTGTGATGTTTATTTTCAAAGGGCCCTATGACATCCTTTTTGAGAAAATGGAGATAAAATTTACAACCGTTTTAAAGTAGCCAATCCTGTCCACTTCAGTGGCGTTTAGTGCTATCACACCGTTGTGCAACCACTGACTCTCACTGGTCCTGAAACGCTCACCCCGAGGGAGGCCCCGTGCACATTAACCGTCAGGTCCCGCTGCTCCCTCCCCCGGCCCCTGCCCTTTCTCTGTGGTGGTCGCACATCAGCGGAATCACGTGGCGTGTGGCCTTTGGCGCCTGGCACCCTTCACCCAGTGTCTGAGGCGCATCTGTGCTGTCACGTGGCCCGTGCTTCACTCCTCGCGGCTCAGGAACATTCCTACGTGGGGAGGACATTTTGTACCTCCAGTCATCAGTGGTCGATAGTCGGTTGTTGCCACCTTTGGGTGGCCGTGGGGAGTGGGGCTATGAACAGTCACAGACAAGTTTTGAACACCTGTTTTCAGTTTACTTTAGGAGTGGAGTTGCTGGGTCACAAGGTAGTTTTATGTTTGCTGAGGAACCACCAAGCTGCTGTCCCAGCGACTGCATCATTTTATGCTCCCATCAGCAGTGCGCAAGGATTCCACTTCCTCCACCTCCCCACCAACCACTGTTATTTTCTGTTTGTTATTACTTTTTAAAATTCTAGCCCCGTCTTATTGGGTGTAACGTAGTGCTCATTGCGGTTTTGACTCTAATTTCCCCAATCCCTAATTGAATGTCTTTTCACGTGGATAACACTCTGTTTATTTTGTACTTATTTTTACTTTTTATGTTCTTTAAAAAAATTTGTTTGGGAGTTAGTGGCTTTACGATGTTGTGTTACTTTGTTATTGTTGGCTTACTCTTCCGCAGCCTCCGTGGACCGCAGCCTGACAGGCTCTTCTGTCCGTGGGATGGCCCCAGATAAGAATCCTGGAGTGGGCTGCCATTTCCTTGTCCAGGGGATCTTTCCGACCCGGGGATGGGACCCGTGTCTCCTGCCTTGCAGGCGGATTCTTTGCCGCTGAGCCACCCGGGAAGCTTCTGTGCAGCAAAGTGAATCTGTTGGATGTGCACATACAGCCACTCTTTTTAGATTTCCTTCCCACTGAGGCCGCCACAGGTCGCTGAATAGAGTGCCCTGTGACAAACAGGAGGTGCTCATACGTTATCTAGATTATTTAAAGTAGTATATATATTGGAAAAGACTCTGATGCTGGGAAAGGTTGGGGGCGGGAGGAGAACAGGACGACGGAGAATGAGATGGCTGGATGGCATCACCGACTCTGTGGACATGAGTTTGAGTGAACTCCGGGAGTTGGTGATGGACAGGGAGGCCTGGCGTGCTGTGATTCGTGGGGTCGCGGAGAGTCGGACACGACTGAGCGACTGAACTGAAAAAAACTGAATATATATTGGCATCGTTTTTAAAAGGAACCAGGCTTCTGAAGAATTTCAGCAGCTTTACCTCAGAACTCCGTCAGGGGAGTGAGTCTGGGAGGGGCTCCCTGGTCCCCCTGGTCAGCTGGGTCTTCCGACCGGGCTGAGTTCCAGAAGCTGCAAGGCCCACCAAAACTACTCCTATGAGTTGAGCAATTCCTGCATGCCTTTAAGATGAAACCTGTGGTGTGATGAGGGTAGAGCGTGGACTGAGGGCTCCTGAGCGGACCCGTATCAGAGAGGTCTGTAAGAAGGCCCTCAGACCCCACCCTTTGCCATGTGGAGTGAGTGGAAGTCCTGACCGGCTGCCTGCAGACGCCTTGGGTGGGAGCCCAGACCATCCACGATCCTGGCAGCACTGTGATGCCAGGTGGTGGCCCAGAGCCAGGGAGTCAGGCTCAGCAACCTGCCAAGGCCTCTGACCACCAGCCCACAGGACGGGAGGGGCAGGACCGGGCATTCATCAGCCTCATTGCGCCGGGGCGTGGGCTGGGAGGGGCTTTCTCAAGGCCACGCAGCTGGGCAGGAGTCAGAGCTGTCCCACCTGGGCACAGGCAGCTACACCTGCCGGTCCTGGTGGGCAAGAGCCTCAGCGACTTCAGCAGAAATGGGCTTTGTTCAAAGGAGATCAGGTAGATTACTGGTTGAAACCCTGGAGAGCCATCTGAGCCAGGCCTGGCCTGAGGACCACCTACCTATCAAACAGCACCTACCTAGCTGGCCCAGCAAACCTCGCCCTGGGCTGCTGCTGTCGCTGCCCCCTCTGCTCGCCGCACCCCCATGCCAGGCACCACGGCTCTCCCTGTCTCTCCAGGCCCCTCCCATCCTCTGGTGGCCCCAAACCCCCCATACTGAGGGGCCCCCAACCTGGGAAGGGGATCTGACACCTGCTGTGCCAACAACTGACTCCTGAAACCCTCCCTCCTCTGCCCTCTGGCCCTGCACCCTACAGAGCTCCCAAGATCACACTTGAGGACTCAGGCAAATGTTTCTAATTCTGGAGACCCCTAGAGTCTCTGACCTCCCTCAATAAGCCCCAGTCTTCCTTGAGCTGCTCATCAAAGGGATCCTGAACCTGAAGGTTTCCCATGAAGGGCTGGCAGTATCGACAGGCCTAAGAATCAAATTAATTTCTCAAGGGACTTCCCTGGTGGTCCAGTGGTGAAGAATCCATCTTGCCATGCCGGGGACTCAGGTTCGATCCCTGGCCGGGGAACTATGATCCCACATGCCATGGAGCAACGAAGCCCGGGGCACAACTAGTGAGTCTGCGTGCTGCAGGGCAGATCCTGAGTGGCACAACTAGGGTCCAACACAGCCAAAGACATAATATTAAACAATTAATTTCTCAAGACGAGCACAAGGGCCGGTCGCAGACTGAGGCGCCCAAGGGTCCCAGAGCGGCAGGAACCAATCGTGGCTGTTATTCACTCCACGTGCCGCACCAGGTGCCTCTCCATAGCTCACGAGGCTGACTCGGTTCAAACCCTCATTTGCTGATGAGGGAACTGTGGCCCGGGCAAGGAATTTCCCTGGAGACGGGGCTGACTGAGACAGTCAGGCGGGGAGTCAAGAGGTTGCTTCCTGCTCCCCTGGGGCCCCAGAGGGAGCCTGGCACAGGGCCCCTGCCTGCAGGCCCACCCCTCCATCATCCCGGCTCCTGGTGCAACTCAGTCTTTCCCTTTAAACCCAGATGGCTCCCCAGTTTGTATCTCATGCCCAGACCTCTCTCCTGGGCCCCAGCTTTGATCACCTACCCAGTATCCTCCCGCTCCAGGCCTCCTTTGTGGACCCATTCCTGGTCCCGTCCCATAACGGCTTCTCAGCCTTGGGTGAGAGTCTCTTGCTTTACTGCCCCCCGCCCATCCCCAAGATCCTCAGCTTTGTGCTCCTAATTCTCCAATCCAGTTCTCCACACCCACCCACCCCTCCAGCCTAGACCCTGGCACTGGTTCCTCCCTGACCCCTGCTTCCCCCTGGTCTGTATGAACTGTCTCTTCACTGCAGCCCCGAGAGACCGACCCCGTCCTCATGCTGTTGTGGTGCCAGTCCATAGCATCCTCATCCCCAGGGTCAAGGGTGAGACCCTCGAGCAGCTCCTGAACTCCCACCTCATGGCCCCCTCCTGCCAGGGCCACAGGGATGACTTTGGACACCCGTGTGGTCCTCAGCCCTTGGCCTCCTCACACTAGGCTGCTCTCCGGCTCCCCCAGAAACCAGGCACACAGGAGAGGTGACAGAGAAGGGGACGTATGACCTGGGTAGGAAGGCTCTGTCCCCCTGGGCACCCTTCGCAGGCAGTTACCATTAACTAACTTGGTATACTAACTAACTAACTTGGTACACTTCTGGTACCAAGCACAGCTTCACTTATTAGCTGAAACATTGAGATGCAGCCTAAGTCACCCAGGATGAAGTGTGAACTGCTCACATCTGCCTGGACAGGAAAGCATGGAGTTTGCAGACTCTTAAACGTTGGTTTACACAGACTCCGATTCTCCATCTTTTAATCTACTTTCTCCATTGTTTCCTCTATTTAGAAAAATGTCCTGTCTCCAGATCTATCAGAGTTCTTGCCTGCTAAACCAGTGCCCAGAGAACCCGGGGACTTGCTGCCACTGACGGGTTTTTTCCTCTTGGCTTTCGGTCATCTGAATCAATTAATGCTGGTGCCATGTGCTAAAGAAGGTGGGAGGGACTTCCCTGGTGGTCTGGTGGTTAAGAATCTGCCTTGCAATGCAGGGGACGTGGGTTCGATCCCTGGTGGGAGAACTAAGATCCCACATGCCACAGATCAACTAAGCCCATGGGCCATCACTAATGAGCCCGAGCACCACAGCTAGAGTCAGTGCCTCCCAACAGAAGATCTGGCACGATGCAACGAAGACCCTGATTGCTGCAAACTAAGACCCAACGTGGCTAGATTTAATAAGCAAATATTCAAAGACAGGGGGAGCAGTGGATCGGGGGGTCAGCTGACTACAGCCCAGTGGCCAGATACCTGTTTCTGTGAAGTTTTATTGCTGTGTCCATAGTCATGTCCATTTGTTTACACAGCGTCAACATGGAGACAGCAGAGTTCAGTAAGTCAGAGATCACACCTCCTGAGACATTTACTATCCGGCTCTTTAAGGAAAAGTCTGGCAACCCCTATTCTAGACAAAGTTGTGCTCCAGCAACAAAGGACAGGAGACAGCCTCCCAGAGGTTCCCACACGAGCTCTTTAATTAGCATCCTCACACATTCCTGAATCTGTCAGTCTTAAAGGAAAGATCAGCCTTCAAGTCTCCATTCTTTTCATGATTATACACCCCTTAAATCTTAAATTCTGTCACTAAACCCAGCATGAGCCAACGCTTGGCAAGCGGTGTGCGCAGATGGTCAGCTATTGCTCCGTGGTCCTGCCCCTCTGTGGAGTCTTAAACCCGCTTGTCTCCATTGCTTCTGCAGTTCTCGGACGCGTTTAAAGAGATGATTTATAAATTTTGTCTAGCTTCTCTAGTTCTTGGTGGGAGCACTGATCTACCACACAATACTTCTTCCTGTTTGGGAAGTTTGTTCGCCATGTTTAAATGTCAGTTTCCAGTTGTTTGTTGCTAGTAAATGGAAATACGTACTGAATTTTGTACATTGACCTGGTACTCTGTGACTCTGCAAAATGTACTGATTAGTTCTCGTGGATTTCCTACAGATTCTCTGGGATTCTGCATTTTATCTCTTTTCTTTGCCTGTTACATGGACTGGGGCTTCCAATGTGATGTTGAACAGAAGCGGTTAGAGTAGTCATCTGCCTTATTCTCAGTCTTATGGAAGACAGCACGCAGTCTTTTACCATGAAGTGTGACGTTAGCCACAGAGTCCTTGTAAATGACTTTTATAAAGTTGAAGAAGTTCTCTTTTATTCCTAGTTTGCTAAGAGTTTTCAAAATTCTTTTCTTGCATCTACTTGCATCTACTGAGATATCACAAGCTTTTTCTCCTCTAGTCTATTGATATGCTGAAATATACTGATTAATATTTAAAGGTTGAGCTAAACTTTTATTTCCAAGATAAACCCAATGTGATTTATCCTGTAAAAAAAACAGGCTATTCTAAGACAAAGGCCCCTCTTTACATACTGCTGGGTTCCATTTGCTAATATTTTATTGAGAATTTTGTATTTATGTTCATAAGGGATGGACAATTCCCTGAAGGAGGACCTGGCAACCCACTCCAGTATTCTTGCCTGGAAAATCTGCATGGACAGAGGAGTCTGGCAGGCTATAGTCCATGGCATTTCAAAGAGTCGGTTGGACATGACTGACCAACTAAGCACAGTTTAGTTTCTTTAATAAGATATATGACTATTCATTTTAACTATGTATTCTTGAATAAGCTTTGATAATTTATGTCTTTCAACGAATTTTCCCATTTTATGTAAACTGTTGAATTTATGAGCACGAAATTACAGTGATTCCTTAATATCTTTTGGCCATGCTATTTGACTTGTGGGGTCTTAGCTCCTCAACCAGGGATTGAACCCAGGCCCTCAGCAGGGAAAGTGTGGAGTTCTGACCACTGAAACACCAGGAAATTGTTGCCTTAAAAATATCCTCTTAATGTTTATAGGATTTGTAGTGATATTCCCGCTTTCATTCCTGATGTCGTAATTTGCATCTTCTCTTTTTTTCCTCATCGGTCTAGCTCAAGGTTTATCAAATTTACTGATCTTTTCAAATAATCAGTTTTTGCTTTTTCTTTAGTGTTTCTCTGTTGTCGTTTTCTTTGATTGCTGCTATTATTTCATTTATTCTGATTACTTTGGATTTAATTTTCTATTTTTCTAATTAAGGTGAAAGTTTATATTATTGGTGACTTAAAAGATAAGCACGATCCATAAATGCTGATTTGCTGTGTTTTCACGTTCTGTAGTTCAAAATATTTTCTAATTTCCCTTGTGATTTCATCTTTTATTCATGATTTAATATTTGTGGATTTTCTAGATCTCTTTGTTGATTTCTAGAGTAATCCCACTATAGTCAAGAACATACTTTGTCTGATTCCCATTGTTTGAGATTTGCTGAAGTCCCGGAACACGGTATTTCGGCAGATGTCCCACACGTGCTTAGACAGAGTACGTGCTCTGTCGTCGGGTGCACCATTCCATAAATGTGAGTTAAGCTGGCTGATAAAACTGCTCAGGTTGACTCTACCCTTAATGATTTTCTCCTGTCTCTCAATTACTGAAGGCGGGGTGTCTAATCTTTAAGAGACCACTTGTCCTTTAGTTCTGTCAGTTTTTGCTTTCTGTTTGTTGAAGTTCTATTGTTAGGCAAATATACAGTTAGGATTATCATGCCTTCTTTCATTTTTATGTAATTACCTCTAGTGATACTAATGTAACCACTAGATTTTCTTTGAATAGTGTTTCCATAGTATGATTTCCCCATTTCTCTACATTTAACTTACCTGTCTCCATATTTAAAGTGCGTTTCTTGCAGATAGCAAATAGTATTTTTTTTAAGTTCCAATTTGACCATCCTGCCTTTAACTGGTGTGTTTAGATCACTTACATTTAATGTAATTAAAGTAGCTGAATTTTGGCCTACCATTTTATTGCTTTCTGTTCATTTCCTTTGGTCCCCTTTCCTGATGCCTTCTGGATTATTTGAGAATCTCTTTAGTATTCCACTTTGTTTTACCTACTGACCTTTATTAAGGCTATATCTCTATTTTTTAATGATCATACTAAGGCTTTTTATATACACACCTAACCTTTCAGTTTATTTAGTGTTGTACCATTTCGACTAAACTGTGGAGGCCTGACCCCCCGGTAAGTTCCTCTACCTTCCCCCTTTGTGTTACAGTTGCTGCACCAATTACATTTACACATGTTGAAAATCCCACCAGCAATGTTATAATTTTTGCTTTCAAGAGTCATACATATTTTTTAAACCTGAAAGGGGAAAATTACCTTGTTTATTTACCCACATGTTTACCAGTTCTGTTGTTCTCTCTTCATTTTCCATCTGGTGTCATTTCCCTGCGGCCTGAATAGTTCAGTATTATAACCTGCATAGTAAATTCTCTTAGTTAGTCAGCCTTCATCTAAGAATGTCTTTATTTCCCCTTCATTCCTGAAGCATATTTTTGTCAAGATGTTGAGCTCCTGTTGAGATTTCTGCTATTTGATACTTAAAAGACACTGTTTCATCATTTTCTGATTAGAAATCTGTAGAACTTCACCTTGTTGTTACTCTGCATGTAATGTTTCATTTTTTCTGTCAGCTTTCGAGATTTTTTCTTTCCGTTTGATTTTTAGCAGTTTAATTATAATGTGACTTGGCCTGTTTTTCTTTGAATTTATCCTGTTTGGGGATTACCAAGCCTTTTGAATTTGTAAACTGATGTCCTTCACCAATGTGGGAAATTTTCCTCCATTATTTCTTCAAATGTTTTTTTCTGCGGCACTCTCTCGGCTCCTTCTGGGACTTTGGAAACACATGTTATATGTTAGTCCTTTTGATATTGTCCCCAGAGTTCCCGAGGTTCCCGCCCACACACACGCCCACCCTAATCTTCTCTTTCTCTGCTCTCTAAGTTGGATGATTTCTGTTGCTCTGTCTTCAAGTTCATGGAGTTGTTCCTTAGTCATCTGCTTTCTGCTGTTGAGCCTGTTCGTACTTTCTCAGATATCTGGCATTTTTTTCAGTTCTAAAGTTGTCAGTTTGTTCAGACATAGCTTCTGCTTTTCAGCTGAGACGTTCTATCTTCCCATCTTCAGAAGTATGTCTCACCCTACCTTATATGATCAGTCACAATAACCGCTTCGAGATTTCCGTCTGATAATTCCACCACCTGGATCACCTCGGAACTGACCTCTGTTGTCTCTCTCCTTGCATAATTTGGGGGTGTAAACTGGATATTTTGACTGTTATGTTGTGTAGACTCTGGGTCTGTTACAATCCTCTGGAGAATTTTGCCCCAGCCTGGTGCGTTCAGACCACAAGCCCCACTCGCCTTCAGCGGCCAGTGGTTCCACTCTATGTTCAGTTATCAAAAGCTTTCTGTGCTGCTCTGGGTCTTTCCCGTGCACGTGTCACCTGGAGGTGAGCCCACAACCTGCACTGCTTTATCCAGAGCCCAGGTCTCTTTCTCCAACTCTCTCCTCTCCAGGATCCCTGCACTTTCTAGTACTCGGCTCCTCTGTCAAGAGTTCCTCTTGCCAGAAAGACAGAGTTCTACCAGAGTTTTGGTCTGGTGTTGCTGTGTGGTCCTGCAACTGAGGCCACCCAAGGCAAAAAGAAAAGGGAAAGTAAAATGGGAACGCCCTCCCTGCACGGGTCATAGCAGCAAGTCTGAACTTGCCTTCATCATCCACCTGCTTTGGTTCACTTGGCAGAGGCCTTAGGGAGCTGCCTTTTTTTTTTTTTAAACTTGAGTTTTCAGCTGTGATAGGGACAGAGAAGGGCTGAAGTGGGCTTACGCTACCGTAACAGAGCTGGCCCCTCCATATGTTACTTTAAAACAGTAGAAAAATAATCTGGAGATGATGCAGTTAATCCAAAACAACTGATTTGTAAACATTTCTACTTTGCTTAAGGATTCAGCGTTACCCATTATTCAGAGACTCGCTGCGTCCAAGCTCCCCTGCTGGTTGTGTGCCACAGAGCCAGTTTTACAGTGTGTTCGTGGGCATAGAGGGAACACACCTCAACATAACCAAGGCCAAGTACGACAGACCCACAACTAACGTCATATCAACAGTGCAAAGCTGAAAGCATTTCCTCCAAGATCGGGAACAAGACAAGGACACCCACTCTCACTACGTTTATTCAACACAGGATTGGAAGTCCTAGTCACAACAAGCAGAGAAGAAAAAGAAAAGGAATCAAAATTGGAAAGGAGGACGTAAAACTGTCGCTCTTTACAGATGACATGATACTGTACGCAGAAAACTCTAAAGACGCCACCAGGAAGCTACTAGGGTTCATCAAGGAATTACATAGTTGCAGGACACAGAGTGAATATACAGAAATCTGTGCACTTATATATACGACCAAAACATCAGAAAGGGAAATTAAGGAAACAATCTCATTTGCCATCGCATCAAAAAGAAGAAAATACCGAGGAATAAACCTACCCAAGGAGGCCAAGAGACCTGTACTGTGAAAACTCTAAGATGCTGATGAAAGAAATTGAAGATAACACCAACAGATGGAAACATATATCATGTTCCCGAATTGGAACAGTGCATAGCAGCACTATTTACAAAAACCAAGACATGGAAGCAGCCTAAGTGTTCATTGACAGATAAATGGATAAAGAAAATGTGGTGTGTGTATATATATATAATGGAATATTACTCAGCTATAAAAAAGAATAAAACACTGCCATTTGCAGCAACATGGATGAACCTAGGGATTTTATATAAATATATATTATATATATATAAAATATACATATAAGTACACACACACACACACACACACAATGGAGTATTATCCAGCTATAAAAAAGTGAAATACCGCCATCTGTAGCAATGGATGGACCTAGAGACTATCATACTCAGTGAAGTAAGTCAAAGTCAGTCAAATGATATCACTTATATCTGGAATCTAAAAAATAATACAAATGAACTTATTTACCAAAGAGAAACAGACTTGTTGGTAGAAAACAAACTTATGGTTACTGAGGACGAAAGTGGCAGGGTGAGATAAATTAGGAGCTTGAGATTAACATATACATACTACTATATACAAAACAGGAGAAGGAAATGACAACCCACTCCAGTGCTCTTGCCTGGGAAATCCCATGGACAGAAGAGCCTGGTGGGCTACAGTCCATGGGGTCACAAAAGAGTCAGACACAACTGAGCAACTGAACAATAACATGTATAAAATCGATAAGAACACGGTCCCACTGTACAGCACAGGGGACCCCACTCAGTATCTTGTCATAATCTGTAATGCGGGACTCTGAAGGAGAACACACATATACACATATATGGAAGTGACTTTGCTGCACACCTGAAACCAAACCAACACGATATTGTAAATCAACCACACTTCAATCAGAAAAAGCGTGTTTGCATCCCTCACTGCCCTTCACGCCAGTACACTGAGCGCAGGCAAAGCAGGAGTGCAGGATGAGCCACAGGTTACCATGTCCCCGTGCGTCTGTTCAGTTGGTGGGACGGGCGTGTGTGATGCACCTCAGAGGGTCAGATGAACAGTCCATGGACAACAGAACTTTCCTCCAGGACATCACCCTTGGAATAAGGAAGCGGCCACTTGCCCTTGTACAGACCAATGTGTTCTCTACACAATCTACAGCTAGACGTGTGTTAAATGCTACTGATTTGGAACTATAGAGAAAATAAGATGAGTATATTTTTATATTATTTATTTAAAAAAATGTTTCCTAAGAAGTGAAGTAAGGGTAAACTACAGTACTAAGGTGACACTGTACTTAGAAACATATTGTTTTTAAACATGGCTTGGTGGCTCAGGTGGTAAAGAATCTGTGGGAGACCTGGCTTTGATCCCTGGGTAGGGAAGATCCCCTGTAGAAGGGAATGGCAACTCAGTTCAGTATTCTTGCTTGGAGAATTCCATGGACAGAGGAGCCTTGCAGGCTACAGTCCATAGAGTTGCAAAGAGTCAGACACGACTGAGCGACTAACACTTTAAATACATGAGGAGGACGGTACATAAAGAAAGATGCACAGAGACTCTCCCCCAGCCTGCAGATGTCACCAGGAAGGACACATTCCTCATGAGGAATCCTGCGGATAGCCGCAATCTGCCTGTGCAATCAGTGAGCACTTGGGAAATGCCAATCACCACGACTCAGCCCAGCGATGGTGAGGCCTGTTACACAAACAGGTCAGCACTCAGGAGGCTGGGACACCACAGCAAACGCGTCAGACCAGTCTCTGCCCTTCTCTGGGGCACTTTTGTTTGCTTAAGCAGAACATTCAGAATCTAGCCTTTTCTTGCTGACTTGGGCGGCAGGGTAAACACAAGCTCGAGAGGGGATGGTGGCAGCCCGCTAAGATACCCTACTGGTGAAACCTAAGGGTCCATCAAGGATTTACCCCTGCAGAGTTTGCAGGCAAAGTCCCCAGATCTCCTTCAAGTGCCTCACCGCCCCGCAAGGATTTAACCTATAAACCCACACACTGGCCTTTATGGGACTTCACGTGCCCTCTGTTAACACACTGTCGGGGGGCTCTGGTTACCGCCGGAGCCATCGTTGTGAGTGTTGCTCACTCTCTTGCTGCGCCCCCCAGCAGTCACAGCACAGGAGATCTTTTCCCTCTGCTGCTGTGGAGGCAGCAATCAGTGCCCGCCTGGCGGCAAATCCACTCACTGTGATGCCATCATCAAGCTCACATTTCATGACGGAATCCACAGAAACATCACGAAGACTGACGAGTACAGTGGAGGCCAAGTGGGTCAGGTGTTGCCTGGCCTGTCGGCCCCACAACCCCGCCTGGCTCAAAAAAGAAAAAAAAGATGATGAAAAGAGAAAGGCAGGAGGGAACTATCAGGAAAGGAAAAAGAAACAGGCTGGATTTTGTTCCAAAATTTTGTAAGGATTTTGTTCTTCCTGTTTTTTTTGAGGGATGGGAATGGAATAGAAACATAAAATGAAGACATCCATTTCTCTTCAACAGTGTTCTGGAGGTCTCAGTCAGGAAAATTAAGGCAAGAAAGTGAACTAAGAGGCATCCAGGTTGGGAAGAAGTCAAAGTATCTCTATTTGTCATGACATGGTCTTGTATATTAAAAATCCTAAGGGTTCCACCAAAAACCTACTAGAACTAACATACAGGTTCAGCATACCAAAAAAAAAAAACTATTGAATTTTTATACACTCGTTAACCCAAATAACCTGAAATTGAAATTAAGAAAAAAAACTCTATTTACAATAGCATCAAAAAGAATAAAATAATAATAAATTTAACAAGTGTAAAACTTATACATTGAAAACTACAGAACGTTTTTGAAAGGAATTAAGGAATAAATGAAAATACACCTGTGTTCATGATCATAAGACTTAATATTTCTAAGATGGCAGCACTCCCCAAACTGATCTACAGACCCTAAAAAATTCCCATCAAAATCTCACTTGACTTCTTTTCAGAAATTAACAAGTTGACTCTAAAATTCATATGGAAATTCAAGGGACCCAGAATAGTAAACCCAATTCTGAAAAAGAACAAAGAGGATTCACACTTACCAATTTTGAAACTTACTACAAAGCTACAATAAGGATATAATGATAGACATAGACAAATAGGATAGAATTGAGAGGCTGGGAAAAAACTCTCACATTTGGTCAACTGATATTTGACAAAGGTGTCAAGGATTCAATGGGGGAAATAACTGTCTTTTCAAATGGTACTGAAATACTTGGAAAAGGATCAGTCAACTTCCACATTAAAGGAAGATAAATGTGATCGTCTTCTTAAAAAACCACTTCTAAAAAAAAATCCACGTGTAAAAGAATGAAGTTGGACTTTCAACCAAACACCATATAAAAAAATTAACTCAAAATCGATCAAAGATCTAAGTGTAAGAGCTAAACCATTAAACTCTTAAAACATAGAAATAAATCTTCACGACCCTGGATTAGGCAATGGTATCTCAGATATGACCCCAAAAGCCCAAGCAACAAAAGAAAAAATAAACTGGATTTTATCAGGATTAAAAAACATTTATGTTTGAAAGGATACTATTAAACATGTAAAAAGAAAACCCATAGAACAGGAGAAAATTTTTGCAAATCTTATATCTGATCAGAGTGTAGGATTAAGAATATATAAAAGAGGGACATGCCTGGAGGCCCAGTGGTTAAGAGGCCATGGATCCAGGCTCGATCACTGGTTGGGAACCAAGGTCCCATGAGCAGTGGGGTGCAGGAAAAAAAAAGAATATATAAAGAACTCTGGTAACTCCATTATAAAAAAACAAATCCAATTAAAATATGGGTAAAAAGATCTAAACAGACATTTCTTCCAAGAAGAGGCACGAATGGCCACTAAGCACAAGAAAAGATACTCAACATCATCAGTCATTATGGAAACACAAATCAAAATGCGCTGAGACAACACTGGAGGATGGCTATGATGAAAAAACCAGAACGAGCGAGGGCTGGGCAGGATGCGGGCAGAGCGGACCCTCACATCTGCGGCTGGGGGTAAAGACGGTACAGCCACTGAGGAAAACATGCACTGCTTCCTCCAATGGCCAAACTTAAGGGTCATCACGTGACCCAGAGTGAACTCACTCTAGGTTTATACCCAAGAGAAACGAAAACATGTCTGCACAAAAGTGTGTACAGGAATGTTCACAGGAGCATCATTCATAAAAGTGAATAAATGAAGCAATGCAAACGCTCATCAGGTGCTGTACAGATAAGATGCGGTCCATCTACACACAATGGAACACTATTCAACCATAAGAAGAAACGAAGTACTGATGCACCCTACAACATGGAGGAAACTCAAAGACATCACACTAAGAAGCCGACACTAAAGGCCGTTCATCATGGGACTCCATTTATGCGCAGTGTCCAGGATGGGCAAATCCAGAGGTACAGAAAGCTGACCAGTGGCTGCCAGGGGCTGGGGGGACGAGAGCGGGGAAAAGGGCACTGGAGGGTACAGGGTTTCCTTAGAGACGATGGGACTGTTCTAAAACTGTGGTGATGGCTGCACAACTCTGGGAGCATAATACAAATGACTGAACTGCACACTCAGTGAAGTTTTTACCAGAAAAAACCCACAAAGTGCAGCTCACTCTTCACGGGTCACAGTGCCGAGCACCTCCCATCCACAGCACAGCTTCCACGGCCCTTGTTCCCTGTGCTCTTACTCTTTTGAGCTCATTTCAGAACTCTGGCTTCTTAAGGAGCGCTTATCCCACAAGTCAGATCAGAGGACAGAGTCCTCACACCCATTAAACGTCTCCCCTAGATGAGCGTGTGCCTCCCTCAGGTACAGGTGTGAAAGAACACATCTTCCTTCTGAGACCAGTTAGGGACGCCTCAGGGACAAGGTGACGAGTGGCGAGAGCAGCCCCAGAGGTCCCCCCAGCCCCCAGCCTGAGACCTGGTCCTTGGTGAGGCCTGGGCACCAGTGATGGGGCGGGGCTGTGTGTGGGGTCACTTGGTAAAGTTGGAGTTCAGGGGTGGGGAAAATGACTAAGGAAGAAAGATTCGGAGTGTTCCCACTTTCTGAGCACCCCAAACACATGGCCTCAAGGACGCTGGGGATCATGGAAAGGGTGAGGCACGTGCCAAGGTGGCAGCTGTCCCGGCTAAGGGGTGCAAGTGTCCACAGAGGCCAAGGCTAGGTGTCGAGGCTTTGCCTGGGGCCACAAAGCCAGCTCCACCCGGGCCCAGGCCCAGCTCTACCTGCTGACGTGCTGCCCCCACCACAGTGGCTGAGCACCAGCAGAGATGGAAGGCGTGGTGGGGTCTCCTGCTGAGTGACCTGCTTCCGTGCCTCTCCTGGGAAGGCAAAGGCCCTGCGTTGTCTTGACAATTCTGACATCTCCAAGTTCTCTCCATGGGCAGGCAGGGGGCACCAGGAGATCCCATGGGGCAGCAGTGGGTAGGTGGCAGGGCTACCCTGTCCCAGGAGTACCCCCACCCAGCCCTAGGTGCCTCTGCCCCCCAATTCCCCATCCCTTATTTTTCTACTTTTCACGTTGCCTGATCACAAACGTGCCTCCAGCCAAATGGTCCCGCTGCCTGGGTCCTTTTCCCTACTGTCCTGGTCTGTCCTTTCTGGATGCCAGGCTTGACAGCTTCCTAGGAAGTCCCCTTTGTGGTCAAATGGGCCCCATGACTCCCCCTTAACACCTCTCCCACCCACCAGGCATGGTGGCTCTCAGGCCCTCTGTGGGTGGCTCACTTTGGCTTCCCCTTCTCCAACCCCCTCACCAGGCCGCCACTGATCTTGGGCAGGATACCAGCTCTGCCCCCAGATTTTGCACCTGTGACTGATCTGTCATTATCTTGAGTCTGAGGCCTCCCCAGATTAGGAGGCTGGGTCAGGGTCATGCAGTTGATGGTTTTTAAGACCAAGGCTCAGTGCTAGGCAGGAGGATGTGTCTCATCCTGGCAGGAGAGACTCCCCCTGCCCCAACACATACATGCGGGGGTCTATGAGCCAGGCGACCTCCAAGGCTGGAGCCCTGGAGTCAGCTCAACGTCAGCTGGGTTTCAGAGTAGGGCCTTCCTGGGTCCACAGGATAAATTTTCACAAATAAAAAGGCAGAGTGATAGGTACGTGGCATCTTACATGTTTGTGGTGAAAGGATGGGGCTTCTCTTCTTGTTCCAGATGAGGGGGCCTCTTGTGCAGGCCAGGAGGAGGCTGGTCATGACCTTCCCAGTGGTTCCCAGGGAGCCGAGCCGCACACACCCACAGGCAAGTTCTCCAAATGCTCACCGGGAGGGAGGTCAGAGCCCAAAGGCCCACCACACAGACCCCAGTGATGAAACCATCAGGCGGGGAATCGCACCAATGGTGGCCCTCACAGACCACCCTGAGCTCTGGGTGCTGGGAGGCAGAGGGCAAGGGAAGAGGTCCACCCTGTTGGGGTGGGGGAGGGCAGTCTGGAGGGGCCGCCCCTCCCTGCACACCCTCCCCTGGCCTGGGACCCACTGCTGCAGAGAACAGGTCACTGGGGGTCTCTCTTCTTTCAAGGGGAGAGACCCTTCGTGTCACTCCCATGGCAGGTGGCCGGGAGGTTGTGCAGTTTGGTATCTCCAGGGTAAGGGATCTGGTTAGAGTCTTGTGTCTAGGGGGTAGGAGGGGCAGGGTCTACTTCCCTTCCTCAATCAGAACTGCCCGCAAGACCCCTGCAGTTCCAAAACCAAGTGGGCAGGGCCCAAAAGACAGACTGGCACTGGCCAAACCACTTTCTGGCAAAATCCTGAAACTGGCTGGCAGAGAGCCCCCTCCTGGCTGAGGCATGCACTGCACCTGGCAAACGTGCTTTCGCATGAAGCAAGACTATCCCCTCAAATCCGCGGTCTCCAGCTCCTCTTGAAGAACCCCAGGCTTGGCAACTTGTCTGCGTCCTACTGTGCCCTCTGAGTGGAGGGCACAGAGGTCCCTGAGGTGGAACACCCACCTCTCCCTCCTTGATGTTGCCTGCTTGCTCCCTGGAGCATCTGGCCTCCCACCCTAGACACAAGACTCTAACCCAGACCCCCTCACCCTGGAGACACTAAACTGCACAACCTCCCGGCCACCTGCCATGGGAGTGACATGAAGGGTCTCTCCCCTTGAAAGAAGAGAGACCACCAGCATCCCCTCTAAGGGAGGAAGGGCCAGAGTACCACCCCGCACCTCGCTGCAGGCAGCTGCCCGGAGGCGACTGCCAGAGCCCAGAGTCCCAGCCTGCTTTCTACCCACAGCTGGGCAGGGTTAGAATCACAGCGGCGAGTCCCCAGGCCCCGCGTGGCACTGATCAACCAGGTGCCCCCGAGTGTCCCGGGAGGGTCAAGGGGCCATGTGCCAGGACCAGAGACAGGAGCCACACTAACCCTTCCAGGCCCTTCCACAGACCCCAGTCCACGAGGTGGCAGGCTGTATGGGCGTCAGCTTTAATATGGGGCTGGCCTGTCTGGGGGCTAGGAGGGTCCACTTTGTTTTCTTGTTGGGAGTGAAATCTCAGAAAGATTGTCTTAATTCCAAAACGAATCATGAATTAGGGAAGCCATTTCTATCCTTCCCAGTCTCCACTTGGCTGCTGACAGCTCGGGGAGCCTCGGCTGGACCTGCTGGCCATCCTGGAATGTCCGTCCTGGCAGGACTGGGCCTCAGTGTAAGGCCCCAGAGAGGGGCGGCGGGCAGAGCTCCCAGAGTCAGCAATGCAGCAGGCACGTGCCCCTCCTGACCCACCACTCCCAAACGCCAACACGGAGGCAGAGAGGTTTTTATCCCCAAATCTGCATGGAGAGTGGGCACATCAGGGAGCCAGACTGATCCCTTAGCCAAAGCCCCCGTGCGCTAATGAGAGCAGCAGGCAGAAGGGGAAGGGCGGGGCGGGGAGGCCTGAGGTGCCGTGAACAGAGGCCGGCGCTGGGAGACACTGGCCCGCGGGGCCTCACGACCCAGGCCGGCGGCGTGACCAGCTCCAGGAGCGTGGGGCCTGGCGTGGCCTGCGGGGAGCGCAGCTTCAGAGGCTGCGTTTGCCTGGAGGATCCGAGTGTTGCCATTGAATCCAGAGATGAGAGCAGGACAGCAGCGCCAGGGCAACGCTCCGCACAGTCAACCCGATCGGGAGCCGTGTGTGTGCTGTGCCGCTCCATCAGCATCCGGCCCGGCGCCCACCTCCTGGGAGCCCGGTCAGGGCTGGCCACGCACCCAAACTGCGGGCCCCAGTCCTCCGAAGTCCCCGAGAGTCCCACACGAGAGGGCCACATTACGAGGCTGCCACCAGTTCCGCCTGCCTGGGCCTGGCTTTGACGGGGACTTTCTCTGTGGAGGAAACAGAGATGTCTGTCGTGTACAGAACACCCCACAGGCAGGAACTTCTCAAAAAGGACGAGAGGCGGCAAGGAGCCAGGTCAGGGCTTGGCGCTCTGGGAGGAACGGGCACAGCTCCGGGGAAGGCGAGGCATACACAGAAGCCGGGGGGCTGACAGAGAGCAGGCACTGGGCATGGGCACTCGGGATGGCACAGCGGTGGGTGTGCACCCTCCCACGGACCCCGCAGAGAGGCCAAGGAGCAGCGAGCCAAAGAGGAATCACGAAGGCAAGTCCGGGCTGAAGGAGGATTTCTGAAGGCGTGTTAAGCAACGCCCCAGGAAGGTCATCCCAGTGACGAATCAAGGACGGCTGGTCCTGGGCTGGACCCGGAAGAGCCCACACAGCTAAATGTGCCCTTTCCTGATGCTTTGGGACTTGCCTCTCTGAAAGGGGTTCGGCTCTCACGAGGCTACCCAAACTCCTTAGAGGTCTGGGCCCAACCCCAGGGTGAGGCTGCACTCTGCCTGAGGTGGTGCCAGCAAGCACCCAGCGGGAGGTGGGACCCGACCCTCACCAAGGAGGAAGGGCAGGGCCCAGCGGCCGGGATATCATGCTTTGCTCTAGAAGGCACTGTTCTCCAAAGGACATAACAAGGCAGGTACCTGGTATCTTCTCAGGAAGGGGCTCTGAAGGAACCTCTGGCAGCTCTATCTGTTCCTGTGAGAAACAGAGGGTAAAGGCCATGAGACACTCCCACCTCATCCTTCTCCGGAAAGGACAGCATCCCGTCCACTTAGCTGCTCTCAGCAGAAGTTAAATGGCACATGGCGCCTGCAGCACACACCCTGGGCTTCTGGCATGTCTGTCACTCAGATCACAGTGGCCACGAAGGGTGGCTGCTCCCAATGACCCGGACCCTGAGGGGTTCCCCGCCCAGAGTTCTGTTCTGAGTCTGGGCTGAGAGCTTTGAAACAGGTGCCCACGCAGGCCAGGGGCCAGAGCAGTGCCTCAGCTTGACGTGGTGGTACGCAGGTGCACCTGTAGTTCCTGGTACGGAACCGCAGAGCACGGGTCTGCCTATCGGGGCTCGGGAGGAAGTGAATCAGCAGGCAGGTGCACGTGGGCCCCCTCAGGCAGCGAGCGGCAGCACTCAGGACCTGCTTTCCCGTGGCCAATGGCCAGCGGGCTGGCAGGCTGGTGGGAACGGCGTGAATGTGGCTCGCTGAGGCCGGGGCCCCCAGAGATGGAGATGTCCTCTGTGAGGGAGCACAGACTCAGGGTCTGAAGAGACAGTTGGCCAGTTAGAGGCCTCCAGGCCAACACGTGGTGGTGACAGCGAGAGACCCACCACAAGAGGGAAAGAGCCCCCGTTTGGTCTAAGCCCCACCACTGCCCACTGGGGAGAAAGGGGCCGAGTGAGCCAGGAGCCAGCCTCCACTCTGTGTGCCCGTTCACTCTCACTCTGCCACGCCCGGGTGGACAGCCTGCAAAATGCTCCTTCCAGGCCAGTCCCACCCTGCGGTCAGCCAGGCGGACAGGGAGAAGGGGCTTCGGTTTAGAACAAATGCCAGTTGTCTTAGGGAAGAAAACCAGCTGTAAAACCAGGGCTGTGGGCTCAAGAGAAACTCAAGGCAGGTGCTCACTGAGGCCAGTGAGCAGAGGCCTCCCGGGGGTCCCTCCACCGGAGGCTGTGTCAGTCCCAGCGGTCCTGTTACCTGAGTGATGGCGTCCAGCTCCTCCAGGATGGCATCTTCGTCCTCCTGAGTGAAGCTTCCTGCCAACAGCTCATCTATTTGCTGCAAAAGGAGGAGCAGAGGTGAAGAGCGTGGCTGGGCTAGGGGCGGGAGGAGAGGTGCCCCCTCATGTAGGAAGGAGACAGCCCCGGCTCAAGGCTGCTCTCACTTGAAAGAAGGAAGACAGCCCCCACATGGTGTGGGAAGGCCTGGCCCTCACGGGCAGGGCTGGACACTGGCCACCACTCACTGGCTGCCAGATGGCGGGCCCCATGACACGGCAACACCTACCCGCTGGTAGTCCACGGCCTCCTGTGTCTCATCCAGTATCCGCTCCACCTCTTCCAGGGACATCACCTGATCGGTTACGAGTGTTTGAGTCTCGTCAGTGAAGCATGCGACAGAACCCCCTTTGTGCAGCCCACCTGCCCTGGCAGCGCACACGGCCTTGCCGCTCTGTTCTCGTTTAAAGGAAGCCACGCCAAGTGGGGTATGGTTATTTACGTCCATAAATAACAGCTTTGGTTATTTATGTCCCCGGCAGGGCCTGTCCACACAGGCACAGAGCTGTTAGACCAGTCTTTTCAGAAGCCTCAACTGACCTTCTCAGACCCCTGCTGGCCCTTCTCGGTGGATCTTCTGGCACCCAGATCAACCCTAACAGTAGTAACAAATATAAAGTTTTCTCTGGCCATATGACTTGATTTGTTTTGGGTTCAAAGCAACACCTTTGCTTGACTGGTCCCCACACTGGACATTCAGAAAGGCAACGTAACCTCAGCTCTCTGCCCAGCCCCACCTGCCATGCACGCATCGGGAACCAGATGGGGTGAGGCTGGGGCGTGGCCTCTCTGCACCTCACTTCTCCTTTCACCATCCACCTCTGGGCTGCTTCCTGAGACGGGGCTGTGTTCACCTCCTCCAGGAAGTCCTCTGACTAGTTCACCACACTCCTCCCCGACTCTGACGAGGCTATCCCTCCAGTCACGCTGAGAATCTCTGGATCCTAATTGTAGCTAGGGTGCCTATTCTCGGGTCAGTACTCCTGAGCTTGCTGTCTTACTAGACGGTCAGCCTCTCCCGGTAATGACTGACTCTCCCTCATGCCCAACGGCCTGGGTGCAGCTGTGGCCTCAGGGACACGTCCCCTCCGCGGTCCACTAGCCCCCCCGCCCCCGGCCCGCCAAGACTTACCTGGTGCATCTTATTCAGACACTCGTTTCCAATCTTCAGCCCCTCGATCACTTTCATTTCGATCTGGGTGAACTCAATGCTCTGGACCTGAGGAGGAGACCTGTGTGGTCAGGGGCCCGCCTTCTCTGCCGCCTCACGCAGACCCACGACGGGAGTTAGGACCACACTGTCACCAAGACTGTCACCAGGACTGATGGTCTCTGCCCTCCTCTTCCCTCTGTCCTTTCCTGGTGCCCTGACCACCAGCTGGTCGGGACTGAGAGGGCCTGGGAAGAATCTCGAATCAGACTGCTTATAACAGCAAAACTGTTAGTAAACGAGTACAACCAGAGCACTGCGCCCTGAACCCACGTTGCTTGGGAGCCTCCTGCAGATCTTAACACCTCTTCAGTCACTGGGGCAGAACTGTCCCCCCTATCCCCACCACCCAGAAGTGGCCTAGCCCCCCAACCACAATCCTGCAGCAGCCAACCTGCCCCAGCCCCTTAAGAATATCAGGCTCCCAGGAAAGCTTCCCCTTTGCCTCCAGGCCTGACCCACTCCATAGCCTCTGGCTGAGGGGCCAGGAAAGGAGAATGGTGGGTTTCGGTTCTCTGAGGGGCCTCCGGCCTACATGGCCCGCCCCGCCCCACAGGCCTACCATGGTCTCCAGGCCGGCGACCTGGTTCTCCGTCTTGTCCAGGAGCTGTTCCCGGTATCGCTTCTTCCTGAGCAGCAGCTTGGCCCGCCTGCAAAGCGGACCAGCAGTCACAGCCATTGGGTGTCCTGGCCCAGCGCCGACCGGCCTCCCGGCCTCCCCACACCCTGCTCCAGGCCGGTGGGGGTAGCTTCCTTCCTCCGCACACTGAGCCCGCCCCACTCACTCCTTCCTGCCGTCACGCAGGAGCTGCCGGGCGACCTCCCGCTCCCGCTCCAGCTGCTGGGTGATCCTCTTCTGGTACTGCTTAAGCTTGTCCCGCTGCTGCTTCAGTTGCTGTCGGGAGAGCAGGCCTTGTGTTGGCACGGGCCCACGCAGCACTGGACACTCGCTGGGCTACCCAGTGCCCAGAAGAGCGGGCACAGAGGCTGCCAGGGGCACTGAAGGGCCCCCCACAGGCCAGGTTGCCCCAGCTGCCACCCATGGAAGCGCATCCTCTGAAACAGAGCTCTCCATGGGGACCAGTTTGCCCTCCAGGGCACGTGGTGTACTCCCTGGAGACATTCCTGGCTGGCCCACTGGGGATGCCACTGGCATCTAGCGGGTGGAGGCCCAGGACGAGGCTTGATATCCTACAAGCCCCCAGGATCCCCCCCAACCCCAGACAGCTAGGAGTGTGAGCGCTGGTCAGGGAGCGTGGCCACCACCTCCAAGGTGCAGAGACGACACAAGATCATTGGTGAGGGTCACCTGAGTGCCACCAGCCCAGTCCAGCTGCAGCTGGAGACAGGGGCCGTCCCTTCCAGCTTCACCTCTCTGGGGCTCTCAGCCATTTGCCGTCAGCTCCCCCACTGTTGTCCCTTGCCACTATACATGGGTGGACAACAGACGCTGCATTGAGGTGATGGGCTCACATGACCTCACGAAGCAACTGGCACCCTGAAGTCCTGTCCCAGAAAGGAAGCAGGGCCATTTACATGCCTCAGCCTCTCCTTCCTACATTTCTGCCAAACTCCATCATTTCAGGTGACCCTTACGGTGAGCGCCTGCAAGCACTTCTCCGATGGAAGATGACATCTTCAGGGTCGGTTACCAGGAGTGAGTTAGTGAGTCAAGGGTGTGCACATCTTTTGGACTCAACACGATGAGAAACTAGCTCCAGCATGGACACGGTCTAAAGCGGCCGCTCCATAGCTCCCTTTTTAGAGGCTGTCTGCCCCAGTGCACTCTGGTTAGCGGCTCAGGGCAGCCACATGTCCTGTCCACGCTGACAGGAGAAATGTCCGCTGACAGTGAGATATCACCCCATAGCCAGCCTACCAGCCGGGCTCAACTCTGACTTACTTCTCTTCCACAGGGACTGAGCACCTACCCTGAAGGCGGCGGACAAAGTGTCAGGCAAGAGCCAGAGGGAGGCAGATGTGGCCAGGCCACCTGCTTTGTAAGACAAGAAGTCTCAGCAGAAGGTCCCGGGGCAGCTCAAGGTTCCTCAGCTCAGCTTTTCATCCTCAGAAAACATCAGGCAATAGTTTGTTCTGTGGTGTGCCAACTGAGTTGTTCCTGTCATGACCCCTCCGACATGTATCCTTGGCAACAAAAAGGAGAGCTTCGGGGGCTTCCTGCTCAGCCAGAGGCTCAGAAGCCCAGGATGGAGGCCAGCACACGTTGGGGACCGGACCCTGACCACAATAAAAACCCAATGACAGCTGATCTCCAGTGACAAACAGGCCTGACAAACAGGTTTCTTTTTCATGGGGAACTTCAGTTAAAAACTTTTATAACTTCTGGTTTCAGACCCCAAAGTAAACCCGACCCCCACCCAAAAAACACAATCTGATACTTGAGTTAGCTTCTTTCTTAGCACCAAAAATTACATACTTTTCCTGCAGAAAATTACAAAAGAAAGCGAAGGTAGATTCCACTCACATTCTAGGCTCTCTCCCTCCTGGCACAGTTTTCTTACAAAAATGGGTTATTTTCAACATATCATTTCACTTAACACACCACACGATTTTTTCCCTAGAAACTTTCATATCAGTGCTCTCCAGAAAAAGACGCTCGAATCCACAGATAGAAACATAGAAACATCACCATCATCTAAAACTTTCGAGGGCCAGGAGTGGCCAGGAGACAAGGGCAGCCCACAAGCTCGGGGCCAATGCCGCACAGGTTGTAAGTTTGACAAGGACTGGGACTGAGGCAGGTGTTGAGTCCACAGAACACGACCGTCCCACAATTAGAGCGTTTGCTTAGATCCCCAGCTGCCAGATCATCCCCTCCCCACGACCACGCGGCCCCCGAGCCCGCACCGGGCCGGGGCTGGGGCTGGGAAGTGGTCTGGTACTGGCTCCCGTGGTGCTGGAGTTTAGAAACCCCACCCGCAGGCGCGGACTCGCCCACGAACAAGGTACAACCACGAGACAGTACAACGAGGGCCCCGCCTCCCGAAGCACAGCTCAGCCACACCCGGACCACCTACACCCGCAGCGACCGGACTCGCTCACACTCGCTGGGAACCGGGCCCAGACATGCTCCCCAAAGGGAGCCCATTGCGCATCGTCCCAGACGGGCTCCGAGGCTGCAGCCCGGGCGTGAGGCTGGGCGGCCAGAGGGGCTGGACCCCTTAGAGAAGCGGAGCGCAGCCTGCCGCCGCCCAGCCTCGGTTTCCCGGTACGGTCCGGAGGTACCTGGCCCGCGCCCACCCGCCTGCAGGGCCCGGAGCCTCACCAGGATCGCCTTGTCCTGCTCCGTGACCCGGCTCTGCTTCTTACGGCCGAACAGGTTGCCCATGGCGGCCGGCCCGGCCCGTGTCCCTCCGCCCTGCCCGGTCGGACCCGTGCCCCGTGCCACACGGCCACCGTAGTCCGGGCCCAACCCACCCCGCTACGGCGGCCGCGCGGGGCCTGGCGCCGCAGAACGCGGAACGCGGCCGTCTGCGGACGGTAGCCCCACCCAGAGAAGGGGCTGGACCTGCAGTGGGCGGGGCTCAGGGACCCTGGATTGTGCGGTTCAGGTGCATTTCCTGAAGGCCCCACCTGCGCAATCTTCAAGACTAGAAGTTCCATCTCCCACTACGGTGGGAACCCTGCTTGGTGATCGCGTGGACCGTCTCCCGGAAGGTCAGAGATCCTGTTCACAAATCACTGCCCGGCCGGCTCGGATGCACAAAATGCTGCGTTTAGTGATGTTAAAACCCTGATCTCTGGTGTCCACTGAACTGCCAACTAGGCAGCGTGCCCCACCGGCTCTGTCCTCCGGGCCGGTGGTCAGTCCCCAGGGGAGTCCATCGTCTGGTTCCGTGGTCTCGGCAGAAGCCTCCACGGGGTATGGGGGATATAGGTTGGGGTGCCACCCACACCTGCAGCCCTGGCTTCCACTCGTGTGTCTTGGCTGGCATGAGGGGTTACAGTACTCAGCCCAGTTTGGTCGCCCAGGCTGAGCCCGCAGCCCAGTCTGCATGGGCCCCATCACCTTTCTACCAGTCCTGAGCAGGTGGGGTCATAAGATGAGGTGTCCCATGGCACATGCCCAGCGCTGACCCCTTTCTGCGAAATGAACTCCTTGATCAGAAGCAGAGTTGCATGGACACCACCACTGCTGCTGCTGCTGCTAAGTCGCTTCAGTCGTGTCCGACTCTGTGCGACCCCATAGACGTCGTCAGCGCACCAGGCTCCGCCATCCCTGGGATTCTCCAGGCAAGAACACTGGAGTGGGTTGCCATTTCCTTCTCCAATGTGTGAAAGTGAAAATTGAAAGTGAAGTCTCTCAGTCGTGTCCGACTAGTAGCGACCCCATGGACTGCAGCCTACCAGGCTCCTCTGTCCATGGGATTTTCTAGGCAAGAGTACTGGAGTGGCTTGCCATTGCCTTCTCCGATGGACACCACTAAGGGCCTCCAAATCCACAACAGTGCAGCTGGCAGAAGCCTCCTAGAGTGGGCGGAGGCAAATCCACATCTATCTGGAGTGTCTATTCCAGCAGCAGCCCATGGAGAAGGCTGTGTGGGGAGGAGTCAGCATCCCCTGCTCTCTGGATGGATGTGCCTTCTTGTCAGGGGAGTTCTTATCCCCCATCAGCTGGGCCACTCAGCTGGCGTCCCACAAAGCAGAGATGAGCCTTCCCTGCTGACTCCGCCTAAGTGCAGAGCAGGGGCAGGGCGGGGGTTTTTAGGCAGCAGCAGTACCTGGCACAATGCTTCAGGCACTGGGGGGAGGTTTGCCAGGCATACTACATAGACCCCTTCATGAGGAACCCATTCTCCCTTCTGTTCAGTCCTGGAACTGGGTGAGAGGTCATGATTCTCCTCTGAGGTCCTTCCCATCAGATCTCTATCTCCCAGATCTGGCTCGTTTCTTAATGATCCATTGAGGCTTTCTGAGACTGTCCAGCTTTTGAAGTTGGTCAGTGACAAGGGCTCTCTGGCACTGTGCATCGTGACTACTGCGTGGGTTTGCTGCCTTTTCCAGTGACCTGTCCATGTGAACTCTGAGCCTTGCGCCTCCTGGTTCTCAGGAGAAATCAGGGCCCCTGTTTTGACGGCAGCAGCTCTACTGTCTTCCCTGGCCTGCAGACCTTGGAGGGCTTTTCAAGAACCCAAGGTCCTCACCAAGGGATTTCTTGGGGCTTCTGTCCAGTGCGTGTGCCTTGAGGACACGAGGAGCTCAGTGAGTTGCACCTGATGAATTCACATCAAGTCCTTATCTGTCCCAGCCCTTGGAGTCCTTCCTCTGTATTATACCAAGGGATTCCTGGTATCTCAGCTGGGCCATACTAAGTCCAAGTACAGATGAAAGCAAACAGTGGAGCCCAGAGTCTCAGGTGCTCCTACCCTGTCCAGGTCACCCAGTGTTGGCGGCCATGCCCACCTGTGAGGTCTCCCCAAGACTCTCCAGTGTGAGTCAGCAATTTCTTGGAATTCTTGGGATGTGCCCACCTTCCCTGGAGTCAGCTGGGCTCTCACTGCAGTTATGGATCTGGAGACAACATGGCGTTACTGGGTGGGGTCTTCATGAGCAGGGGGTGGGAAGGACGCTTCAGATGGGGAGCAGGGTCACTTCTGCTGGCAGGCAAGGCTTGACGTGGTTATGAGGGGGTCAAGATCAGCCCACTCAGCTCTCTCCATCTGACTCTTTCACACTGACCAGATGAGGCTGAGAATTCAATTTATGTTATAATCCTACAACCCGCAGAATAGAACTGGGGGAATGATATCCAGACACAACAGTCCTGCTACAAGAAATAAGATTTTCTTTTATAGTAGTCCTACACATTTTCTGCTTTTCGGACTCTATCTTGAACTGAGAATTTAAAGCCCCTTGATTGTCATTTTTAAAAATGAAATCTTCCCAGTGTGGTCAGAAATCACTTGTGTGCCCCATTAGCCCTGATTTCCCCCAGGACGTTGCATTGCAGCTGCTTGGA
Organism: Moschus berezovskii; assembly: GCF_049115385.1. Taxonomy (NCBI): domain Eukaryota; kingdom Metazoa; phylum Chordata; class Mammalia; order Artiodactyla; family Moschidae; genus Moschus; species Moschus berezovskii. The sequence goes on from NC_142479.1 coordinate 63,043,189, forward strand.
CTCCCAGAATCTGGCTTTCAGGAAATGCTTCCTTCCAGGTCATCGCAGAAAAGTGTGTGGCTACAGCATCCCTCCACTACCTGTGTCCTATTTGCCACAGGCTGTGGCAGTCTGCTCTGGCTGCCATGACAAGTCACCACAGGCTGGGCCTCTTAGGCCACAGAAATGTATTGTCTCACAGTCTGCAGGCTGGAAGTCTGAGTTCAAGGCATCGGCAGGGATGGCTCCATCTGAGGCTGTGAGGGGGAATCTCCAACCTTCTGTTGGTTGTCGGCAAGCCGTAGCACGGAGAAGCATCACGGGACTTTTCCTCCATCTTCATGGAGCCTCCCTGTGTGCCCGTCTGTGTCCAAATTTCCCCTTTACATGAGTTTACTAGTCTTGTTGGATCAGGACTGACATGAATGACCTCAATTTAACGTGCTCACCTCTGTAGAGACCCTCTCTCCAAATCAGGGCATAGTCTGAGATGTTTGGGGTTAGGACTGCAACATCTGAATTTTAGGGGGACACACAGTTCAGTCCATGACACAATAATGAGATCATCACTGCATACAATCAAGTTTGGGTTTCTGTCTTCCACTGTCTCTCTCCGGGACTGACTTCTGGCCCTAACTATGCATCATGGGAACCTCTGTAAACAGGCACCTCTCTGGGCATTTCAAGCAGGGAGACATCTATTACAGATAATCAGTGATTCAAAATCAGGACAGCAGGAATGAAGGCCAGGGGCCCGTCACTGGATCGTGGAGAAGTGGGAGCTTTCTTAGACTTGAAAAGAAAGTCAGGACACAGTGACACCCCACCCCACCCCCATTCTGCCTCACAACTACCAAAGCCCAGTCAGCCGCCTGTGCACCTCTGCCACCATCCACAGCTTGGAACACTTCCTACCGGAGGAAACTAACCTGGAAGCCCGATGGAAAGACCTCTAGGGAAGGTGACAATGGGGTAGCCCTTACCTGACGCACAGACCCGGGGAGCGGGTGGCGTGCAAGTGCAGCCTTGTGGGCTGGCCTGCCGTGTGCGCACCGGCGTCAACAGGGTTCTGCAGGCCTGCGGGTGGCGGCCCAAGGAGCACGTGGCAGGAACTGCCATCAACTCCGGCGGCCATGAACGACTAGCGCAGGAAGCCATCCGGGTCCCCTTGCCCCTCGTCGCTCTGCGGCCCACATTCGCCATCCACCTCCTCTATCTACTGTCTCCAACCACCCGCTCCCTCCAACTTCTAGGCCTACCGATCAGCCTCCGCTGGGTGCCCACCTTCCCAGACTGCCAAGTGTCACTCCCAGATAAGGGCTCTGATTGGTTCCCTACAAGCCAATCAACTGTGGCCTTGCTGGCGTCTTATCCTCGCCGGAGCCAATCCGCAGAGGGGAGGGTGGTCGCTCGCGGGCAGAGTGGAGGGAATTTCCTCCAAAACAGGCACTTTTTGAGGCCACTAAATGCGACGAGTTGACTCACTGGAAAAGACTGATGCTGGGAGGGATTGGGGGCGGGAGGAGACGGGGACGACAGAGAATGAGATGGCTGGATGGCATCACCGACTCTGTGGACATGAGTTTGAGTGAACTCCGGGAGTTGGTGATGGACAGGGAGGCCTGGCGTGCTGTGATTCATGGGGTCACAAAGAGTCGGACACGACTGAGCGACTGAACTGAACTGAACTGAAACACCAGGGATCTGGGGTAAAGCTTCACATGAGAACGGGAGTCATTCCGATGCCTGGTCGGTCTAGGACACATGGGAAGGATGAACTGGGGGTGCTGGCCAGCGGTACACGTGCAGCATGTTAAGAGCTGTCAGGGTCGTGGTCAAGGGTCCCCAGGGTTAGGGGTCCTGGGGGGGTCAGACTAAGGAGGCGGTGACAGAGCAGCAGAGAACACGGGGTTAGCCAAGGAATCTTCTGGAAGAAGTCAGAAGGATTCAGGCCAAGTTTCAGGCATTGGGTGTGAGCCCAGGAAATGGTGTTAAAGACACAGATGAGCTGTTGGTAGGACCAGCTTCATGGACACTACGTGGGCACAGAGGATGGGGCATCCCAGGTCAGTGCCGGTGGAAGCCCCTGGGCGGGTGTCCTGGGACGGGGGACGTCCTGGGGAAGGCGAGAACTCAGAGGGGCTGCATGGAGGGCTGAGGAGAAAGTGCTTGCCTGCTGGTAACCCTTGGGGGACCCATGAGTGGGGACGCTGGGTCGCGGCAGGTCAGAGGTTGAGACGGCTCTTGAGGGCTCTAGAGCAGATATGAGGCGGGGCCAGGGAGAGGGGTGCAGGGCCGCGGGGGCGTCCACCCTTCTTGGAAGCCTAGCGCCGGACCCCCAGTCAAGCTGCGGCCGGGTAAGGGCGAGCCCCGCGGCGGCCACGCGGTGGCGCTGCAGGACAACCTGGAGGCCGTAGGACAACACCTGGGCCGGGGATGCGGGCTGGCTCCCCAGGGGGCGGCACCGGTACCCGTCCCCAAGCACTCCACACCCCAGCACTGGACACCCAGGCACCCCCACACCTAACCCTGTGCTCTGCACCCCACACCGGGTGCTTGCTCCCAGACACAAGCCCCTTGTACCCCAGCACCTGTCACCCCACACCTCAGCATCTCAGACACCTCACCCTGTGGGGGCGGCATCCCGCATCCGATCGCCTCCCCAGCCCACACCCAGCACTACTGCAAGTCCACCCCTTGCACCGGTGGGGGAGGTGCAGGAAGGGGGGTCCAAGAACAGCCCCTGAGGTCAGGGGGAGGATCTGGCATGGGTCTGCCCTAGCTTGGAGAAGCCACATTCTTTGAGCTATTTTGCAGATACTGAAACGCCCACTAGGTGGAAGAAGTTAACAGTATACTGCCCCCAAGACACCAGACCCACTGGAACCAAGATGGGTGATGTTGACTCCCAATTACCTCACTACCAACCAATCAGAAGAATGTCCATGAGCTGATCATGTACCCCACAACCCCTGTCTCTCACCTGGTCTTTAAAAACCTTTCCCTGAAAGCTTTCAGGGAGTTTGGGCCTCTTAAGGACTAGCTGCCTGGGATTCTCTGCTTGGCACCTGCAATAAATGCTTCACTTGTCTTTACCATTACTTGGTGTCAATAGTTCAACTTTACTGTGTGCGGGAAACAGACCCAAGTTTGGTTTGGTAATGTCCTCTTTGAAGAATTGTCTGTTCAAGTTCTTTGCCCAGTTTTGAATTGTCCTTTGATTGGTGAGTTGTAAGAGCTCTTTATGAGTTCTGGATATTAAACGCTTAAACCCTTATCAGATATGTGACTTGCAAGTATTTTCTCTGAAATCTTTTTCTGCAGATTAATTTTTTTCCCATCCTTATGTCTTTTGATGCACACAAAGACATTTTTACGAAGTCCAGTTTATCTAGTTTTTCTTGTGTCAAGCTTCTGGTGTCAAATCTAAGAATCCGTTGCCAAGGTCATGAAAATTTACCTCTATTTCCTGCCCTCCCCCCCTTAGGAATTTTAAAGTTTTAGCTCCTGTATTTATGCCATTTATTGATTGTGAGTTAGTTTTTGTATGTGGTGTGAGGCAAGGGTCCACCTTTTGTGTGTAAATATCCAGCTGTCATAGCACCATTTGTTAAAAGACTATTCTTTCCCTACTGAGTGGTTTTGTCACCTTGTTTGAGAACCAGTTGCCCATAGATGTCTGGGTTCATCCGGGGTTCTCTATTCTGTTCTATGCTAGAACCACTGTAGAATGATTACTGTAACTTGGTACTAAGGTTTGAATCAGGCAGATTCCAATCAGTAGAAAGACTCCAACCTTTTATCTTTCAAAGTTGTTTTGGGGACCCTTGTAATTCCATATGCATTTGAAGTTTGATCTGTCCAATTCTGCAAAAGGGTCTTTAGGATCTTCTAGGACATGCATTGAATCTTTGGGGAATACTGCCATTTAATAATATTGTCAACCCACGAACACAGAATGTCTATTTATTCAGGTCCTCTGTAATTACTTTTAGCAATGATTTGTTGTTTGGTGTACAATCTTTCATCTCCTTTATTGTATTTATGCCTAGGTATTTAATTCTTTTTGATGCTTTTGTAAATGGAATTGGCCTGTTAATTGCCTTTTCCAGTTGTTCAATGCTGGTGTGTCATTTGTTTCTTTCCCCAGTGCAAATAGTTCTGGTAAAGAGCAAAAAAGACAGGAAACCCCATGTGGGTTCTGCCTGGGCTTTGGTTGTGGTTGTTGCTGGCAGCTGCCACCTTCCCTGTGGAGCTGGGATCACTCCCTCCACAGGCTGTAGGGGCAGGAGCTCCACACGTATCTGGGTTCCCTCACAGAATAGCCCCCAGGCCATTCCTCCTGCAAAGCAGGGCACTCTGGGTGCTGGTGACAAGTTCTGGGCTGCCCCCCCCCATCACCTCCAGTCCCTCCCTCGCAGTTGGGGGCCTCTCTGGGAGCCCCCTTGTCTTGTATCTGGCGTGGAGGAGGGCTCTGCTGCCCCAGAACCTGTACCTGCCTCGCCTCCCTCCTCCCTGCCCCCTGGTGTCTGCTCTACACTTGGGTAGAACATCCCCTCTTTCATGGCCCCTCCTCCTTCAACCAGCAGCAGCCCCCACATTGGTGAACTGGACGCCTCACCTGGATTCCTGATCCTCAGCTGCTCGTCCCAGCTGCACACTTTTGGGCCCATGTGGGCCTGGGGCTGCGGCTTCCTATGCTGGCCCCTGGCTCCCACAATGGCTGCACAGACCCTGGGGCTGGCGAGGGTCTCAGGATGTGCCTGCTGGCTGTCCCTTTGGGGACACAACTGGGCCCATCCCAGCTGCCACCCTCCCTCTGGTGCCCCTTTCCCTCACCTGTTTTCATCCTACCCCATCTTCACCTGCCCCAGGCCAGGAGGCACTGGCCAGTTTTCAGGCCACGTGGACCCTCAGCCAGCTTGTACAACTGAACCCAAGAAGCAGAACAACCTTGAGAGGCCAACCCCTCTGACCTCTTCCCAGAGGACCCCTGAGAAACCCCAAGACGGAGACAGTGGCCAGCCGGCCTTATGGTGCACCCAGCCCTTGTCTGTAATTACGTTTTTCCAAACTCATTCTGCAGGCCCCGCGTCCTGAGGCTGAATCACTCCCACCCACCTGCATGCACACGCTTGACTGTGTGTTGCCCAGGTGAACACACCTTTGCTGGGAATTCTTGGCGCCTCCTACGTGCTGAAGCATGGCATCTGCACGGGGTTGAGGACAAGCCTGCGGCCAAGTCTCAGGTGGTCCTGTGCTGAAAGCCGCTGAGCCAGGAGGGACCCACAGAGCAGAGCCTCCCCGAGCTTGTCATCTGCATGAGATAACACCTTCCCATCCCCTCTCTCCTCAGCTGGACGGCTGTCCCTGCCTGGCCACCTAGGACAGTCGTCCTTGGCTCCTGGCTAGCAAGCTGACACCAGCTCTGCGGTGCTGGTGGGCTCTTTTCTGGCCCCTTCACTGCAGGCGTTTGGAGCCGGTGAGTGGAGGGTGTAGCCCTGGGTCTGGCGCCCTCCTGTGGTAGCTCCAGCCACATGCCCATCTTTCATTTTTATGAGCACTTGATTTGTATTCAAATCCGGGTGACAGAATAACTGATGCTAATGGGAAAAATATTACTCTCTCTGCTGAAGTGTGCCAGGTGCAGCTGAGTAAGTGCTGGGTATCCTTCTTGTTTAAAACAAACTGTAATGTAATTCAGGAGTTCCAGCTGCTTACACCCCAGGTTTCCATGGCAACAGTTCCCCTCCCCACTTTGGAGTGGGCGCTGTACTGGGGAATCCACCTGCTTCCCCACAGTCTTCCTCACGTGCCGAGGCCTCAGGGCCTCCTCCTGCGGGCCTCCCCAGGGACGTGGAGGCAGCTGGCCTGGAATGCACAGCTCTGGAGATCAGGGGCCCTTCCCTGCTCCTCGAGAACAGGGATGGATGCCTTCCTTCCCATTTCAGTGCCCCCTCACCTCCTCTTAGGCCACTCCCGGCATTTGGGGGCTCTGCTTGGTAGGGGACTTATAGACAGAAAGAGTGGTCAGCAGCATCAAGTCTCTCAAAGAGGCCCACATCCTAGTCCAGGGAGCTGTGAACCTCTTAGGTTATGAGGCAAAGGGGATTAAGGATGCCAATCAGCAACTCGGATGTGGAGAGATTGTCCTGGATTACTCACTGGGGCTGTGTCATCACAGGGTCCTTGAAAGTGGGGGGTGGGGTCGGAGTCCGAGTCAGAGTGATGCCCTGTGAGAAATACTCCAGCTGCACTGCCGGCTTGGAAGGAGGAGCAAGGGGCCATGAGCCAAGGGATGAGGGCAGGTTCTAGAAGCTGGAAAAGTGATTCTCCGCCGGAAGCTCCGGAAGGAACCTGCCCAGCTCCTTGGTTCTAGGTTCGGTGTGGGGCTCTCCAGGCCCAGGAGAGCGAGTGTGTCCTGGCTGACGTGTTTGGGGTGATTGGTCGCAGCTGCCCTGCGGGCTGACACAGGGGCTTCCCTGGTCTGGGCCCTGGCAGTGGCTGGCCTGCCTCCTTCTTGAGTCCTGGCTCCTCTCTCCCCTGTGTGCCCCCATCACAACCCGCCTGGCCTCCTCAGGGGCTGGCCTTTAGTCCTCGGCCAGGTTGACCCCATCCAGTTTAGTGAACCCGGTTCAATTCCTGTCGCTCCTTCGGCGCCAGTGTGCATGGCTGGCTCCCAGTGCTGCCCACCTCCCCACTCACTACGCCCTGTTTGCCGAGTGAGGTTCCATCTTGAGGCCATGAGGTCAGGATGCTGGGTGGGACCCCGGTTCCTGCTACCACCCACCCAGTGGGTGTGGCTCTGGGTGAGCTGCTTCACGCCTGGGCCCCATTTCCTGTCATGAGGGCGACAAGAGCTGGAACCCAAGCTGCTTGTAGGGAGTGGGACCCCTCAGGCCTGCTGGCGCGTCAGTGGGAACATGGGCTCCAGCCCCCACAGGGGAGTCAACCCTGGACCACTAGGTGGGCCCGAGGAGTCAGAGGCTGACAGTGGAGGACCTTTCAGGCTGGGACCAGAGAGGATGCTGGCTGAGGAAGGAGTCGGGGTCCCCAAGCCACAGGAGGAGGGTGGGAAGACAGACCCCCAGGACAGAACCCAGATGCAGCCTTCTGGCTTCTAACTGTAGGTGGTAAGTAAAAAAGACACAGGACGTGGCAGAGGGATTCCCTCTGGGAGCCTGGGCTCACAGGCAGAGTGGGGTGACCCCAAATCTAGGGCCTTCTCTTGGGCCAATGGTCCAAGCCACAGGGCTGGGGCTGTGCCCAAGGGGGCCAAGGGCTGGGAACCACCAGCTTGTGCCTGGAGCCTCGAGGGCATGAAGGACTTGCCTTAAAGGACAGCGCCTCCAGCCAGCCCTCTGCGTATTTATCTTTTATTAACAGTTTATCCTTCTCGCCTTTTGTGTTACAATTCCATGTTTTGTCAAAGTCTTTCAGTTCTCATTTTGATAAAATAAATAGAGATAAATGAACCCTTAGGTCGCACTCTCTTGAGCCTCTGTAACTTCATGATTGAATTTTCGCATCAGACCTGTGAAGACAGCCCCACCGGGCCCCCGCGCTTGGCCTGGGGATAGTTTTGTCTCAAAATAAACAGAGCCACATGTGAGCTCAAAATGTGGAGTGGAACTGCTCTGTGAAATCGGCTCTGGGCAGTCAGCTCGGCATCTGTGGGTGGAGCTCAGCTTCTGGAAGGTTCCCAAGTCACTGTGTCTGGAGCACTGGGTGAGCTGAGCTTTCTGCAGCCTTCCCCACCCGCACGCCGCTCACTCACCCAGCACACGATGGACACCGTCCTGGAGCCTTCTCGGGGGAGCAGTCACGGCCAGCCCCTGGCCAGCCCCGTGCCCTGTCCAGCCCACCCAGGTCCACAGCACGGCTCTTCCTTACATTCCCACTATTATTGGCCTCTTACCGGCAGAGTTTACTAAGCCAGCTCACTCCTCTATCTTGGAATAATCCTGATTCCCAAGGAAAATGGAAAAAATGATTTTTAAAATATCATCATCGTGGTTATGTCTTGCGTACCAGGCGTGGCTGCTCAGCGCCCCGCCACAGACGCATGTGTGCAACGGACACACGTGAAGCTGCTGCCCACCTGGGAGTTCTCCTGTGTCCCATGCAAGTGTGAGCTGCCCCCATGTGTGTGAGGACAGAGGGTTGGGGCGGTGCTGTTCACCCCTGGATACTCAGGGCTGGGCCGCCCCTCCACGTGTGCTCATGTGATGCGTGTGGGGCGCGGGTGCGGAGGCCACGCACCGGGTGGGCAAGAGCAGCACTTGAGAGAAACAAGCCCTGTGGCCCAAGCGACCTGCCTCTCCTTCCAGACCGGAGCCCCTCCTGCCGACACTCAGACGGGAGGCCTGTCTGTGGGGAGGGGTGCGCTCGGGCTCTGGGGTTTGGCCAGACAGCCTGGGGTGATGACCAGCGGGTGGCAGGCCACCTCCATCTGTCCTTTGCTCATTCTCAAGCCTCCACCTCAGCCAGTGGTCTCGGACCACCCCAGGAGCCCACGCTGGGGGGGACACAGCCCCAGGAGCTGGCTTCCGTCTGGTTTGGGGACTAATGCTCACATCACTTGGAAAATAAAACAAGTGTGTTACCCCCTTGGAAACCTCAGACGACAACAGGATGGGTGGGGACTGGAACATACAGTGACTGTGTCCTCGGCCTGGGAGCCGTGTCTCAGCAGAGCAGCGACCGTCACACCAAGGACTCTGGCAGAGCCCCCTTCTCTGGGCTCCTAGGCATGACAGCGAAGACAGACAGACAGACAGTGCGGGCCCTCTCAAGCCCTCAGCAGCCAGTTCGGGCCAGTGTTCAGGGTAGCGTGGTGGGTCCCCTATGTACACGGCGGCCTGCAGGGAGGGGCCGCTATCTGACACGCTTCTCCACCGAGTACACGGAGATGTAGTAGTCGTTGCTGCCCACGGCCAGGTGCGGCTGCGGGAGGGAGGAGAGAGCAGGCGGTGAGAGGCTGGGGGGATGTAGGCCGGGTCTGGTCACCCCAACTCCACCCGCAAGGCCAGTGTGGAAATGACGGGCTCCTGGGCCACACAACTCGTGCAGGTTCCTCACCTCTGCCCTGTCACAGGGAACCTGCCTGCTCCACACACCGCCCACGTTTTTCTTTTCAGCATGGCTCCCCAGGGACAGCTCTGGGAACCTCATGCCGTGAGTTTTGGCAGAGAGCCACACGCCAGGCTCCTGGGGAACCTCGTGCTGCACGCAGGCAGGTGGGGAAAATCCTAATTTAAAACACAGCAGCCCCCAGCCACACGGCTGACTGTAATTTAGGACGGCGCCGTCACCCGGGTCATGGGTTCTGGGCTGCTCCTACCCCAGTGAACTTTTCAAGGGGAGCTTTCTCTGGGGCTGAGGTCTGTGCAGGGGCCAGAGGGGTCGCGAAGAGTGGGGCTACTTCATGTCTGCCCTGAGTGACAGGGAATTTGATGCTGCTTCCAGAGGGAGTGCAGTCTGGGGGCTACGGCCCCTGGAGATCCTGGGCTGGCCGACTGTGGTGCGGGGCAGGGGCCTCTGCCTGCCGCTGCTCGCGCCTCCCCGCGCCTCCCGAACCCCCAGCCCTTGATGGGGGCAGAGACACAGACCCAGTGTGGGTGGAAGGCCAGGCAGCTGATGGCGCCAACCCGCTGGCCCATGAAGCCGTCGTAGTACTTGATGTGGTTGATCAGCTCTCCGCTGCCGTTGTAGATGGCGGTGAACTGGTTCATGGAGCCGCTGCACATGAGAAGGCCGGGCGGTCAGTGCGGGGAGGTGGGCGTGTCTACGGGGAGAGGGGGCTCCTCTCTGGTCACCCCCACAAGGGGGCTGGAGCCTCAGAGGCTGTGAGGCCAGGCAGGTGAGGAGCAGCAAAGGGGCCCCACACTCAGGCTCTCCATCCAGCTCTCCTCCACGCGTGTGGGGGGCGTCGTGGTGCCCGCTGTTTACACAGGGCCCCGGGAGCCGGCTGGGCAGGGCGGGGGGCAGAGAAGAGGCAGACCTACCACGCGATCAGGTTTGCCTGGGGGTGGATGTCGAGTGCTGTCAGCCCCTTCACAATCTGCAGGATGTTCACAGACTCTGGCAGCCGAGGGTCAAAGAAGCGCACGTCCCCGTTGACACTGCGGGATGGGGTTGTGGTGATGCTGGGTGGGCATGGTGGGGCCCCAGGGTGCACCATGTACAGTTCAAGGCCACGGTCCCCTGGACCCTCAGAGTGTCTAGGGAGGCCCCTGGATGGCACATGGGCCCACCCCACTGACTCTGGCACCAGGCCTGCTGCTGAGCCCCAGGGTCCCCTCCCTCCAGTCAGAAAGGGCCTAGCCGCTGAGGCACACAGCGGGGTGAGCAAAGACCTGGGGGAGGCTGTGAGTTATTTGTTCACTTCCGGCCGGATATTAGATTTTGCATAGCAGGGATGTGGTGATGGGTGGGAGGGGAGGATGGGAGGTCACCTCTTCCTGCCCTGGGCCTGGCAGACAGCGTTTTCAGAGCTGTGTTCTGTTTCCACATTACAAACAAGAGAAGAGCATCTCTTCGGAGAAATGGTGGCTTTGTGACAGTAAATTACATCTGCTGTCCCTTTAACGGGCAAATAAATGTCCGCCGCTCTCAGCACAGGATTTACCGGGTAGCAGGAATGGATTTATGGGCAGATGATAGATCCGCACAGTGATCCTGGCACACGCCTGGCAGATGCTGCTGTCGCGGGGAGGTTGTGCCCCGGTTGCCTCATTCACCCCCTCTCCTGCCGCTCACAGGACGCCCGCAGGCCAAGCTCTCCAGCGGGAGGACCCACTGTCCCTGCCCTGGTGTTGGCCCTGACCTTTTTGGCCAGTCCCAGAGCAGAAGTTAATTACTACCCTGAAATGCCATATTTCCCAGCTGTTTAAATACCAAGGACATATTTTAGATGGAGGGAAAATAATGTTTTTACAGCAAAATGTCTCATGAATATTCCACGCTCATTACCTGACGCTCATGATGTGGCCCTCGGGGTGCTTCTGGAGGTAGGCCTTCACCACCCAGGCCGTGTGCTCCCGGTAGGTCATGACGCGGCTGGAGGGGAGGAAGGAGGGGTCAGGGCCTGGGCACAGCTGTGGGTGTCCCTGATGCTCCGAGGCATTGGGACGGGAGGCAGAGTGGACGCTGTTTTGAGCAGAGGGAACCGGGTATTTATGTCAAGTGTCCACGGTCTGCCCATGCCCTGAGGTCAGCCCGCACTGTCTCATGTTCGCTGTGAGTGACTGACTGACCCCACACCACTGGCATGCCCCACCCCGCCCCGGGCACCTCAGGCCATGCTGGGGCCTCTGGAGGCAGGGTGGCAGCCATGCCCTCTCGGGGCCCCAGACACTGCCAGCCCCCCTACCAGGACTTCACACTGCATCTCCCTGTAGGTTTGAGGGCTGGGACCGAGAATGCCAGACTGTAAAGCTGTTGAAACCGAGGGACAAGGCTTTCCTGGAAGCCTGGTGCGGTCATGAATGAGAGTGGGATTGGGATGCACGTGACGGGGAGGTGGGGTAAGAGCGTGACCCCTGGAAAGGGTCCGGGACACAGTCTCACCCGGCACACACAGGTCTCTGCCCGGGAGCCCCCGTGTCTCTGTCCTCAGACCGAAGAGGAGGTTTGGAGACCCCAGCCCCTCCCTCACGGCCGCCCTGTGACCCTCAGCTCTTCTTGTCGATTTGCCAGGTTACTGCCTGCCCAGGGAGGCTTCTGACAATAAGTCTGATTGACATTTGATTCACATACAGTAAGAGTCTCCTGTAAGCATGTACTCACTGATTTGACACGTTCTTACAGCTGTGCGACCATTACACAATTTTAGAATATTTTCATCACCCCAGAAAGGAACCTTGCTCCCCCACTTCCATGATGGCTGCTTCTGGTGGGCAGTGTAGGTTTTCGGTGGGCACCCTCCTGCAGAGACCTGCAGGGACCATGCGAGCCAGGGGCTGCTTGGGGCCCATTCGTCATCCAAGCCTCAGGCCCAAACTCCTGCCAGACTGGCTGGCGCCCCTGCTGGCTGCCTGGGTCCTACTGGTCTTCCCAGCCGCTCCCAGCCCTGCGCCCTCAGAGCTGCACTCTCTTCCTGCTGGTCGCTGGCAGGGTTCACCTGCACTCAGGCCCAGCTCGGCCCCGTCCCCTGTCCTGTCCCCTCCCACTCCCTTCCCGAGGACCCTGTTAGCTCCTGTGGCTGCATACGGGCCCACCTGCTGCTCCCCATTCCCTGGGACTAGGTGGGTGTTCAGTAAACATCACCCGGGAGCCCGGGCCCACGTTCCCGTGGGGCTCTGTCATTTACCAGCTGTGTGTGACGAGCATTTGGACTTCCAAGCTCACCGGCCTACATGGGGCACTGTGCAGGGCCCCTGGGGGCCTCAGCCCAGGGCAGAGTGGCGGTGCCCAGAGCAGCCACGACCATGTGAACGTGTGTGGCCCAGAGCGGCACAGTGTCCACAGGCGTCCCTAACGCTGTCTCCTTGGCTGTTTCTGAGTTTGACCTGGGAGGCAGTAGCCTTGTCTGTGTGCAGGGGGAATGGAGGCCGGGAAGGCAGTGCCTCGCCGGCATGTTCCCCCTCAGCCTGTGTTCTGAACAGCCCATCCACGGCTGGTGGGAAGTGGAAGCTGTGCTCCTCCACGCGCCGGGGGGATGCGGCTCTGGGGGGAGTGACCGTCTGGCCCTGGGGGCTCGCTCCCTCTGACCCCAGGAGATGGAGGGGTAGGTGAGGCCCAATTACCATTCGCTGAGCGCCATCCTCCTGTCATAGACGCGGATGGAGCCGTCGCCGAGCCCAGCCACAATGAGGGAGCGGTGGGAGTCGCAGGACAGGCTTGTCACACAGCTGTCAGCGCCCGTGGGGATGTCCTAGGGCCGACACAGACCCGTCAGGCACCCTGGTGTCAGGGCCCCGCCCGCACCAGCCGCTGGAGGAGCCGGGCCCAGAGGGAGTCAGGCTCCATCTGCCCGAGTTATAGCCCAGGCCCCCGAGGCCCACAGCCCAGAGGACATGGCCATGAACACCTCTGTGCCCATTAAACTTTCCAACGTTTCCCTCTCTGCTAAGAAGGAGGATGAAGCACATTTCAGCAGGAGAAATCCTCATCAGCTTCCTCTTAAACCTCCTAATTAGATCAGGGAAGGGTCCAGGAGGAATCCTGCCACCCATAAACCATCTCCTTGCCTCTCCTCCTGGCAGCTGCAAAAGCTGGAGAAGGGCAGGAGGTGTAATGAACGCTCAGCAGGAAAGAGCAGGAGACAAAAAAATGGGCCCCAGGAGGAAAAAAGTGCTTTTCCAATCAGAAGAGGTTGCAGCTTGGGCACACACAAGGAAGAAATCCAACAGGGAAGGAAACCGAATCACTGTATCCATTTAAAAGGTGGGAGGCAGCCTGACTGGGCCTGCGTTCCTCTGTCCCCACCTCTGGGGACACCGCCTGCTCAGAGCACTTCCATATACCCTCATTCTTGGCCTTGAGGGCAAGTGGAGCTGGGGAGGATAGCGTGGTCTGTGCACACTGGCCTGCTGTGCCCCCGGGGAAGCCCCACAAGGGATAGTGTGCTCACCTGCACCTTCATCTCGCGGTCCGTGTCCCAGATCCGGATGATCCGCACGTCTCCCGAGCTCATGAGGAGGCCAGTCTCCTGCTCCCAGTCCACCACCATCCCAGCTCCTGGAGAGATACAGATGGGCACCAGTGTCACCGAGGGAGCCTGGTCTGGGCAGCTGCTCAAGCAGCTGGTGCCAACCCATAGGGTGGGTCTCCAATCCCACACAAGAAGCTTGAGGTTGGAGTGACAATTCAGAGCCTTCTCTGTATCTCTGCTGTTTTCAGGCATCTGCCAGAGGGACAGTGATCTCACGGCCATTTGTCCAAGATGCCCACCTTCCAGAACACCTGGGCATCACTGGCAGGTCTGGAGACTCGAGAAGGGGTGTCAGAGGCACACAGGTGTGAGTCCTCTGGGTCCCGCAGTCCCCTGGGAGTGAACAGCTTTGTGGCTGCCCCTCATGGAGGCAGGAGGCTGACCACAGATGATCAGCGGTAAATGAATCAAGGGGTAGCCCTTTCCTCGGACTGGGCGGTGGGCGGGGGGATGCGGTGAGACCCTTCAGCTTCCCTAAGGGCAGCCCTGACCTCACAGGAGGGGCTCTAAAATAAGATTTAATTTAAAATGTTTACTTGTGTTTCAAACATACAGAAAAAACACAACAGAAATCCCTGAACACACCACTCAGACCTAAGAGTTGCTAATATTTTGTCATTTTTACTTTTTTTTTTTTTTTCTTGAAAAGAAAGGAAATTTAAGACAATGAAAACCTCACGTGCCTGCCCTTTCACCAGATGAACTGCCCCCAGGCTGCAGGCATCCTCCCAGGCCTGCCTCTGTGCATTCCAATGCAGGGCCCTGTGTCTAAAACCACGAAACGCCATCTCTCACGTCTCAAAAGTTGCCAGTTTCAACTGGGAGTATATTTTCTGGCAACTTGTGTTTTTCCTGTAAGGTTATATGGTGAGGTTTCACCCAAACCTATGAATGCAGATCTGGCTAATTTGTATAAATTTGTGGGTAACATGCTCTTGGAGAACAAGCCCTTCACTTCCGTGATCCCCTGAGTTTGTAAACCACGCCACCCTGATGACGTTTCCATGCTCCCTGTGCGTAAGGAGGCGGCGGCAACACCAGGAAGGGGACATGTCCATCTGTGCTTTGCACCTCCCCAGGAATGGCCATCCACTCCCAGAGTGGGTGCTGGCCTGCAGTCTCAGCAGAAATGGACACAAGGTGTGGTTTCCCTAAATCCTGGTCAGCACTGGTTTGTGAAGCCTGTATATCTTTAAATAATTAAAAAAATATATTTTTATTTATATTTTTGGCTGTGCTGGGTCTTTGGTGCGGTGCAGGCTTTTCTCTAGTAGCGGAGAGCGGGGGCTACTAATTGCAGCGTGTGGGTTTCTCACTGCAGTGGCTTCCCTCGTGGAGCACAGGCTCTAGGCCATATGGGCTTCAGTAGTTGCAGCACGCAGGCTCTGTAGTTGCAGTTCTGGGCTCGAGAGCACGGGCTCAATAGTTGTGGCGCGTGGCATTCATTGCTCCAAGGCATGTGGGATCTTCCCAGATCAGCTATCGAACCTGTGTCTCTTGCGTTGGCAGGTGGATTCTTAACCACTGAGTCACCAGGGAAGGCCCCTGCATGTTTTAACATATATTCTGACACTGACGGTTTAACTCACATAGTGCAAATATTCTCTCCTATTGTGTCACTGACATAACTTCATGTATGTTTTCTTTGGTCACACCGAAGTCTAAACTGAGGTCACCGTGCTTTTTCACACATCTGTCTCTGCTGCTTGTGGCAGCAGCTCCTGCGTTTGCCTCTGTGGTTTTCCCTTCTCTCTCTGGGAGTGCCTACTCTTCTCCCGAATTCCTGAGCTGGAGGGCATGACTCTCATTTGTTCTTTTCTGATATGTTCCCTTCAGGCTACGGAGTTCTGTCCAAGTGCCTAATCTTTCTCTTGAACCCCAGACTCTTATCTGTACATATCACTTCAGGTTCCCTCGACCCTTGCTCCAGAGACTCCCAGTGGCCTCCCAACTGGGCTCCCATTCTGCCCAAAAGGGACCAGCTTGGTCCTCTTAACTGGACCCTGAGCCTGGAACGCCCCTCTCCTGATATCCACACAGCCCCTCCATATTGTACTCAGTCACCTTCTCAGCCATGTGAGGCTATGATGTCTCCCTGTTCCAGAGGCATCACCTCCCACATCCCCTGCCCCGTCCTTCCTGTTTTGCTGGCGGCTGTCGTGTCTACTGTGCAGAAACGTCAGCTCCACACAACAAACGGACCAGCCTTTGTTTCACCTTTTAGAGTGCAGTCTCTCCACTGTAACACCCCTGACCCCAGCCAGGAAGAAACACCCCAAAGTACCATAAAGGTTTCCGCAGGTGACAAGGCTGCAGGCATGGCAGAGGAAAAGGTATGACATGTGAGTCCCACTTCTGTCCGGGAAAGCCCAGGTCACACTGTGACCAGTCAGCCCACAAGCAGAGCCTGAAACCAGGCCACTGCTTCCCCTCATGATGGGCCTGGTGGGCATTACGTGAATGAATCACAGAGAATGCACCCACCCAGGACCGGACTTTGGGCACCAGGTCACTGTAGAGGCTCATGGACTCCTAAATCCATGGACCACTGCTGGGGTGGCCTGTGTTCTCAGGCATGCTTAACAGTCCGCTGGGAGCTCCGTGTTGGCCCTGAGGGGTTTTCAGGAGCAGTGTAATTAAGTAGCGGTCCTCCACTGACAGCCTGGGGCCAGGTGACATCTGGGATGCTCTGGGATCATGGGAACAAGTTGCAGAGAATCCGGGGGGACCACACAAGGACTGGGAGGGGTCTCAGCCCCAAGCCTATGCAGGATGCAGAGAAGAGGCTGTGGCCATTCCCAATGGAGCGAGAAGGCCCACCTGGCATTCAGATGAAGCGGTGGCAGCTTCCTCCTCACTGCATCTCCTTCATGGTGGATTTAGAGCCAGTAGGAGCTTGCCCTGCATTAGGGCCCAGCCCAGTGACTTCAACTAAATCCCTCTCTCAAATACAGCTGCCCTCTAAGTGCTGGGGGTGAGGACTCCAACACATGAATTTGGGGAGATAGAGCCCCCATCCCAGGCCCCGTGTCTCCATCTCCACAGAGGTACTGGAAGGTGTGTCCGTGCACCCATCAGAGGATCTGGGGACATAAGTTACATGAGCTCTGAGTCCTGTTTCAAATCTGGACTCTCTGATGTGGAACATCGAGCTTCAGATTCTGGTTAAACTAGCTCTAAAGCACGGTGAAGCCAGCAGAGATAAGAAATGGGTTTCCTAGGGTTTTCCCGAGTCCTGTGCATGTTGGGGAGGCAGGTGCCCTGCATGTGCAGACAATTCTGGGCAAAGTTGCTTTCTGAGCTGGGCCTGTTTGTGGACGCTGTGTCTCCTAAGACAGTGAGCTCCTTTCCGTAGAAGAGTCTCAGACCAACATGAAAACTGTTGGGATAAAAACAACAGTCTGCTCACATCCTGACCCACCTCCAGGAAGAGTCCTTCCTGCACCTGCTGGCCCCCACCTCATTCTCCTGCAGGTCTGGGGCCCTGGCCCGTCCTCTGGCCCAGATCAGAATGTAATCACTGGCTTTCCCCCTTGAGACCTTTCCCAGCCAAGCCTGTGTCTCGACCTCTAGATACAGCGGAGGAGAGATGATCTGACTCATCACGAGTTGGGAAAAGATGATAAAAAAGGTGACACTTTTCCTTGATGTGTTGAGCACAAGGAACAAAACTGATGGCTGTGATTTAAGTAAAACTCGTAAGATAGGAACATCATGATCTTGAACTAGAGTGCAGACTCCAATCACTTTGTTCCCAGGGAGCATGGCCTCAGCAGTGGTCCCCCCCTTTCCCATGCCCAACGAAGTGACAGTGGTGGGGAGAGCCCCAGCCCCCTGGGCCTTTTCTGTTTTTCAGGAGCAGGCAGGCTGCTCTGGGCTCCCCTCCGGAGGGTCCCTCCTCCTGGTCCATGCTACTGCATTGAGGACACTGAGGGTGGTTAATGAATGGAGGCTGCGTGTGTGCTGCAGACTCTCCCCTGCTGGGTGGGCACCCTGAGTGCCCAAGAGCACAGTCCATCTAGTGTGACATCGCTCTCACTGCCCGGGAGCCAGGGGTGGGGTGGCCCTTGCCAGGAGGCAGAGATTCTTGGCTGACTTTATTCTGGATACGAGCCCTGCTCACATGTTCCTCTCCAAAAACTGGCCAAAGAGAGAATTTCTTCATTAAAATATAGGCACATTGTACAGGGAGGGTTGGAGAATAGCAAGCTCGAACGTGTAAGTCAGGGACCAGGCAGAACCCAGGCCCAGCAGACAGTGAGAAGAAGAAACACGTGTTTCAGAGGCTTGGGTTTCTGTGATGTCCATGATCAACCCTCCAGGCTCAGCGGCCAGTCCAGCTGACCTCGGAGGACCCCACATCTGGAATACGCCTCTGAGAAGCAACACAGGGATCTGACCTCTGAGGATCCATTATGTGGGCCTATGACTAAGCACCCATCACCCCCAACCTGAAACGCCCTTGGGAGGGACTGTTCCAGAACGCCAAGGAGGAGGGGCAGGTCCCCACTCCACCAGCACTTGTGAAAACCTCAGACCTATGGGATGGCGACCCCCACTGCCTCCCCGGGGATGCAGAGGCAGCACCTCCCCATGAGGTAAGGCCTCTCTCAGGGCCAGTGAACACTTCTAGATACCTGGCAGGTTCAGAGGCTCAGGACTGGGCTGGCAACAGAAATCTGGGCTATTCAGGGGCAAATGATTTCACCTAAACTTTTGTTTCTCACTTAGGGAGATGGCCCAGGACACTTGGCAGCTGTGAAGGATCAGAGCATACCCAGTGTGGGTGTTCCTTGCCACGTGTCCTGGGCGAGGAGCGAACTGTCATTCCCTGTGGCCTGTGTGCCTGCCCTGCGGGCCCACGGGAGCCACCACCCGGCCTTGCATCCCGCCTCCAGCAATGAGAGGGCCTCCCGCGAAGATTCGATTCCAAATGCCTGTGACGCCAGAGGAGGAGCGCAGGTGGGAGGGGAGGGCGGCTGTGACCCTCCCACCTGCACTGGCCACCCCAGCGCTCTGCAGCTGGTGCCCTGCTCACTGCCCGGCTGCTCCAGGCAACGAATACTAACAACTGACCAAGGCCCAAGGTTTACGTCCAGTTCACACGCAGATGCTGGACGACCTCCCGGGTCACTGCTGCCCTCCTCGCAGGCGACAACCAGGGGTCAGGGCCGCTCTCCTCCAGGTGCCCCAGAGAAGGGCTGTGAAAGGCGTCCCCTGGTTTCTCTTCAGGATTTCAGGGCAAGTGACCCTGTCATTCCTCTGAGGCCCTTTCTGAGGGAACCCCTTCTGGTTACCATGACTACTGTTGCTGTTGGCGGAGGAGTGAAGATGGAGTCAGTCCTGGGTTTTCTCCATTTTTCCTTCATTTTACTAGAAGAGCCTTTGTAAAATATTAAACTGAGTTTGCACGTTTGTAAGGACATCATGTTCTTAGCCTCCCGGGGCCCCCTTCTCCATCCCTCCAGTTCTGATGGCACAAGAGATCCCGTCAGACCCGTGGCCACCACTGCCTTCCTGCAAGGAACCCTTGTTGTTAAGAGAACATAAAGACAGACCCAGGATGGAGAGCTCGCCACAGGGCTGGTCGCTCTCTAATTCAGATGTTACAAGTTAAAGGCCAAGAATTCTATCTGCTGCCAGGACTCATAAGGCTCCATCTCTTTACAATTTACCCCACTCATGAAATTAGGAGAGAAAAGGACTCATTTTGAGCATGTGTATTTTAAGTTTGCTAACCCAGTGTATACACAGGCAACTAAGGATGGGCGTTTGGGTAACTATCAAACTTATATATGGATTTTCAGATGGAAACAGATGCTTCAAGAAACTGCATTCAATTCTGGAAAAGATTCTTTTTTGAAAAATTTGGACGGAACACAAATCTCACTCTGGAATGACATCTCTGTCCTAATGGAATAGTGAGACTGGGAGCCCGAGAGCTGCGCCATCCTCACTCCAGCAGATGTGGACTGGGATTATTCCTGTTCCGAGGCTGTTGTGAAGGTGGCATGGAGCACGGAACTGAACTGTCCTCGAACCGGCCCAGGAGTAAGGCCACCAAGGAGGCTGGAAGGTGCGACCGTGAGGCCTCGGCTCCCAGGGAGAGTCCTGGCTGCGGCTTTCACTGAGGTCTCTTTCCAGAGCGCCACACAGCCACCTCATTCATCCCATGAGATCTGAGTGCTCAACTAATGAGGTCTTTTGTATCAGAGGAGAGTATGTGGATGAACGAATAAGAAAAACCACAGCCCTGACCCTCTGCCGCCTGAGAGCACAGTGGGCTCCTCTGCACAGAGCAGAGGAGCTGGCTCCCGCCCAGCCCTCACAGATAAGGGGAAGGCACTCACCTCCCTGCTTACTGTGGTCAAGAAAGATCGAGACCTTTCGGGCCAGACCTGCGAGGAAACAGGGATTATGGGCTTGATGCAAGGGGAAGCCGGCCAGCCAGAGCCAAATCAGCCAGGATTAAACACACCACAAAGAGTCAGGGAGCACCACCAAGGAACAGGAGGGAGGGCAGACATTGGCCCGGGCAACGGCTGCAGTCGGAAGACAAGGGCCAACGTACCTACGAACTTGAAAACTCAACGACTGGAGGTTTTGGCTAAAAAAAGACTCAAATGGGAAATTAGAAGGTGCTGAGACTCAAGGGAAACATGACCTGACATGTGTGGCACTTCCAGCGAGTGGTGGTTAGTGGCCGGACACACACATGGTTAGTGCAGCCCGACTGGCAGGAGCTGACCCACTGGCCACAGCCGGAGGAGCAGAGGCAACCCTCTGAGTGAGGACGGCTCTTCATTCACGAGGCCCCGGGTTGGTGAGGAGGCCTCTGGGAAATGGCGCTTGTGTCCAGGTGACTGTGGGCGCCTTGGCCTGACGATGGGTGGTACCACCACTGGTTCTATTTCAGAACATGGCTCACTCAGCTCCAGGGGATGGCCAGAGACCCAGACTGACTTCAGTTCTGACCACGGGGTATCCCCATGAGGGGAGTGTCCCCAGGTTAACTGAATGAGCATGCACAGGAGCATACATGTTCACATGTGCACATGCATGCATGCGTGTCCATGACTGGGTACACATGTACACACGTGAGCCACGGGCATGCTAAGATGATGCGGAGACCCTACACATTTCACACAACTTCCAAAAGGCAGGGGTAGGGCTCCTGCAAGAAACAGTCTCTTTAGTCCCAAACCACCGGTTCAGATCTTTGCAAACAGGCTGCCACGACAGTGTCCCGGTGAGTGAATTCTGAGCTGGAAAGCACACAGGAGAACCTCACAGGCAGAGTTTCCCCACTGCTCAGGGAGCACCAAGTCCTCCCTCCCACGTGCCTTACATGGCAGTGTTCACAGACGAGACCCCCTATGACCTCTGGAGCTGAAGGACAAGGTGGGCTGGGCCTCGCGGGGTGCAGAGCTGGGTTAGATCCCCTGTCACAGGCGCGTGGAGGAGTTGATGATGGCAGCCCCTCCCCTCAGGGTGCCTAGTCCCCCCTACACAGCTCGAGGCTGCCTGGGACCTGAGACCAGGTGGAGGACCTCCCTGTGCAGCACAGGGAGTTTCACGTGCCCGGGAGGTAATCTGGAGCAGGGAGTGGGGCCTGTTGCTTCTGCCTGACAAGGTCCCGGGGGACCACAGCCAGGACTCTGAAGGGCCTCATGCTGCAGGGGGGCCCCCAGATGCTGACAAGCAATGGCCTTAGAAGCTGCTAGTTCTCCCTCCAGAATCACAGCCAACAGCTCTGTGATTGTCAAGTCAGAGGCCAAGATAAGCGAAGAAAAAGAAAGCAGGCACTGATGGGCAGAAGGCACGCAGAAGTTGGCAGAGAGGCCAGAAATCCATCAGCCTCGCCCCTTGGTTACTGAGTTTGAGCTCCTGAAATGGAAATTATAATTGGGGTCTCTCTGGCCCTGCTGGGGTTGCAGTCCCTGTGCTGCAGAGGGAAGCTGTGCAGGCTGGAGGGTGCGGGGGTCCCTGGTTCTCGGGGCCCCCCTCCCAGGCCCTGCAACATGCAAGCCCTTCCTGTCCTGACCCTTTAAAGCAGCTAGCCTCCCAGGTGCCCTGCCCCTTCTACCTTCCACTCCTCCAGAAAGAACAAGGAAGTAACATCTTCCTTTTTGCTAAGTCCACTGCTGCCTGGTCAGATGAACTCTGGCTTAGCCACCGAGTAGTGCCTGCCCAAAGACCCCCTCACCCCACCTATTGACAAAGACTTGGAGGTAAGACCCTCACCAGCCCTCACCAACAATGCCTGTCCTGGGAGATTTCTGAGACCCAGGAAAGGGGGCAGGTCCAGCAGGAAGGAGTAAGTAGGAAACACACGTCTGTCTACACCAGTGGAACCCACTCTCAAGGAAGGGCTGCAGCGCACACCTGGGCCAGGAGTGGTTCCGCCCACACAGGTGACATCTGGGGGAGACAGTGCAGGGGTGCCCCAGGGCCGCACTGCTGTCAGCTCAGCTAGAGCCCGTCACCCCTGCACTGTCTCCTGGACAGGCAGCTCCTCTCCCCTTCACTGGAGCAAAGTCAAGCGACACTGTGGGTGAATAAACCACAGACACGTCCTTTGGGGGTGGCAGGCATCCGGGGCTATAGGTAGGTGGGCCACTGCAAAAGGGAAAGGCCACACAACAGCGTATTCACTGGGCCACCAGTGGGCTCCCCACCTTCCCATCTTCTGGCCCAGCTGGAAGCCTGACCCTGCTCTCCACCAGCTCTGGCCTTCCCCACGCAGGGGTCTGTGACCGGCTGGAGCCTGGGATGGGCTGCCTGCTGGGATGGCAGCAGGAAGCTAAGGACTGAAGACTGCGCCTCATCTTGCCCAGCAAATCCTGCAACGAAACACGCCTGTGAGAGTGAGCGCCGGAGGACCACGGGGAGGCCGTCAGCCACCTGCTCTGCTGGAGCCTTAGCACAGGCCTGGGGTGGGGCCGGCGGCTGAGTGGGTGGAAGGTGGGGGCGCTGCAGGGCAGAGAACAGGAAAAAGCAAGACAGAGATGGAGGGACCCTGTGATGGCAGCTGTCATCCATGGGAGCACAGGACTGGGCTCCCAGGGGCCCAGGCAACAAGAAAATGGCTGTGTTGGGACTTGTGGGGTTCGATACACAACTACTTTGTCCCTGAAGAAAATGTAAAAACACTTAAAAGATTAACATATAAGGAAGTGTCTGCTGTGGAGCTGGCCGTGCCCCTGAGGGCGCTTAGATGGAGGAGACAGAAGCAGCTGTGCAAGCACCTGATCTCCTCTCGAGGCCACGGAGAGACCCCAGGTGGGCGGAGGTGCGGGCAATGAATAGCAAGCCTCTCTTGCCTCCATCTGGCAGGGGCTTTGCGATCACACTGGAGGCTGGCTCTGGAAACCCAGACTGATGGCCACATAAATGCTGTGTGCACAGGGAGTGCCAGGCTGAGGGGCGCAGACCTCCCGATGATGGGTCTGGACCCAGAGACCGGCAGGCAGTGCCGGTGTCTCTCACCTTGGCTGTGGGGTGGCTGTGCCTACCAACAGGCAGCACACAGAGTGGTGTCTGGCAGACACTGCAGCCACACCTCCTTCAGCCCAGAGCAGGTGGGCGGTGCACTGGCCTCTCCCGAGGAACAGACACTACCAGGGTGCCCGCTGTGTGCTCATCGCCGAAAGGGGATTTCCCTGGGTATGAGGGGCACAGGATGCAGCCCCAGACCCCGCCGTGCCTGCACTCTCACAAGCAACACACGCTTCAAGCCAAGGACAGGGGCTGTGGGCTGCTCAGAACTCGGCAAGACACACACACACACCCTCCCCTTCACCTCGCTGCAAGCAGAGCTTCCCAAGAGGGAAGCTGGCTGGGTTGGGACTCAGGGGCTCCGAGTGGACCGACCTCCTGCAGGACCCGTGGAGCACCCACCTCGGGTGGTGGGCAGCATGTCCGAGAGCCCCTGCCACGCCGTCACCATTTCCGGGTTCTTTTCCAAATCAGCAAAGTTCTTCCAGACCCTGATGGCACCATCATCTTGGGGAGAGGAGAGAGGAGATTCAAACGCAGGCCTGGCTGCTCTGGGAAGGGGAGGAGGCTCCCTTCCTGGGGGTGCCGGAGGACACAGGCTGCTCAGGCCCACACCAGGCAGCCCAAGGGGCAGACGGTTCTCTCATCTGGGGAGGAGCCGCATACAGGCAGTGTGAGACCCCTTCCGGCCTGACTTGGGGCTTCAGGGTGGAGCCCCCACCTCAGCATTTCCAATTTCCCCCACCCCCATGGGCATCATCTGCCAAGAAGAGCCGGTCTCTCACAGGGACAGGGCCTCTCCCCCTACCCCGTCACACGGCTCAGGAGGCCGGTGGGACACCCCGCTCCCCACCTCTCCAGCCCCAGGATGGGGCAGAGGTCCCAGTGTTCTCAGGCAGATGGGCAGCCAGGAGGGCCCAAGTGTGGCACCACCACCTGTCTGCTGGTCTGTCTGTCCTTCCTTCCTTCCTCCTGGTGTTGCTGTCCCCAGGACCCTGTTCTCTAGCCTCACTAGCCCCTCATGGACAACCTGGCCTTGAGCTGCAGAGGGAGCTCAAGGTCACCTGGGGACACACTGGGTATCTCGCATCGAGCAGAGTCCCTGGCTCTGCCATCTGCTGGCCTGCCCCTGATCTCCGCTGAGATGTGATGCCTCCCTGCTTTAGAACTTAGGCCTCATGCTGCTTCTCCACTGGGACCTGACTCCCAAAGGGCCCTGGTCCCTCTGCCATGTCTGCTGTTTCCAAGGAATCACCTCTCTGCATCCTCTCTGAAGCTCAGATAGGCTCATTGTGACCTGTTGTCAAATACCCCACAGACCCTACTGGCTCCCGCACCACTGCGGTGGTTTGTCTTCCCCTCCTTGCCTGAGGCCTGCCGGGAGGCCCCCTTGGGGCTGGGGCTGGACTCTATTTTCCTGGGCAGGGCTGCCAGCAGGATCTCTCCCCTTAGGTGTGCCTTTAATGATGGTGGCCTCCACTTGGGACTGGTCGGTCCCCTTTATCCAAAGAAGCAACCGAGGTCCCAGAACCTTGCTGCCAATCCACGCTGGGGTCCTGCACCTGTCCCCTGCTGCCTCTGCATCAGGGTTTAGGTCCCCACCATGGGAACCCTACTCACCTGTGGCTGTGAGCAGGAGGGAGCAATCCTGGCCATTCAGATACTCCATGGCCGTGACCCTTGTGTACCGAGGGTTTCCATTGTGGAAATAATCCAGCTTCTCCCCTTTTTCCCAGTCCCAAAAGCTTCAGGAAATAAGAGAGAAATATGGTGAGTGATCAGGGAGGAACAAATGAAAGCCACAAGGAAATACCACCTGATAGCCAGCAGGTCAGCCACCAGCAAACACACAGATAAGGACACGTGTCGTCAGAATGTGGAGAAACTGGAACCTGTGCCCTACTGGCAGGAGTGTAAGATGGTGCAGCCGCCACGCAGAACAAGAACGGCTCCTCTAGATAACTAAACACTGAAGTACCATGTGTCCAGGATCCCACCTCTGGGTACATATTTAAGAGATGTGCATCCAGGTCACAGAAGCGTCACTCATACCAGCCAAAGGATGGAAGCAACCCAAGTGCCCACTGATGGAAGAAGGAGGAAACAAAATGTGATCCATACACATGGACCACTATTCCATCTTAAAAGGGAAGGAAGTTCTGACACAACACGGATGGACCTTGAGGATGGTATGTTAAGTGAAATAAGCCAATCACAAAAGGACAAATACTACTAGCTGATTCCACTCATTTGAGGTTCCCAGAACAGACAAATTCCTAGAGACAGAAAGTTGAGTGGTGGATGCTGGGCCTAGGGAGTGGGAGGGAGAGTCAGTGTTTATTGCGGACATAGTTTCAGTTTGGGGTGATGAAAAAGTCCTAGAGGTAGATGGTGGTGACGGCTGCACAAGGTGAAAGTACTTAATGCCACTAAACTGCAAGCTTGAAAATGGAGAAGACAGTAAATTTTATGTTATGTATAAAAAAGGAGAAGAATAAGAAATAGGTAAGAATTCTATCCATTTTATCAGCTATAAAAAGAATCGTTCCCATGGCTCTCTCCCATCAAGTGTGCACTTTCTCAGTGACATAGGGGCGACAGTCGCTGAGTTAAAGCGGTGTCTTGTTACTGACGTTTTCCCTTTGCACACTTGTTGCCCTGGCACCCGAGTGGGTCCCTCACATGCCCTGTCACTGGGGGGTCCTAACGAGCCCCTGTGCTCTGCTCTCTGTTCATTGCACAGGAACAGCCCCATCTTAGTGTCTGAAGCTCCCGTCCCGGCCCACATGTAACTGTGGTCAGGTCTCTGGAGCGCCCATGGTAACATGGCCAAGTGCAGCCCTGGGAGGGTGCGGGCAGCACCAGGAGGAGAGACATCTGCCTGCAAGTTCTCTAGTCCCCACCCCCGAAGCAGCCCAAAGGCTCGGGGTGAGGAGCTTCCACTCCCAGACGGGGCGGTGGGTGTCCTGCCCACATCCCCTGGGGCTACCTGTTCTCCAGCTTAAAGGCCAGCCCCATAAGCACCCACGTACCAGATGCTGTCTTTGTCAGCGACGGCCACGCATGGCGTAAAGGGGTGAAACTTGACCACGGAGGGGACACCAGGGTTCCTGTTCAGAAATATCTGGTCGTCCAGCCTTGTGATACCTGCCGAGGGAAACACATGATGATGGGCCTCAATTTGCAGTAAACGTCAATGACGTGTTTTACCAAGGCTGACACCAGCCCCTTGTATTTGGGGGGTTGGGAGGGGCCCAGAGGAAAGCAGGAGACAGAGTGAGGGTGGGCTCCTGATGGCAGGGCCCTGCCTCTGCTCAGACAGGGCTGGCATTCGACTCATGGTTACGATAGGCAATATTCAGATCAGTACACGCTGGTTAAGGTTTTCTGAAAAGAATGTCAAAGATTTTGGAAAAAAGTTCAGTAAGGTAGCGATTCGTAACTCAGACCCAAGCCTAAAGCTTTGGTTCGGCCATCACTGTCCATAACCCAGCCAAAGTCCTGTGCGGAGGACAGGACTGGAAAAGCAGGAACCTTGAAATGACAGAAAGACAGCTGATCAAGAGTCACACAGAGGACATGAATGAGGATCTGCTCCCCAGGCCCCAACACAGGTGCCTGGGAAAAACTGCTATGGCCCTGAAGGAGCTATAGAAGAACAATGAAAAGAGGATACCAGCATGGGGACCATCAGATGGGTTCACACACGTATCTGCAGAAGGATGCAGGCTCACGCAGAGGAGCCAGGCATGCGGCCCCTGTTCCTGCCCGTGGTGGAGGGCAAGCAGCCCCCACAACACTCAGCCCTGGGGTCACCCCCTCCTTGGCCGCTGGATGCTGGTCTTGGGTGACACAGAGGAGAGTGACTATGTTACTCATGCTTCGTGAACCTGGCACCTGCTGGGCGAGCTGCTGTCACCCACGACTTCAGTCTTTTTCGCCTCCCTTTGCTAAAACAGCTACCACTGAAAACCACTCAATCATCAGGATGGGGTTAAACTAACAGGCAAACAGGCCTGGGAGGGTTTAACTATTGCCCAGAGGTGCCCTCCCCCAGCCATGGGTTCCCCAGGGAGAGGGTGTAATTTGATCCAGGAAAGATGAGGGGACACCCAGGTCCTGAGTCACTGCAGGCATTCTGCACACACGCACAGATCTGGGCACGATGGTGAGGTTGCGGCATTAACTTTCCCAGCTCATCTCCTGGGGCCTCGTGGACTCGTCTGATGACTTTGCTGGGCCTGCAGGTGATATTCCGCGATTCACATCCTTCCCAGCACACGGCCGGCCTCAGATGAAACCACCGCTTCACAGAGTCCAGGCTCTGAGCACTGCAGGCAGGAGGAAGCTGTGGCCTTGCTAGTGGCCCTGCCCTCTCTGCCCACGTCTACCAGCGGTGAGGCTCTTGTCTGTAAGCTCACTTGCCAAGGCCTCCAGCAGCTCAGCAGTTCCTTTCGGTGTGTGTCAGACAAGCAGATCTTTTTCCCACAAAGACTGGAAAAGAGAACCCCTGACCCTAGTTTACAAAGATGATTTTTTTTCTTTTCTGTCTGGAAAACCTGGTTGATTCTCAAATGACTGGCTCTAAATTCACTCCCTGTGCAATGTTGACCAAAACAACACCAGCCCAGAGTGTGGCCTTTGCTGCCTTCAGATGTTCTCTGTGTGCAGCAGACTGGCTCCCAGGCCGCCTGTGGGTACAGGGAAACCAATTTGTCCTGCTCTCCCCTTTGGTAGGCCCGGGGTTCTAAAGAACCAAGGCTTCCAAGAAAATAGGTCCTTGACACCATAATTCAAAGAGCTCCTATCAAGCTGGGTGGCTCAAGCTCTCCTGGAAAAACTGGCAGACTTTGAATTCTACATCCCTGGGGGCTTTACATCTAGAATGCGCCTTCACAGAGGTGAGTTACAAACAACCAAGATTGGTTTTAGCAGAAGTGACTGCGCATTAATGGAATGTGACCCGAGCATCTCACTGAGAGCACCGTGAATGCACTCGAAGTGCTTCTGAAACAGCATTGCTTCTGGAAGTGCTCAGGGGGCACCAGGCCTGGGCAGGTGGGCCAGGGATGAGATCCCGACTCCAGGCTGCCTGCAGGCAGGGATGGGCTCATGGGTCCTCAGCCTCAACTTTAAAAAGTAACCCATAATACAAAAAACTTCTCTGGTGGTCCAGTGGCTAAGGCTCCATGATCCCAATGCGGGGGGCCCAGACTCCATCCCTGTTTGGGGAACTAGATCCCACATGCTGCACGCCACTACTAGAAAGATCCTGCATGCCGCAAGTAAAACCTGGCACAGCCAAATAAATAAACACATTTTAAAAATTAAAAAAGTAACCCTTAATAATCACCGGAATTTGACAGAACAGGGAGAGAAGGTCATGAAAACAATTCCACAAAAGCGTGAGGAGTCTGCTTATATACTCTGTGCAGCATCCAGGGAGCATCGTCCACTGCCCAAAGCTGGCCCAGCAATGAGGGCTCAGGCAGAGCTGGAAGACCAGCCCACCCACAGCTGTGGGACTGAGTTGGCTCCTGGGCCCTGGGGGCTGTACTGCTGGGAAAGAGGGAGAAGGCTTGTCCCTGGGCAGGGGAGCTGCCCAGTGTTCTGGTCCTGGCATAACCACAGGGTGGAGCCCCTAGGCTGCCCCCTCCCACCCAGCCTCAGTGCCTGAGGGTAGGGGGCTGCTGCAGCTGACATAAGGGGGACCCACGACCCAGCATCCCTCCCTGTGGCAGCCCACGTCCCCATACTGGTGGGGTGGGGTGGGGCTGGGGGGTATGCAAAGTGGGCAGTTAGGGCACCTGTTGGCAAATTTAGTAAAAGGTTTGGTCAAAATGTGACTGATATTACAGGCTTGGGGTAATAGGGAGCAATTATCTGGGGGCCATGTGGGGTCTAGCCAAATACAACCAGGGCCTGATGTTTGTCTTCTGTCCCCATGGTGAGGACACAGGCCACCCCGTTGTGGACCCCAGGGCCGATAGAGGGCTTGCTCCTTTCTCTCTGGAAATTACAAAAGGTAGAAGTCATGACTGTCCCAGAAGACACCAGTCAGACAGGAGCTTCCTTGGATGATGATCCCAGAGAGCCTCCATGTCTCCCTGGGGACAAAGGCCTTCCCGGGCAGGTGAGTGGTGCCCACAGCGGCACCCCTTCCTCCCTGGAGCATCTCCGCCAGCCTCGTTCCTTGCCCACACCAGGGCAAGTGGGGGCCGGCTCACTCCCCACGGTGGCCCCTGAGGACGCCCCTTACCCTTCTGGATGAGCTGCTGCGCCTGCTTCCGGACGCGGGTGTTCCGCAGAAACCGCCACTCCCGCTCCTTGCGGATCTGACTCTCCAGGTCATGCTCTTCCGGAATCTTCAACAATTAAAAAAAAATAAATTAAGACAATTGTTTCCAAATGAGAGGGTTCCCTCTCTGCAGGTGCAGAAGAAACCTGGTTCTCTGGTCGGTCCAGTGCCCAAAAGCAGAGCAGACCCTTACAGTCAGAGGGTGGTCACCAAGCTCCTGAACCTGCCTCCCTCCCTGTGATGGGGGCACTGCCCCCTGCTGACAGCTGGAGGTCCTGGGACCTGGGACCTGGGGGAAGGCTGGCTGGCTTGGGGATACGGAGCGGAGACTTAGGAAGCCCTTGCTTCCGACACCCCAACCGTAGAGGCCAGAAGCTGTCACACTGACAAGGCAGCGAGGGGGCTGCTTTAAAAGCAGACAGAATTCGAGGGGGAGGTGCAGGGATAAGGGACAGGTGTTTCCTGCAGGAGGGGACATAAAGGGCTCTGCTGTGCCGGACACTAGATTAACTCCTTTGTAGCCTTAAATGCAAAATCAGAAAAAGATGTGGTGTGCTCAGAGGTTTGCTTTTATTTTGACGCCAAAGGGAAACGAAGCCTCTGGTTAGAAAATGAACACGCTCATGAGAAGTGACAGAGGGCAGCAGCCAGGGCAGGGCTGCTCCGTGGGGCCGGAGAGGCAGCCTGGGCCTGAGGGCGGGGCCTTTTCAACGCTGGCAGGCAGGAGCCACTGCCCGCCAGGCTCCACCTAACACAGCAAAGGGGCAAAGCTGGCATCAGACTCCATGTGGGTGGAGAGTGAAGAAGGAGCTTCGAACCTATGCCTGGGAACTTCTGCCCTCCTTCATCAGCTTCTGTATGTGAAGTATATGGAAGCTGGAACAGTCCCCTTTCCTGGATGCGGGCCCTTCTTGCTTCGTGGCTGGTGTGCGTGCATATGGGCTGTGTCTAGGAGAGGGCCACACTGAGCAAACAGTTCAGGATTTAAGTTTACTATATTCGGAACATAATCACTGTCGTGTAAAAACGATGTATCTCCTTTGTCATACAGTCAACTTGCCTAACTCTAGTTGCCTGCTTGAGAACTCAGACCTGTAAAGTTCTCAAATATAAAAGGAATCAAATAAACTAGGAAAAACCCTACTTCCTCTTGGCTGAGAGCTAACCTGCCTTGTACTCAGCCAGGTAACACTGCACAGGCAGAGGGAGCCCATATTCAATATTTTAAAAGTCATGTTCTTTGCTGGAGATAGCATCAGGATGAAGAATGGTGAACATGGTCACGTGTACATGCCTGTTTGTGCAAGCATAGCTGACAAGATGGGAAGCAGTTTAGGTTACGATTTAGGCAGTTTTTACACGAAATGGTCATGGAGCACTTTTGTGTCTTCTCAAATGCTCCCTGTTATCTCTGATCACAAACAAACAACCTGAAACCTCATCTCATCCCTGTGCACAGACCAGAGGGGTCTGTGTTCCAGGATTTCACTGCCACAATCCTGTCTTTTTTCTCTTAAAAATCACAAACCCACAGCCAGCAAAACAGCAAAGATATCCTGACATGGAGACAACAGAAGAAAAGTCACCTAGAGCCTCCAGAGCAGTCAGTGTTGTAGACATAACCCCATGAAGGCACCTGGGATAGATGGTGGGTTTTTACCAGTTGGTTTTGTTTCATGACAATCCAGAGATTATTGGAAAAGAAATTACAGATAACCAATAACATAGAGTGATAATAAGAAAACCTCCAGATGAAAAGACAGACAGAATCAGAATGAAGCTCTGGTTTCTGCAGGTTTAGAGGAAGGACCTGGAATCAGGGAGGGAGTGGGACAGACAGAAAGGAAGTTCTCCATGTGGTGAGGGCAGGCAGGAGGAAGGAAGCGGGCAGGAGGCAGCTGTGCGTGGGAGTGTGGCCACATGTGCCCTGGGGCCTCAGAGAGACTGACCTCCACCTAACAGCCGGGCATCACTGCCCTGGGCTGAGTCCTAAGCAGCAGGGCGCGGAGCTCTGGGGAGTGGCCCCGCTGAGCTCAGAGGACTCGCAGCATTGAACTGAACTGAACCACAGCCCAGGAACCAGCACACATACCGTCCTGGGGACAATGGCCACGAAGCACTAGTACAAGCGGGGGCGGGCAGCAGTGGGACAGTGTGGGAGGCGTGGGTGGAGAGAGACGAGGAGAGGGAGAGAGAGCAGAGGCTGCGAGAAGCAGCAGGCGTCAGCCGGCCCGGAAGGATGAGCATGGACGGAGGGACCAGACTGTTTCCTGCTCAGCCCTTCTTAATCATCTGCTCAGTGGCCCTGCCCCTCCCGTTCCCACGTGGCTCTGCAGGTTGAATAGAAGCTTCCGAGTAAACAGAAGCCCAGACCTAGACTGCTGAGCTTTCCTCCCGGCAGAGCTGGAGGGACGTGGGTGAGGGTAATATAGTGTTACATGATTAGGATCATGACACGTGGAGGATTCCTAACACCTGGCTTCTCCTCAGACAGAAACCAATTATGATGCTGAAACCTCCTGAGGCCTCCCGTGGAGCCGGCAGCTGAAGGCTGGTGACGGCATCCCCCTTGTTCCTCACCTGTCACTGGGGCAGCCTGGGCTCGGGAACAAAGGAAGACCAGAGGGTCTCAGAAGCCTGATGGTGGGCCTTGCCAGGTGAGCAGGTCTTCATATGGTGAATTTGTGAAATACAGGGCACACCCTCAAAGCCTCTGAATTTAAAGGGGTTCAAGTGCATGGGATAATCCACACCAGGCACG
Source organism: Moschus berezovskii (assembly GCF_049115385.1). Lineage (NCBI taxonomy): Eukaryota > Metazoa > Chordata > Mammalia > Artiodactyla > Moschidae > Moschus > Moschus berezovskii. The sequence goes on from NC_142479.1 coordinate 63,075,382, forward strand.
TGACTATCAGGACTGGAGCTCGACCCCTGGAAGGCTCATGAGGTCATGGAAGTCCCCACCAGAGAGCTTCCTGGGTTCCCACCAGAAACAAAGTGAATCCTGTGGTGGGACAGAGACCTTGTTTAACAACCCACCCTCCCCAAACAATGATGGAGTCAGCAGTGCCGGGAGGGAGTGCACTGGCTGTGGGGCTGACTGGTCTCCTCTGGGCACGACGTCTAAGGAGTTACAAAGCTGAAGGCCACTGACCGCTAAGGAAGAAGCTCTGAAGGGCAGATCAGAGTTCACTGTAGGTTCTGATACCTAAATACAGGCATTTTTATCATGTGACCACACCTCACAAAGCATCAGGGTGACTGAGATGCAATTCACATGCAGTAAATCTCACCCTTTGGGGCCCAGTTCTGAGTTCTGACAAGCCCCACGGTCACGTAATCATGCACAATGGAGATGGAGAATAGTTCCTTCACCCCAAACTGCTACATGCCCTCTGTAGTCTGGCCCTCCCCCCAGTCCAAGTCCAGCACTACCTCTGTTTTCCATCGCTATACCTTTGTTTTGCCTTTTCCAGATGCCGTATAAATGAACTGCACAGTTTAAGTCTGGCTTCTTTAACTGAGCATAATGCAGCTGAAATTCATCCATAGTGTGTATATTTCAGTTTATTTAGAAAACATTTGGTGAATTAGTATTTCATCATATGAAATATTCTAGCAGTTTTATTCACCCGGTGAAGGATACCTGGGTTGTTCCCAGTTCCTGGTGATAATGAATAAAGCTTCTGTAAATATTCATGTACAGGCTTTTGAAAGAACAGAAGTTTTCATTTCTCCTGGGTGAATACCTAGGAGTAGGATTGCTGGGCTCTATGGTAAGTATGTGTTTAATTTATGAGAAAGGGCCAAATGTTTCCAAAGTGCTTGCAATATTCTGCCTTTGCACCAGCAAAGTATCAAAGTTTCAGCTGCTCTGCATCCTTTGCCAGTACTTGGAATTGATAGATTTGAAAATTTTAGCCCTTCTAACAGATGTGCAGTATCTAATCTCATTGTGGTAACTCGACTTCCCTTGTGAATAACTGCTGTGACGCTACACATCTTTTCTCAAGCTTATTCGCTACCTGGGTACTTTTTATGGTAAAGTATCTGCAGATCTTTAGCCCATTGTTTTTAATGGGGCCACTTGTTTCCTTATTATGGAATTTTGGGTATTGCTTACATATATTGGACACAAGACTTTTTTTTTAAATCAGATATGTGTTTTTTAATTTCATTTTGGTCTGTGGCAACCCACTCCAGTGTTCTTGCCTGGAGAATCCCAGGGACGGGGGAGCCTGGTGGGCTGCCGTCTATGGGGTCATACAGAGTCGGACACGACTGAAGCGACTTAGCAGCAGCAGCAGCAGTAGTGGCTCACGCTTTCATGTTCCTAACAGGATTATTCAAAAAGCAGTTATCGATTTTTGGTGAAGATCAATCTGCCACTTTTTCTTGTGTGGCCTGTGCTCTTTGTGCCTTATTAAAGAAACTACTGCCTAACCCAAGGTTAGAGAGATTTTCTTCCAGAAGTTTCGTGGTTCCAAGCTTCACATTTAAGGAGTTATTGTACAAGGTGTGAGTGAGTGAGTGAATTTCTACTTTTGGCAAATGGGTGTCCAGTTACTATGGTGCCACTCGGCTGGAAAGACCACCTTCTTTTCATTGAACTGAATAGTTCTCATACCTCCATGGAAAATCAATGGGATGTACTGATGTGACTCTATGTCTGGACTCTGTTCTGTCCCATTGATCCATGTGTTTGTCCTCTCACCAATTCCACGTCTTGATTATTTAACTTTACGGTGAATCTCGAAATCAGGCAGCAAAGGTCCTCCAACTTTGTTCTATTTCAAAATTGTTTTGGTTACTTTAGTTTCTTTGCTTTTCCTCATAAATTGTAGAATAGTCTTGTTGATTAAAAAGAAAAAGCCAGGAGGGAGGTCCAAGAGGGAGGGCACATATGTAGACCTATGGCTGATTCATGCTGATACATGGCAGAAACCAACACAATATTGTAAAGCAGTTAGCCTCCAGCTAAAAATAAATAAATTTAAAAAAAAGAAAAGAAAAGAAAAGGTCTATTGGGATTATGATTCAGACTGCATTGCTCTATATACATCGGTTTAGGGAGAACTGACACCTGAACTTCATAGTCTTTCAACCCATGAATGTGGTCTTCACTGATTTAAGTCTCCTCTGATGTTTTTCATTTTTCACTATTGGGATTTTGCTTATTTTTTCTTTTAGATTTGTAGCTAAGTACTTCATGATTTTTTTTTGGGGGGGATGTTATTGTAATTTCCAATTGTTCATACAGAAATAAACAGATTTTTGTATAATGACCTTGTATACTGCAATTTTACTGAATTCACTTATTCTGGCAGCATCTTTCAGATTAGTTAGGGTTTTCTATACATACAATATTGTCTGTGAATAGAGTTTTATTTCACCCTTCCCATGTGTACACATTTTCTTTTCTTGCCTTACTGTCTAGGACCTCTGGGAGGATGCTGAATGGAAATGGTAAGATCAGACATCTTTGCCTTACACCTGATTTTGGAGAAAAAGCACTGTCTTTTATCAGTGAAAATATGTTAACTGTAGGTTTTCTGTAGGCACCCAGTATAAGAGTAAGGAAGTTTCCTTCTATTCCTAGTTGGCTAGTTTCTATTTTGAATGGCTGTTGAATTCCATCAAATCCTTTTCCTGTAGCTACTGAGATGATCATATGGTTTTTCTTTAGTCTGTTGATACAGTCAGTTATAGGATTAATTTAAAAGTGCTGAATCAACTCTGCATTCTTGGGATAGAATCCACTTGGTCATTAGTGTAGAATCTATTTTATATACTGCTGCATTTTATTTATGAATATTATGTTAAGGATTTTGGGTCCATGTTCAAGAAGAATACTGGATTGTAGATTTTTATTCTTTTAATGTCTTTGACTGGTTTTGGTAACAGAGTAATGCTGCCTCTGTACAACGAAATGGAAGTACAAGAAGTATTCGCTCTTACTTTTTTATAAAGCTCTTTTTGTAATTAAATGTTATATTTTAATCTGTCCTGAATTATGAAACAAACAGTTGTTTTTTTTAAAAAATTGAAAGAGCTGGAGGTATATAATGTAAAAAGGACAGTCCCTTGTCCTGATTCCAGTCCTACTTTCTAGAAGTAACCACATGAAGAGTCACCTTCCAAGCTTCCTCTGACGCTTACACACATCTATGGAGCCACAACATCTGTGCACATGTCTTGGACCATCGTGTTATTTGACCTACTATATCAAGGACATCCCATCAAGGCCTCACACAGAGATGAAGCTCACTGACTAATGTCTGTGTCTACTACACAGATGAATCATTTTTAACTGTCTCCTTACTAATATTCTCTTTTTTGTTTTCAAACTTTCTGTTATTACAAATAATCTGTAAAAGCATTTCTTGACACAAGTTATTACATATCCAGGTACAGTAGTGGTTTTACAATCTGCTTCTCAGAGTGGGATTGCTGGTTTCTGTGCTGTGCTCAGTTGTGTCTGACTCTGTGATGCCATGGACTATAGCCCACCAGGTTCCTGTCCATGGAATTTTCCAGACAAGAATACTGGAGAGGGTTGCCATTTCCTTCTCCAACTGCTGGTTTCTAGGGCCTACCCATTTATAGCTTGGATAGCTACTACTGAACTGCCCTATACCAAGCTAGTATTTCACCAGCCACCCATAGTGTGTGAGACTTTCTATTACCCTATACCCCCCGGTAATCCATCCTCTTGCTAGAAATCAATCTTTGAAATTTACCAACCTGAGAATGAAAAAAGAATTCATATTATTTTTATAATCAGAACAAATTTCGGAATGCCTCTTCTTTTTAAGCACATGACAGACCATTTTTAATATCCTGCCTAAAGTAAGACATGAACTCTAGAAACCAAACCAGAGAAGAGAGAGGGGGTACCATTAATCAAAGGAGAACAGTCTAGAATGTAGTTCTTTTTGGTCACACAGACCTTTAAGAAATCTGACTGTGAAATGAAAAAAAGTCAGCAAAAACTGTCATTACAGTCATGTTTTGAGTATTAAATCACACTAACCATTAGTTGCATGTGACTGTAAATAGGGGATAATTATGTTATCTGGTGAAAATGTAGCTTCCTATGCTTACCTCTGAAGTGATTTAGAGTTTGGGGTTCTTCTGTCCTTTTTGAGGTACAATCCTAGCCTTGAGCTATCTTTAATTTGCATATGAAACAGGGTAATAAAAAAGTTCCTAATGTATTTTATTGCATAAACGTGTCATTCAATGATTAATTAAATTAATAAAAGAAGGCCCTTATGAATACCACCTGGAAAAAGTAATAAAATTTTTTTAAAAAAGCAATGAGATTAAACATGTCCTCTTCTAAAGTTTGGAAAAGGTCTCTAATTAAACTAAAAGAAAAATCACTTGAGTCCTAAGCACCCTAAGTTGCCAAAAGGGATTACAGACAAAACTCACTGTAACAACTTCATTTTCAACCATAATACCTCGAGCTTGTCATTTCAAGCTACATCCAATGAGAGTTTGTTATCACAAACATGGTGAGTCAGATAGAACATGCATGCAGCAACTGTTTTCCTGGCTCCTCTAGCAGGCTCCGCAATGAAAGGTGACTTCATCCTGCGGGGACCCTGCTCCCCTCATTGCACTGCAGGGTCCATTTTGGGAGCCAGCATGATGCACTGCGACAGACCACTGGGCTCACAGCCTCTGTCTCCTCCAGGCTAGCGACATGTGGGATCCTCCCCAGCGGGAATTTTCAGACACACTCCCAGCTAGAACACACACAGAGGAGCACAAAGGCAGGGGAACTTGCTGAAAAAAAGGGAGGCATGGCTCAGCCCTAGAGCAGATGCTGGCTGTGGGTCTGCACCTGAGTGAAACATGTAAACACATATGTAGGGGTCCCCACAAACGGCAGCCCTCGCCCAAGGAGCCGTCTTCCAAGGTCAACTGATGTGTGCTCACAGAGGGCACCTGTGTTCTAAGTACCCAATGCCTAGGAAAGGAAAGCAGATCCTTAGGGGAAAAGTCAAGTTTGTGTCTATGTTCAAGAAAAATGCATTTTGGATTACCTATGCCACTTCTCCCTACAGGCAGAACTGAGAACAAACATGCCCAGAGACTTCGAGAACAGCTGCTCAGCATCCTACCAAGCAGCTTCTGTGACTTACAGTCACTGCAGTTTCAGTGAGATGGTAGACCAAGTGAGAGTCTGCGTCGCTTGCCCACACTTGCCTGAAGCAGGAGAATGTAGTATGGATTCCGAACGCCTGTTACTACTAGACTAGACTCACCCGTCTTAACTTCAAAGCAGACACTGTGCACCACAGATCTAAAGGATGGCTTGCTACCCATAGCACCAGCAATGAGCCATCTCCTGGGACAAATTCGTGTTTTCCCACTCTCTCCATCCTTAGCCAGAGAAGCCCAAGAGATCAGTGGGAACAGGTCGACCCAGGTGTGGGCAACACACTTGGTTGACTCTAACAGGCCTCAGTGATCTCTTGGGATCATTTCTTTAATGTATTTTTTCCCTGATATAAAGGTGCATGCTCAATCGCTCAGTCATGTCCAACTCTTTGTGACCCCATGGAGTGTAGCCTGTCAGGCTCTTCTGTCCATGGAATTTTCCAGGCAAGAATACTGGAGAGGGTTGCCGTTTCCAGCTCCAGACTACAAAGGTACTGTGTGCTAAGTGTGGAACTCTGGCCATCTTGTGGCCAGTTTATCTTGTTTTTTTTTCCCTTTTAAGGAAATTTTGTTATGAGCATTTTCTTAAGTTGCTAATTTCAAAGCTTTAGTTTTTAGTAGCTCCAGTAGTACTGTATCAAGTACTTCAAACTTCTTCAACCATTCTGCTGGACATTTAGGTGGATTCTAGTTTTTACCAGAGAGACTGCTTTTCCTTTATCACCTGCCTCAGGCACTGACAACCATCACTCTCTGTTGTAACTGGCAAAAGCCAGAATCACTACAGAGAAACAGGAAAGTAAGAGAGAAGCTGTAATATAGTCCAAACACTCTTCCTAGAAATTTCTTGGATATATAGCTCGATACACAAGTAAGAATAAGCTGCAGTTTTCAATTTTCCATTATCTATGAGGGGAAAGGAAGGTAAGAACATGCTTTAGAACATCAAAGTCTAAAAGGAGCCCCTGCAGTGCTCCCTGCAAAAAGATGGGCACCAAGATTCTGTTTTGACAGCACTGCCCTGTCCCACCCTGGCACCCTGAATGTGTGGCCCGAGTCTGCAGTGAAAGGACACGGCATGTCATCAAACCTGGAAGGCAGTGTCTCAGAATAAGTCAGATTAGCCCTAGCTAGCTAGCTCAGACAGTCCCTGAAGCTGGGAGCGGCTCAAGCCTGAGGAGCTCCTGGGTGACCCTGCCAATCAAGACAAAATGACACATTTTATACTGGCAAGCTCAGAAAGCAGGTAAGTGAAGTCAGTTTCTTTTGCTGTTTTTTAACCGTTAATTCCAGCTACCATGACAGCAATTTGGTATCCCCTTAACAGCCATGCTAGGTGGAACAGGAGGCCAGTGGGCACAACAGGGCCCTGGGCAGCCCTGTGCCTGCCCCACTCCATGGCTCAGGGGCAGGCCTGCGCAATAGCATGTGGGCTGGTGGGAGTCACGGCCCCTGGGGGTCACAGTGAGCAAGCCAGTGGGGATCAGATCTTGAGCTCAGAGCAGAAGGGTTCAGATACCCAGGCCTGAGTCTGGGGCTCTGGAGGCCCGTGCTTACTTGCTGAGGGGACAAGGGCAGTGCAGGCTGGGGAATTCTGGCTTTAAACCCTGAGAGCTGCCGACGCATGGCTACCTTCATGACAGGCTGGGCAAAGTACCGCGCGCTCCAGTCGCAGAACCCTGTCTGCATCGTGGCCGAGATGAAACTTTTGTGTCCGGCAGTATCATCTGGGTCATCGGTGGTCTTTGGGGTGTTTGGAAAGGAGGAGAGGAGAAGACAGAAACAGAGTTAGTCACGTCAACCCCAACCCTCTCTGTGAGCTCGAGACAGTCCCTCTCTGGAGACCAAGGCATAGGTATCGGTGGTCAGGTTTTTGAGGACAGTTATCTCTGTGGTGCCCTCACTTCTGCGTCCTGGTGACCAAGAAACCCTGACTGTCAAGACGGGGCCCTGAGTCTGCGCAAAGAGGCAGAGTGTCCCCCAGAGACGGCCGAGGTAGGCTGGCTGCAGAGCCCAACACTGGCCCTCAGCGCTGGGTCCAGCAGCCCCACGGGGCCTCTGCTGCCTGGGCCCTGGGCTGTCGCTCCCACCGGGCCAGTCATACGTGCAGGACCCTGGTCTGCCCTGGGGCTCCTGTATAAGGGCAGCAGAGCTCCGGCCATCTGGGACTTCTAAACATTAGAACTTAAAACACCTGGTGCTGTGGTGGGCCAGTTTGTTCCCTGTTGTAGAACCAATGTGGGCTGGGCTGGCGAGGTAGGGGTTGGCCTCACTGCACATGACAGAGCAGAAGTGCCTCAGAGAGGAGTCTCTGCTACCCAGAGAGATGGGGTCAGCAATAAGGTCTTACGTTCTGCCTGCCAGGGGGAACTGTAGCACTGCTGGGCCAGGACTCACGAATCGTGGGTCAGCCACCCCTGCCTGGCTGACTCACGCAGAGTCCACCTGGGAGGCTAAACCTGGCAAAGGTGCCTGTGGCCATTTTTGTTCCTCGGCCATTGAGGTGAATGGAGCAGGCAGCTCCGAAGCCAGGTGGGCGGGGCTAGCAGCAGGTGTGGACACCTGTCCACCCCCAACACCTGCTCCAGCTCCAAAGTCAGCCTGCAGGCTGCTGTGACCTTCCTGTTAAAATCACTGGTCACTGGTGAGCTGAGATGCATCCTCGGTGTATCCAGAATGCCCTCTCTCTATTGTGTCCAGTTGGCCGGGACAGCAGCAAGCAGTCTCGACAAGACACAAAGCCCTAGCTTGCGAGTCCACACTAGTATGTTTCCTTGCAACCCTGACAAATGAAGGTGCCAATTCCTCCCTCTCCTGAATAGCCTCGTTTAACTTAGCTGCAGAGACCACATTCACCTATGGGGTGTAACTGAATGTTGATGGAAAAAGCAAACAACCCATCAAATCAAGTGCTTCCGTGGACTGGCTGCCACATTCAGGGGGGCAAGTGCTATTTACTGAGGAAGGGAAACAGCCCATCAGCCCATGTACTACTCGTTACATGGACGCTGCCCAGAGTGAAAACAAGGGGCCGCCGGAGTAAGATGGACGCCCTTTAGTATCTGCCCAGATGTGGGGGCGAGGAGCCCAGAGCCACAGGTGGCCTGTGGCCTCCCACGTCCCTGGGGTTGTAGTGTGTGTGTGTGTGTGTGGTTGTAGTGTGTGTGTGTGTGTGTGTGTGTGTGTGTGTGGTTGTAGTGTGTGTGTGTGGTCATGGGTACCTCGTCACCTGACGTGCTGCCTCTCCTCTGAGCAGCAAGCCTCTCAGTGCCCAAGCCCCTCAGAGTTAGTGTTTAGAGCCACATCTGTACCTGGTCTGGGCCCTTGTCGAACATCTTCCGCGTCCGGGGGAACTGGTGGGAGTGGGGTGTGTATTGCACCCCCACGGGGCCTGTGGCACCTGGCCGGCCTGGAGGCAGGTCTCGGCTGACTGGCTGCTTGGCTACGTCGTTGGTCAGGCTGGAGCTGCTTGCACTGGATGTTGGAGGGGAGCCTCTGCCATCGGGGAAGAAGAAACTGCGTTTTACCCAGAGTCCATTCCTTTGACACCATACCCCAAGCAACTTCCGCTCATACCGCTTACCCCCAGATCCTGGGAATGGGCTGAGGGTCACCAGCTTGGATCAGCCTCAACTTCCAAACCTGAACTGCTGCTGCTGAGTTAATGACCCCTTCCAGTTTCTAAGAACCTTTCTAAGAACAGGTTCTAAGAACCATCCTCCCCTGAAAACCAATGCAGCCAGAGGCCAGCCTGGTCAGGACTGAGTCAGCCCTGAGAGAGTGCAGGGCATGTGAGCTCCCCTAGGGTCCAGTGCACAGCCCCGTGAACACTGATTAAGAGGAGGGTTGCAACCTGCTGGTCACCCGTTGGAAGACGTGGCCCCTCTCTGATAAAATCCTGAATGGAGCCAGGTTCAGTTCAGCTTCTGCGGAACAGCTGTGCAGATGAAGGTAGGAAAGGATTCCAGGAGGGGCTCAGATAAGTGAGAGAGAACCTGCAGACTTGGAGGGGCGGGTCGGGAACCTCCCCAGACCCTGGGGGGCGGGCTGCCCACCACTCACCCCGCCTGGTGGATGTGGATGCCCTTGTTGGTGGGGCTGGCGGGCGCCGACTGCGTGAGGGAGGAGGTGGTGAGGATGCGCTGAGGCCGGGCGTTCACCGTGGCCTGAAGGAGCAAAGGGACAAGTGAGGGGGTGGTCACTGTGACGACCTGAGGCCACGAGACAAGCAGAGGTTGGCGGCTGCTTTTGAGTGGCTTCAAAGCCACAGGAAAGGGCTTTTGGCTAAAGATATTACACAGGCATGGAAGATCCTGCTTGAAAATTTCCCCCGAAATGTCATCCTGTAGATAAAGTGATATTCTGGGGCTCTTCTGGAAGATATTCACCCCTGCTCCAGTGAGGCTCCAGGGATGCATCCCCCGTGCCCATGAGACAAACACCGTGACAAAACTGTACCATGACTAATGAGGGCTGGGCACGCCTAGGCTCCCACTGGGGCAGGAGCTCCCCTGGAAGGAGCAGCTTCCTGGGCAGAGCTGGCACTCCGGAAGGAGCCCGCCCAGGCTTAGCCTCACTGCTGTTTTGTATTTCAGGGCAGGCTCACAACAACCCCCCTGGGGCAGCACTCTGTGAATAGAGACAAGACCCAGATCGATGCCCTCTCTCCCCTGATCACGTGCTCCAGGAGACCCCTGGACTGGCTACTCACGGAGGACCCTCCCATTCCAGATTATTCTCTTGGCAGTTATGAAGGCCATACCCATGTTCAGCCCACAGGTAGAAAATTATAGAAAACAAAACCACCAACACAATATCAATATTTTCCAGATAAGCCTTCACTTTGAAATGAAAACAGCTAGAACTGGATCATAACCAGCCTATTAAAAGGCTGTTTTTTGTTTGCTGAATTATAAAAGTTGTACTGTTCATGTTTGTTTTCTGGTATTTAAATTATTTGACCTACACACACACACACACATGATCCCTTAAGAGGTCTAAAAGGAGAAAAGAAATTTAAGCTAAGAAACTAGGTACCACATCAAAATTTCCAGGAAATCAGTGGGAGGTGATGGAGAAAGACTTTGGATTGAAATGCAGACTTTAGCAGAATCCATGATCTTTCAAAGGCTCCCCAAGCCCAGAGGATCTGCTGTTGCCTGAGCTGCAGCTCACGGAGCTGTCTCCTCAGGGACCCCCATCCTGAAGGCCCCAATCCAAGGAGGCTCCAAAGGAAAGAAGGTGTGGGCTGGGGGTGACTGACTCAGCCTCCTCGCTCTTTCCAGGGGTGGAGGCGGCACAACCCTGTCTTGTTCTCTCTCGGCCTTGAGGGCAAAGAAGACAGCCGTGCTTCTTCAATGCACTTCACACTGATGGCTGCCACACACAGCTCTAGTTTTGCATCTGTTCTAGAAATCCTGAGAGGTGGGCATGCCACTGGCTGGGGAAGCCCTGTGACTGGTGATAGATTGTAGGGTTTCAGGCTTCGATGATGCTTCTTCGCCTAACGTTTCTTATTTGTGCAGCAAACATTCATTGCTGCAGAGCTGCAGTGGTGAGTCTGAGTGGGCAGTGGTCACGCAGACCCACCTGTCTGTGGGCTTGGTGTGGACAGAGGCTGCTCAGGGAGCAGATGTGGGAGATACCCTCCAGAGAGGTCCCGTTCTGGGCTGGTTGCAGTTGCTGTTTCACAGAGAGCATACAGTCAGGAAAGGGTAACACAGAAACACTGGTGTGCCTGCTGGGTGTCAGGTTTGGGCTGTTATGAAGGAGGATGGAGCATGGGTCTGTGAGACCTCAGGACCCTGCTGGGAGCATCATTGACCGTGAGCACACTTGCCCATGGCTCTAAGGGTGTTGAGATGCCCTGTCATTTTCCCCTCCACGACGCTGCACTGGAGTCACTGGACCAGCAGATGGGCTTGATGAAGGCCCAAGGCAAGTGCTGAGTACAGAAGAGGAAGGGCAGTGGCGGGAGGTCATGGTCACAGCTACAGGCCAACTCTTCAGAGGGCAGCAAACATCTTGTTAACAGTCAGGTTCTAGCTCAGAAGTATCCTCTTAGCCCAATGCAAACAGAAACGATTTGCAGGGACACACACATGTGTGCACACGCCAGCCCCACCTGTGCTCCCTGCCCCGCTGCAGTTAACGGGGGCGGTCTCTGTCATGGGAGCCTGGGGCCACAGTAAGACGCCAGATGTGGGAGCTCTGAGCACTTTCTTACTCTGCATCTGTTCTAGATGTCTCCAGCTCTGAGCACTTTCTTAATCTGCAGATCTTCTCCCAGAAACATGTTGCCTCATAAGAACTCAGGAAAGTCTGCTGCTGCTGCTGCTAAGTCACTTCAGTCATTTCCGACTCTGTGTGACCCCATAGACGGAAGCCCAACAGACTCCCCCATCCCTGGTATTCTCCAGGCAAGAACACTGGAGTGGGTTGCCATTTCCTTCTCCAATGTGTGAAAGTGAAGTCGCTCAGTCGTGTCCAACCCTTAGCGACCCCACGGACTGCAGCCTACCAGGCTGCTCCATCCATGGGATTTTCTAGGCAAGAGTACTGGAGTGGCTTGCCATTGCCTTCTCCGCAGGAAAGTCTAATTCAGGGCAAATGCCCTACCAAGACGAGGGTGACGAGGACAGGAGTTTCCTAACTGAATCCTGACACAGTCAGGCTTCAGGACACCAACGGAGACTTTTGGCTGCTCTCTCTTGGGGGATGGAGTGTTTCAGAGAAGTCCCTGTTAACTGCACACCAAGGATCTTGATTCGTGTATGAGGAAGTGACTCCCCAAAGGATGGTTCACAGTTAATTCTGGGCTAACTCGAGGCAGAGGACCTGGAAGCCAGAGCACTGAGAATGGACATCTATGAAACACATGACTCCATTTATCTAGAAAGGAATTTTTCTGTAAACCAAACTTCCTAGATAAATAACGTAAACTTTCTTTTTGGACTCTAAGTCCCAGGTAGAATTCACTTCAAGCAACGGTGGTGACTGTGATGAACTGGCCAGCAGTTGGCAGAGCCCCACTCCTGGGGGCCTGGGCTCCCTCAATCAGCCTCGCAGGGGGAGAACCAGCATCCGTGGGGTCAGGACAGGGCATGGCAGGGAGGCTCCATTTTCTCAGAGGCCCACGTGAGCCCCACTGCACCTTCCGCTGGGACTGCCTTCCTTTCCTCTATTTCCTTCCTCAAGTCTGTACTTCCTCCCTCTCTTGGGCACGGACCCTAATATGCTGTAACAAAGATGTATTTTAGAAAAGCTCAATTTTGAATCAGTCCTATTCTTAGTTGAAAAAGGAGATGATTGGACTATTTCTCAGTTTTGTATTACAGAACCAAAACACCTTAATTCACTGGCCTCTTTTCTATAGACATGGAGAAGACTCCCCACTCCCAGGATGGAACAGCATTCAGGTGCCTCTTTGGCTAGTCATGCAGTAGGATGATGAAGAAAGTGGGCGAGGGGCTCACTGGGGTCAAGGGGAGGTCCGTGTGAAATAAACTACCCAGTGATCCCGAGAGGGCCAACAGTAATGCCCAGCACTTTTGCATGAGGCTGGCAGTGCCCACAGGCAGGAAATGCAGGGAACACTGTGGACCTGGGAGTCTCTGCTTCCAGAGAGAGCCACACATGTGACCGCAGGCCCGGGATAAACCAAGGATATGCTCCTACAATAACCTCACTGCTCCTTCAAGGAAGAAGATGAGCTTGGTTGCTACAGCAGTTTAAAGCTGGGTACATGACAAGGCTGTGCTATTACTGCTTGTGATGCTACCAGGAGCTGAAACAGCAGCCACAGACAAGAAAAGGAGAGGACAGAACTTCACCAGTGAAGAAAAATGTTGGTGAAGGAATCTCGAACACCAAACAAATATGGTGTCAGCAGGAGGCCAGGTGCTGCAGGAGGCTGGGCTAAGTGGGAGGCTAACCCAGTGAGGTGGCAGCAAATGGGACGGCTTGATAACCAGTTTAGAAAAAATAACGGACCAGGACTGAAGCTGCGAGTAACATTATGAGCCACTTGTGTTCATGTAGCTGGCAGCCTGTGGACGACCCCTGGACAGTGATGAGGGTCGCACGAGGATGGAGACACAGCAAGTAAACTGTGACAAGGGACGATAGTTCCCTGTACCCTTCTTGCAACTTGTTTGTAAGCCTAAAATTTAATAAAAAAGTTACAAAAATCTTCAAAAATGCTTCTTTATGGCATTCATTATTGCTGCATCCTATCATTCTATTCATGAAAAGACTGTGCTATGCGTTGTGCTAAGTCACTTCAGTCATGTCTGACCCTTTGCGACCCTATGGACCGTAGCCTGCCAGGCTCCTCTTTCCATGGGATTCTCCAGGCAAGAATATTGGAGTGGGTTGCAATACCCAGCTGGGAAAAAAGAAACAGCTGTTTTTGGACACTGGGTACTGCAGGCCTGTGGTCTCTGAGAGAAGGGAACTCATTGCCTAGCTCCTGGCCTGCAGGCAGTTCTCGCAGACCTGGCTGTGGCGGGGGAAGGGCACCCAGATAGCCCGGCAGTGCGGCAAGCAGAGGGGATAGACAGGAGCAGCACAGAAGCTGGGGTGGATGGAATCTGCAGGGCAGAGAGGAGAGGACTTCCAGGGTCTGTACGGTAGGCTCCTTGAATCTGTGATTACTTTTTGCTTGAGGGTGGGGTGAAAACCCATAAGGGTGGGGAAAGAACCACTGAAAAGTCAAATAATTCCCAGAGCTCACAAGAAGAACTGGGAGAGTTTACAGTCCCTAAAGAAGAAAGGACTAAAATCAATGACTTAAGCTTCCATCGTAAGAAACTAGACTCAGAAGAAAAAATTGAACAGAGTAAGCAGAAGAAATGAAGCAATAAAGCTACAAGCTGGTATCAATACAGTGGAGAATGGAAAACAGAGAAGCACAGCTACCCTGGCAGCATGGATTTGAACCGTACGGGCCCACTTAAGCACATGTGCTTCAACAAACACCCCCTGTGGTAGCACACAGCCCAGGGGTGTGGAGACGTGCATAAGAAAGGCTGCGGGGGGTCAGGGTTTGTGCCCCTAACCCCTGTGTTTGTTCAGGAGTCAACTGCACGAATGAAACCAAAAGCTGGTTCTTGGAAGAGTTTCCTTTCGTCAGAAAGGACATGAATAAGGGAAGTCGCACGATACCGGTGCTGGGAATGGAAGAGAGGACGTCGCCACAGGTCACAAAGATGTCCCCACCCGATGTGGGCAAGCAGAAGCAGTGACACATGCCCCAACATAAGCTACGTGCACATGGAGTCTGTGAACCTCTGGATTCAAAACGCTTGTTCGAAGTTTCTAAACCATGGTGAAGACCTGAACGTGCCTGGAGTTCTCTGCATGAATATTCATAACTGAAAACCAGGGTCTTGAGAGCTTCGTGAAGAGCGCCCTTCACACGTACCTTGTAGGCAATGCTGTTGAGCACTTTCATAGCCAAGTCAGAAACATCTGGATAGGGGTCCGCAGCCAGATGCAGCAAGACTCTCCAAATTTGAGTGTAAACACTATTGAATGAAACTCCTGGGAAAGAGAAACAGGAGCTGTTTTAATAACAAGGAGCTGCTACTGTGTGTTTGGGAGGGTGTGCGGAGGCGGGCGGCGCTTCTGGGATAGCTCCCTCTTCTGATGACCTAAGCATGCACTGGGAGTGCTGGGATTATGGAAAGTTCTGGTTTTGTTATCTGCTAAGGAGCCCGAGATTCAGAAATTCCAGGTGGTGAACAGGCTTGATCACACAGTTTCACCCCTGGCGGCTAGATCTTTCTGAAAGAAAAAGTTAGAAAGGGGCAGGACTTCCTTGCAGGCCTGGATGAGGAAGACAGCCACATACCACTGCATCCTTTTTACTTGGAGGGAGCTCGACAATTGGTTTGTTGAAAAGAAAGTGCTTGTTCAACAACAGGGAGTAAAAGAGGATTTCAAACAAGCTGTGATCACATGTCATCTGACTGGCCAGCCCGTAGTTAGGAAGTCCCTCTAGTTATGAAGAATTTAAATACAAGAAGGGCCACTGGAGGACAGCGCTTCTTGATGGACACCATTGTTCAAAGGGAACGCGTTTTACATGACATTCAAATCACAGAAGAGAGACTGGAAACGAAGGTTCAGAGTAAAGGTCAGTTTCTCTTGTGTGTCCCAGGTCCACGCTTACGGCCAAGTCCTGGCTTGCTGCACCTGACACCTTGTCCATAACGGGAGGCGGCATGGCCCCGGCCGCCTTTCCCCAGGGACTGTGGCTCCTGTCTGCAGCGCGATGGAGCTGGAGGAGGCTGGCCTCTCACTTGGGTGTGCAAGTGGCCTTGCTCCTCAGGAGACTTCTACAAAGTACCTCCCAGGGAGCGTTTACAAAATCTCCCATCGCCTTATCCTTCTACCCTTGTAGTGGGAAAAGGTGCCGACAGCTGCTAGGGCCTCTGAATGATTCTGTAGAAGCACAGCTGCCTGCACAGGCTGACCTCCAAAAAGGCTGGGCCTGGGAGGCCTCTCCCACCACTCTGGCCATAGGACTTCGCACTTGCTCTGTGCACAGTCCCAATTCACGACGCCAGAGGGAACGAGGTGGAGTTCGTTCACGGACGTGGCTCCCTCAGTCAGGAGAAGCGGCCCACGGATGGGACACTCCTACAGAGACCCCTCGTGCTCAGCACAGCCACTGGGCAAATCTGTCTCCTGTTGTCTCTGAGCTCAGACTGCCCAGGGCAGTAGCTTCCCCACGTGACAGAGGCTGTGACGGGCACGGTGAATGTCTGCTTGACTGCAGATGACAGACGCGGTAACAGGGAGACCGGGAAAGGAAGGGAACAGTGGGGACCAAGGGGCCACGAGAGCCTTAATCAAGGGGCTCTGGCATGAACATGCAGGAGTACAGGGTGGCACTATGCACCGAGAAAGGGGTACCGTTCACTTTATAAAATGTTTTTATTACTATTGTTGACTCTCGTGCAGAAGATTTCAACTTTGATATCTCTGTTTTTGATTCAATTTGTTGTTGTTCAGTCGCTAAGTCATGTCCGACTCTTTGCGACCCCATGGACTGCAGCATTCCAGGCTCCCCATCCTTCACTATCTCCTGGGGTTTGCTCAGATTCATGTCCAACAGTGAATAACAAAAAATGTAATTTCTGTCACTGTCTTTGACCACAGTGAATGGTATACGATTTACTAGTAAAAACAGAACAGGAGCCTGGAATTGCCACCCCGCCCCTTAACTGCTCTCCTGGCGCTGACCACCCCCTCTCAGCCTATTTTGTGAACTGTCCTGGTTTTACACCAGCTGCCCCTAATGGGGAAGTTCTGAGTTTGTGCGGCACAGAGCTAGGACCCTCCCAAGTGCAGCCCCTCGGTGGATGGGGGAGTGGGGTGGGTGTTGCTGGGCTGAGCGAGCTCAGACAGGGCACCATGTCTGACGCTCACCAAACTCCCCATGAGTGCTGAGAGCCTATTTTCAAGTCTAGACTAAAAGTAATAAAAGATCATAACTAATGGTTTTAGGATTTATTTTTCAGAGCAATGGCCACAACTTTCTAAATGGCACTGGCGTAGGAAAATTTGCTCACAGCTTTGTGGCCAACTCTGGGTCCCAGAGTCCCTGGGGGTAGGCAGGGCAGGTTGGAGAAGGAAGGTGGAGTCTCTTGGAGGCAGGAGCTGTCACTTGTGACCTGTTGTCTGGGTCTTAGGGGTCACCGACCCTGACTTTCTATCGCAGGACTGGGCTGGGTGCCTCCCTGGAAATCAGCTCCTGGATTCGGAGCTTCTGCATTTCCCCTCTTCATAACCCTGACTGAGCCCTTCTGGGAGGATCCTGCCCACCTCCTCCCTTGCTTACTGGACGAAGTCCTGGGTAGACCGGGCAATCGTCTATACAACCCTTTCAGAAGGCTCCCCCACCCCATCTCACCTGGAGGACAAGGTGAGACACAAGCACGAGGCCTTCCCTCCCTGACTCCGGCCATGGGAATGGGGCAAGGCTCAGAGAGGGAGGGAGGGAGGGAGAGAGGGAGAGAAGGGCAACAGGTGGACAGGTGAGGGAGAGCAGGGCAGGTGACGAAGGGAGGAGAGGCTGCCCGCCACACAGGAGAGGGAGAAACAGCAGCTTCACCAAACCTGTTGATTAAGACAGCAATGTCGTAGCCTGACGTGATGCTGAGGGTTAAGTGTGTAACATGAAGGCACTTGATGGGTCAGGGACCTCCTGAGATGCCACAGAAAGTCGGGGTGGAGAGGAATGGGCGACACTGCTGTGTGGAGAGGTGGGTGCGGGAGGGGTGTAAAGGCAGAGGTGCCCTGGCCCCACTCGGGGCCAGCGGCTGGTCTGGGCAGTGTGTGCAGTGGGTGAGGCTATGGTGAAGGTCAGGCAGCTCTCAGCAGGAAGGCCTTGAGTGCTGGCCACAGCTTGGACTTTATAGGAGTTTCTGTGATGGTGTCAGCTGGATGGTGGTCTGTGCAGAGCTGATGTTGGGGGCGGGGTCTGCTCTGCACAGCTGGTGGGGAGCGAAAAGCCAATGCCCAGTCCTGGGGTAGGGGGCCCAGAGATGGAAAGAACTGACTGGGGACACACGTGGAGGTCGGGCTAAATGGCTGAGTGGGTGAGAAACACACAGAGGGAGACATCAAAGAAGATTTCAGAAGGTGGTGACACAGAGCCAGGTCCCAGAACAGATTCACAGACATTGGGCAGACACGCTCAGGCGTGTAGAGACATGTGCGATCAGCCTTTGCTGCGGTGGGGGAACAGCACTTCCCTCGGCAGGTGAGACCTCCAGCGCTCTGGAGATAGTGGGGGGAAGGGGGAGCCTGGGAGGGGCTAGTTTTCTGGGAGAAGATGGGAATAAATGGATGTCCCAGGTTGCCATGGTTTTGAAAACCTCTTTTCCAATATTCAGTCAAAGAGGCTAAAGAGATTGCTAAAGAGATTGTTCTTTGGTTGAAATGAAAGAAAAAAATTGGCTTTAAACAGGTGAATGCTACCAGTAATGGGATTCTGTGTAGGTTATGAATTTTAAACACTTATGTAAGCACCACGTTACCAGGTGGACGCCCGCTCTGGCCCACAGTCACTTCGTCTCCTTAGCATTCCTTCCAGCTCCAGCTCATTGTGAAACTTGCCCAATGAAGTTTTCAAAGATCTGAACCATATACAGATAAAATTCAGTTTTCTCCAGTAAAAAATGTCCAGGAACCAGGTTTTGTGTGGAGGAAGGAATCAGCGACAAGGCTCTCAAGTCCCTGGAGGACACAGAATGTGGCTGGGGTGGGAGGGGTGGGCTGTGCCCTCCAAGCTCATGTGGCCTCAAATGAAACACTGACACTTCACCCCTAAGCTAGAACCAGGGACAAAAAGATCCCCCATTCCGGGCTGTACTGCAGCTGGCGGGGTGGTGGTAGCAACTAGCTCTGGACCCTACAGTCATTTAGACTCTTACGGGCCCCAGGGAGATGTGTCTTGTGGAATTAGTCCTGAGGGTTTTCTAGGGCCACCAGAGGACCGATCTCATGGCTTCTGATGGCAAGCACATTTGGACTGTCCTGCCCCTTCAGATCACGATGTTTCTGTTGAGTCAGAAACATCGAACACTGTCATGTGATGCCAAGAGGCAGAGGGAGTATCATGGAAAAAAGCAAACCACCAAGAACTGAACATTAATGAAAACAGTACCAACCAAACAGGAGGGTAATTAATACTGCAAGTGACTGCAGAAGTGGGGGCAGGGGAGGCTAACGAACACGTGAGCTCAACCTCACTGTAATCGAGGGACATGCAAATCAATACGACGAGAAGTCTGTTTGCTCCTATCAGATGGGGAAGCCTGACTGGCCCAGGTGTGTGTTTGGGGGGCACAGGAGCTTGTCCTCCTTAGAATGGAACCCTCTGCTGTCAATCTCCTTCTGTGTGGAGCCAGACCCCATGTGTGTCACACTGCGGGGTGTCGGCTGCAGCCCCTGTACATGTTATGGGTACTTACTGTATACCCAGCCTGGGATGTGGGGGGGTTGGTGCTATGGCAGGTGACAAAGTTCCTTCACTTGTGGCTCTGACATCCCTGGTCAGCGACAGAAACAGACAGAATAAACGGGAACATACATCGTAAGTCTGCTGGGGAAAAGTCCTCAGGAGGAAAGCAGAGAGACGGAGAGAGATGCTGAGCGACTGCAGAAGGCGATTCTGGGCTGGGGTTGGGGGAGCCTGGAGGCGTCTTTTAAGGTGACACTGGAGCAGGACTGTGACTGGACTGAGGAGCAGCCCGTGAGATAGCTGGAGGCAAAGCTCGCCAGCCAAGGGGAGGAGCCCAGGGGCCAAGGAGCTCAGCACCGCTGAGTGCAGCGGGGAGGGCAGGAGGCGGAGCTGGGGCCAAATCCTGAGTCTGCTTTTTAAAAAAGGAGGAAAGAAGGAAAGTCAGAGCAAGGTCACTGTCCACCACCAGGAGAATGGACAAGCAAATTGCAGCAGATCATGAAAGGGAGCAAACAAGACTCAGGTGAGCAGCATGGACACACAGCTGTCAGCAGTGAGGACAGGGGATATGCGGTGTCACTGACATGACGTTTAAACCCTGGGAAAGGTAAGAGTTCATGGGAACCTTGCACAGGGAATGGAGAGGGGCTCTGGGTTAACTTCGTCTATAATTCCTTAAGTTGGGAACAAAATACAAATGTGGGGGTGTGACACACTGGTCCAGGTCTTTATGGTTGGTTATGCAGTGAGGATACGTGGTAACTTCCCATTTCTCAGTGAGCGCAGCAGCAGAACCAGGGGGTCCCCACTCAAGGCAGAACACAAGACCACTCTGAGCCTTCGCTCAAACGTCAATGTCCAGGCAGTCAGGTGGAAACTGGTGGACTACAGGTGAAAGCACGGAGGGGGGTCCTTGGTTGTTGGGGGGGAGAGTCTGGCCAGGGAACTTGAGTAGGGAAGGGCTGTCTGCACCCTTGGAACAGGGCTCTGACCTTGGACCTCACACATGCCTCCTCTGGGAGGCCCTGGGTGCCATCAGAGGCCACACCACCTATCAGATACTGGGAGCCCCCCCGCCCTGGCCACGACACCCCAAACGTCTCCTGAGGGCAGAACCATCCTGCTCTGCAGCCCCGGGAGTCCTGCAGCCTGCCCAAGGACAAGGCTGGCTCCCCAGACAGCCTGGGTCAGGCCAGCATCCAAGGGCGAGGTTCCTGTCGCCACAGCAAGACGATCCTCACTTCCTCCTCCCACTGAGTGTGTCCCAGCACTGCCCACCCAGGTGGGAACCCGTGGGTGCCCAAGGGACCGGTGGAGAAGGGGAGGCGGGACTCACCGATGAGGGAGTTGAGGGAGGAGTAGGAGCTGACACGGCGCATCTTGTCGATGGTCTCGAAGGACAGGATGTACTCCTCGTTCTCAGGGCTGCCCAGGGTGCTGCTGGCGCTGCTGCTGGTGCTCAGGTTCCCGGGGGAGAAGGCCACCGAGCCACCGGCTGGCAGGGTACCGCCATGAGAGAGGGCAGTTAGCACATACCCACCCATCTCCTGGCTTGCAGGAGGGGCTGGGCTTCCGGGCACAGGGCTGGGGGAGGGTGCCGGGGGCTTAGGACTGGGCATGCCCGGTGGGGCTGCAGGACAATCCCTGGCCACCCCCGGTGCTGAACCAGGACTTCTGCTCACGTCCAGGTAGGCAGGAGCGGGTGGGGGCCTGTCTAACAAAAGGTCCCAGAAGATGACCCACGACCACCCCACTTGAGCACCCAGCCTCTGGGCTCTTACTTTCTTCCGTGAGGCTCAGGTTTTGCAAAGACTTGTTTAAGTTTCTAGCCGTGGTGACAGCGCGGATATTCCCATAAGAGCTCACGGAGCGCAGTCTGGGGGTGCAGGGGCTGTCCCGCACGGGCGTCAGACTCCCACCCTCTGGGAGGAGAGAAGGAGTGAGAAGAATGAATGAATGCAGGGCTCAGCCAGAGGCGGCTGGACAGCAGGTGACAGTGGCTTCTTTCTGGGTGATGTGACTCTACAGCAGGGCCCTTCAGCTCAACAGGGTCTCTGCCACATGTGTGTTGGGGCCAGCTGGACAAGATCATGACCACAGTCAGGGGAGCGGGAGCAGATGACCATGAGCCGTTCTTGGCACTTTGTAAGAGTTCAACCAGAGAGGCCTCCACACAGTGGTCTCCCCCAGACTCCCACCAGGTGCTCTGGGACCTGCCTATGGCTGCTGCCCCCAAACCAAACAGAGCCAGAGTTGGGGCAGGGCTGGGACGGCCATCTGCCGGCTCAGCCTCCCTTGCACTGCCCCTCACCAGGGCATGCCGGCAGTTCCCTTCCCTGATGTACTAAACGCAGCAATGGTCACATGGCTGATCACAAGGCCTCTTTTCTGCAGAGATGGCTGTGCTCTGGGGGAGGGGGCAGCCAAAGATGAAGAAATATAAATTCAGTAAATGTGAGATGAGGAGCTGCCTAATGCAACACTGACGTGAGACCTGTGACGGGAAGAAAGTGCGACCTCCAGTCCCTACGGCAGCACCTCCGACCCTTCGAGGTTTCTGTGTTCCAAAAAGGGTAAAAAGGAAAGAAACCAGGGAGTCAAGGAGGCCCTCTTTCTTGCCCTTTCTAGTCTTCTGAGAAGACAAGAACTGCAGATATCTGTGGGGCCAGGCCTTGACACGCGGGCTCAGGACCCAGCAGAACGAGGGGCCTGCTGACAGTTCAGACCAGGGTCCCTGGGCCAGCGAGTTGCACAGGCTCCACCTCAGCACTGTACCTGCGGTGGTCCTACCTGTGGTGGCTGGAGAGGGCAGCGGGTAGTTCTTCTCCTCTTCCATGAACTGCAGGGCCACAGTGCAGAAATTACTTTCATACTGAACAACAAGGTGACTCAGAGCCACCACCAGCTCCTGCCGGGTGGAGAAGAAACAGCAACACTGACTTGGGGCGGGGCGAGAACTCAGCAGTGAGACGTTCACGCTGGCACTGAGCGCTCGAGCCACCATGGAGAAACAGCAGGGGTAGGGTGGGGGACAGACGGCACTCGGTGCTGAGACGGGGGCTGGCCCCTCAACACAGCACCCTCGAGTGTCTGGCGTGGGTAGAAACCTCTGAACAAGCAGTGAGGTGAAGATGAGGGCCTCTGAGGGACGCCCCAGACACCTGGAGAAGAGACTGCTGACCACTGGGTGTGAGCGGCAGGCCTGGGGGGCCTGGTAGGGATACAGGGGGAGGACACCCCAGAGTGGGACAGGGAAGAGCCCTCAGGGCCTCCTATGGTCACCACCACGGAGAGCTCTGGGCATTAAAGCAGGATGCACTGGGCAGCACAGCACGTTCCTTTACTAAATGTAAAGTCTCCAAAGATAAACTGGTTTCCAGTCCCCAAAAGGCAACAGGAAAGTTCTACATGACTTCGGGCCCAGATGCCTCAGTCCAAGGGGAAGAACACACCTGATTTCTTTTGGGACCTGATGACCTGGAGATCCTAAAAATCACGGGAAATAAAACTGGATGTAGGTTTGTACTGCTTTTCCTATCACTATTCAAATGGTTCCCACAACTTTATTTTACTTTTTAGAAAAATACTTAGCAGAAGGCCAAAGTCTGAGAGTCCCTTATTGTTCTGTGAACCCCTCAGATACCCAGGGCCAGGAGAGCTGTGCTGAGGTGTCAACAAGCTAGGGCGGACCCCCCTTCCCTCCTACCTCACCCTTACATACTCCTTGGCCTCCCTGGCGTGTGTGTGGGTTTTACTCCCAAACCCACCTCTCTGATCCTGTCTCTGAGACCCAGGCTGGTCCTTCCAACTGCTGACCATGCATGCCCACCAAGAACTCTAAAACCCCAACTTGACCTGTCCAGGGCCTGCCACACACCCCTTTCCATTCAGCCCCTGCCAGGGACGCTTGGCTTATGCCCTCTCTTGGCTTCAGTGAGACCCTTGAATCATCCTGACCCATCTCTCTCTGCCAGTCCTGCCACCCAACCAGCCTGTCCCTGAGTCTAACAGTGCTGGGTAACAGGGTGTCGAGGGGTTGTCCACCGCACCCCCACCCCCAGCCGCCAGTGAAGAAGCAGCCTGCCTGCATGTGTGCTCAGTTGTGTCTGACTCTTTGCGACCCCATAGACTGTAGCCCACCAGGCTCCCTTGTCCATGGAATTTTCCAGGCAAGAATACAGGCCGAGTTGCCACTTCCTACTTCAGGAAGAATCCTGAACTGTCTTCAAAAGACACAGGTTTCCCCTTCACTCTGAAGTGGTGAAAACATCTCTGCTGGACCAGAGGCAGATTCCTAGGTCTCGAACCGTTTGATCTGGGGAAAGCTGTGAGGGCTGGTCAAACTCCTCCTGCTGGGTGGTGGTTGTGGGCTCTGGCCCTCAGAGGTCTTCAGGCAGATCTGGCCAGAGCGAGGTTGGCTGGAAGGCTTGAGTTATTCTCAGACCTTGGAAGCACACCAGCACGGTGACCTGACCCTCCGGTCAGCAGCCTCACCCCGTCTCCCAGCAGAGCGGCCCCGCCACTGCCACACCCAAGCTTCCTGCTCCGCGCCTTGGCACTCGCTGTCTGCTTGGCCTGAAGAGGCCTCCACCTCCACTGGGGACCCCTGTTCTCTACCTTCACTCCTGTCTCCAAGTGCAAGTTCTGGAGGTTTCCACCCTGTGCCATATCCAAGTGCAAATTCTGGAGGTCTGGTGACCTAGGGCCTGGGCCACAGGTGGTGCTTAACAAGTATCTGCTGATGGAGTGAAGCCTCTTCCCTTCAGACACAGCACAATCTTTAACAAACAGTTCGACTGTTTGGGTGACTTGCTGTCGGGATTCAGGGACATCATGCCTGGTTACACACATGGCCCGAGGGGAGTCGGCGAACGCTCCTCCTGTGGTGGCCCGTAAGGCTGGACCACACATCTTCCCAGGTGGTCCCCCAGGGCTGCCCCTGCTCCATGTTTCCAACCATGAATTACTGGCTGACATTTGTTTTCGGCCCACAGCCACCAAGTATCAAGCTCAGCTCCCAGGAGGCCAGGGCAGCGCTGCAGGAAAGGGAGCCCGTCTGCTCTGTCCGGATGGCCTCTGGGCTCGCCTGTGGTAGAAGGTACTCCAGTCCGGGTGGCTCGGCCGTCCTGTTGCCGCCACCAGAGATGTCCTGAGCATCGATGGGAAATACCCTCTGACGCCATTCATCAGGTTTGGTTGGAGTCAGAGATGTTGTGAAGGGAGGTGGACGCTAGGAACTGCTCCTCTGTGGGTCTGTGGTTACTAAATAAATGTAAACTAGAGAAAATGGATGCAATGTGTCGTGTCCTGCTTTCTTTGCTAAGGTGGACAGCACCCAGTCAGCTGCAGGCAAGGGTCGCAGGGCTGGACTGGTCAGCCCTTGAGAAAAGCAGGGTGACAGTGGGGTGGTCACAAACCTCCCCCTCCCCCCACCCGGGGCCTGTCCCTTCTTGATGAGGTGTGGGCGGCTTGCTGACTGGGCAATCTGCCATCATGTATTTCCTGCACAAGTTCAAGTTCAAAATAATTTGGGTGAACTTGCTGACTCTTGATTTTATCAAGTAAGCTCATTAAAGAGGTCAACAAACAAAAATCTTCTCTCTCTGCCATGACCGCCTCCTCCAGAAAAGGATGCTTTCATCGCTCAGGAGTCAACAGGGCAATTGTTTTATATTGCAGACGTGTGACTTTACGAAGCCCCGCCGTGATACCCTGACACGTCTTGTATTGCCATGAGCTAGAGACACCAGCAGTTGGTTACAGCTTCTCACACCTAAGCTCAGGTCAGCTCACTGAGTGCAGTGCTCAAGGTAGAGTCTTGTTCCGAAGCTCAGGTGCCCTGGCACTGGGTCTCCTGGGCCAGCAGGCTGGGCCTGTGTCCCCTCAGAGTGCATTGTGCCATGACTGTCACCACATGCTCTGGACAAAGATGGGAAAGGCAAGCTGCCAAAAACATTAGGGTTATGGCTGTGATGAGAATGAGGGCTCAGCCTCTGAGCCAGGGTCACTCACCCTATTAAAGCCTGGATCCTCTCTCCAACCCATGGGTCCCAGTCTCCCTGAACCTCCGGGTCACCCATGTTTCCATAGCAAATGTAGCCCTCTTATTTAACAGGCCTGCATTGCTGTTCATCTCCCGAAGAGAAAAAGCCCTGAAGGCAGTGACGGTCCAGAGTCCCAACGCAGGACCTGGGATGCCGAGGACGCTCTGTGCTCCAGCGCACAGGATGGGCAGCCCTGGACACACTATGGTCTTTCACGTGCCTGGCCCTTTGCACACGCTCCTGCCTCACTTACTCTCCCTGTCCTTAGGCACGGGCTCCCCTCCTCCCACTATGGGGCCAGCACCCCTGACCTGGGCTGGTCTCTAGGGTGTGGCTCACTTACGAGGGCTTTAGCACAATTGCTGCTTCTGTGCCTGCCTCTGCACTTGCACCCTGTATCTCTTGAAGGTGGGTGACGGCTGCTCCATGCACTGAGCCTGGTGTGCTGAGGCAGCTGCCAGCTGAACTCAAGTGCTGGACGGGCAAAGGCAGAGCCCTTCTTTGCACCCATGTCTGCAGGCCTGGGCAAGGCCAACCCCAAGTGCCCACAGGAATGACCTGGTTACACCCGAGCATCCCAGGTCCAGGGAAGGATAACAAGTAGAGTGAGGCCAGGAAAGGAGCCCGGGGCCGCGTCAAGTCACCCGGGACATGCTTGAGTGGTCGGTCCCTGTGTTCCTGATGACCTGAAGAACATTCTCCTGATACTGGAGACTCAGATGGACATTCTTCCTATTTTTATTAACATCCTTTTAAAGTTTTTTTGGGAAAGAACTGAAAAACAGAGTTCCTTTCTTTAAAAGGAGTCTTAACAGACAATTAAGGATACTGCTGAACCACTGCTTTGATCACATACAGGCAATCTGACTTGGGAAAAAGAAGACTCTGACTCAAGGAAGCCAGCTTCAGACAGATGCTAATGATGAGAACCCAAAATAAAAACATGAAAAGGCACCTGGAGGATCATTCCACATTGTTAACATTTCTCTAGATGACCTGGCCTATTAGTAACTGGGTTCACGACTCTCTGAGGGAACTCAAGATAGAATGAGTCCTTCCCAGCTGACCTGAACTTGCCCTGACAACGTTCCTGCCACTAAGTCAGTGGAAGTTTGCTCTCCAGACAGACACCCTCCAAACCACCCCTACCTCTGAGAAACCCAACCTCCCTTCCCTGGCACAGGGATGTCAGATATGCCGAGAAGTAGCCCAGCACCTGTAGGTGATGAGAGGTGACTCAGGGTCACACACAGGATGGCACTGGCCTCTTGGTCCTAGAGAAGTCTCTGCTCCCAGGGTGGGCCTCCAAGGCCACCCTGAAATGTGGCCAACAGACAGTGGGGTTCCCCCCACGGGCCTTTTTGGCTGTGGGAGGGAGAGGGTTGATCTGTTCTGAGCCAACTTTAGACGGGGGGGTGAGGTCTTGGATGGAGATCATGGCCCTTCTACATTGAAATAGAAGTAAAAGTTTCAACTGCAAAGAACTGTTGCGTTCAGCCGCTGACAAACATGGGGGTGGGGAGGGGAATACACTACACAAACCTTTCCGTCTGTCTGTGGGTGGCTACTGCTCTTTTGAATCTCCGTGATGTGTGTATGTGTTGCTCCCAGGCAGGAAGGAGCCTATTATACAAGCTGCCAGGAGACGCAGCCTGTTAAATGCCTTTAAATGAAGCAAACACACGAGTATCTGGTGAAGAAACGCATTTTGGAGAGAATTAAACAAACATTTAAAGTCGGCTCTCGGCAGGATGCGTGCTGGGGGCGGACTGAGCACTCGAAGCTGCGGTCAGGTCAGGGTCACGGCTCGACCTGGGTGCCAAGGGAGCTTGGCCTGGAGGCGCCTGGCGCTGCCTGGGGGCGGGGGCCACGCACCTTCCGGACCACGGGGCTGCCGTCATTGATGAGCTGGGCCAGCATCATGGCCACGTTGTGGTCGATGGTGGTGGAGTGGTCCGTCCTCTCTGCAGAGTTGCCCACAAAGGTGCCGAGGGCAAAGACAGCTGCACAGCGCACCTGCGGGCAGGACGGGGCAGTCACCGCAGGGCCAGCCGTTTGGCTCTGGCCGGGGCCCCTGGAGCCCACTAGATGCGCTCAGTCCCATCTACAGTCCTCTCAGCCTCGCTCCAATTGTGCAGACAAGCAGAGCAGGGAAACAAGAGGCTAGTGGCGGCCCCACCAAAGGGCCAGGTGACAGGCTGTGTGCAGGCATCAGACAAAGCCAGGGGCCAAGGAACCCACGGGGTTGGGGGGTGGGGTGGGGGCGCTCTGGGGGTGTACACCTTGACCTCACTCAGCCTGAAGTGGCGGGGTTATAGACTCACCTCAGGGATGGGGTCAGAGAGGAGGCTGCAGAGCTTCTCATGGGCGCTGTCCCGCACCCCGCACCACCGGGCCGAGTCAAAGTTCTGCCAGATGCGGCCCAGGCAGATGGCCACCCACTGGCGCAGCAGTGGGTGGGGGTCATTGAGCTGCTCCAGGCAGATGGCGATCAGGTTTCCCTGGAGGCAGGCTTCCTGAGAGAAGGGAGGCAACACAGGGCATCACCCGTCGCCCATTGGCTAGGGTGGGGTCCTGGGCTGGCCCTAGCCCCCCAGGTTTCTCAGAGAAACTGTGCTTAATCACTTTCCAAGATGTGTTCACTTTTCCTTTCTTGTTTCTGTGCTGTGCCATGTGGGATCTTAGTTCCTGGACCAAGGATTGAACCCAGGCACCCTGCAGAGGAAGCTCAGATTCTTAACCACTGGACTGCTGGGGACGTTCCTCAATTTTTCTCATTTTAAATCCCACCAATTTCAATTCACTTGGGGCTAAACAAAGGGTCTGGACCCCCACTCCTCCCATGGAGCCCCCAGGGCTGGTGTGATCCCCAACCTCCCCCCTGCTTCTGAGGTCACTGTTTCATCAGACATACATTCAGGAGAGTTCCTCTGGCCTCCAAATCCTGGAGCTCGCAGCTGTGCATGGGCAACCCACAGGCAGGCCCTGCATGGGTGGGGAAGGGGCGTGACACTCACCTGCCCCGTGTTATAGCTGTTGACGATTACAGCCAGAATGAAAGCCGTCATGGTCCGGTGCTCAGCCTGGAAAACAGGTCACTGGCTAGTTTGCACTTTCTTCGTGGCAGAAACTCATCACCCCCACGTACTAGAGTTATCCTTTAAGGATCTTTATGATGAGCCTGGTGTGTAGTTAAAGTAACAAGAGCCAACTTTGTTGTCTTTTGAGTCTCCAAAAAGGAACTGCACTTTAAAGAGGGTCTGATGGCTCTGGGTTGGCCTCCTGGAGGACGGATGGGTCTCTGACGTCTGATGCTGCACGACGGGTGACTCTGCTCCATCAGAGGTCCCGTCCTGCCCACGCCTATGGAAGCAGACCATCAGGGTCGAGCACACTGGTCGTAAAATGACTGACCACAGTCTCTACTTGACTTCATTTTCCCTTCTTTCTGGTCTTCCAGTGGGCGGATCGATTCTCATTTTCTCCTCTCCTCTGCGCTTCTACTGACTCAGACATCAGTCTATTTTTAACTATTTGTGGTACCTTGTGTTTTTAACCTGGAACAAAGTCTAAAGTTAGTCATTCTCTGTATCTGCCTTGGATTCCATACTCTGGTTTCAGTCCCTCAAGCGTGACTGCTCTTACTTATTCTTACAGCCAATGCTGACTTACATACATGGCATGTTTGCCAATGTCTGCTTTCTGACGCTCCTTTCTGACTTCCGGGCTCCATCTCCTCCTGAAGTGCGGGCCTCCTGGCTGCCTGAGAAGCCGTTGGTGCTCAGAGGTGCTGGCTTTGCCCTCTCCCAAACTGACACTCGTGGGGACACTGTCCCTTGTGTTTGGGGACACTGTCCCTTCTCGGTCTTCCATCCATTACTGGGGTGACTGCTGTCCACAGCTTTGCAACAATCTTCCTTTACATCCTGGTCACTTTAGAGATTTTCACTCTTGCCTTTGACATTCTCTACTTTCATTACGATGAGGCTTTGTGTGGATTTGTTTTTATTGAACCCTCTCAAGACTCACCATGCTTTATAAACCTGAAAACTCATTTCCTTGTCAAATCTGGAAAGTTCTCCACTAAACTATGTGTCCCCTCATCTCCCTCTGGCCTTTGTCGAATGCAGCTAGCCTGCTCAGCCCCTCTCAGAACCTCCGTCACATCTCCTCTTTGCTTCCTCCCACATGAATTCACAGACTTCTTTACTGGTTGTGTCAATTCTGCTGTTTAATTTGTCTATGGAGCTTCTAATGATTATATTCCATTACAGGTTCTTTTCCTCCCCCTCCAAAATCTGCCTATTTATTAAAATACCCTAGTTGGTCATTTTTTGAGAAGGAGTAAAAAGGATAGAATACACTGTCCTCTTACAACAGGCAAGAAAGTACTTCTGAGGCAAAAAACACCAGGGTTTATTTTTGGACACAATTAAAACAAATTATTTATTCAGTTATCTTCAGTTCAGTTCAGTCGCTCAGTCGTGTCCGACTCTCCGCGACCCCATGAATCACAGCACGCCAGGCCTCCCTGTCCATCACCAACTCCCGGAGTTCACCCAAACTCATGTCCACAGAGTCGGTGATGCCATCCAGCCATCCCATTTATCTTAAACATACTCGCTTGTAATGCTCTTCACTCTTTTTCCAGAGAACTCTATTAGTTTCAGGTCTCTGGGAGCCAACCCTCCTTTGTGCCAGCTCTGCTTATGTCAGTTGAGCGTGGGTTAGGAGCAGGCTGGTGCTCTCGGCAAGAGTCTTGGTACCCTGGCTGTAAAGGTACACAGAAAGACGCCCCGCAGAAAAGGTTCAGGCTTCGCCGCTTCCAGGCAGGCCCTGGAGATTTCACATCCCTCACTTGGCTGCTGGCTCCTCGCACATGGGGAATTTCCATTTCTCACAGAGGCTTTTCCTGACCTTCTGCCCACACACGGATGGACTGGATTAGCTCTTCTTGTCCTTGTCCAGTGAGTGGGCGGCTCACCCCACAGGCCTGTGTTTTTTTGTGCAGACTTGGGGCTGTACACACGTGGAGCTCCAGGGTCACTGTGAGATTCACCCATGACCCACTGTGCCCCTCCTCTGACTTCAGGTTTTGGCATTTGTAGATTTAATTTCCTTTCTTTCAATCTGGCTGCTGCTGCTGCTGCTAAGTCACTTCAGTCGTGTCCGACTCTGTGCGACCCCATGGACTGCAGCCCACCAGGCTCGCCCGTCCCTGGGATTCTCCAGGCAAGAACACTGGTGTGTTTGTAGTTGAAGTGGGGCCCACTTTTGCTGACTTTGTTCATCATTTTACTGCATGTTTATCAGCTCAGATGTCTTTCTCAGTCGTCTGACCTCTTACTCTGTATTATTTCCAATACTCATATCAAGTCTAAATTTGACCACCTTCGATCATGTTTAAATACCACACTTCAGTTGGAACGTACGAGTTCTGCTTACCTTTTATAACAATCCTGTTTCTAATGTTTAATGGATTTTAGAAAATTTTTGTTTTTTTTTAAATTGTCATTTAGTTTAGAAAACCAACTAGAGGGTAAAACTACACCCAAAAGTTCCTTTCCACAACCAGAGGCACCTATGACTGTGTGAACGAGCTGTTAGATTTCATTAACCATTCTGATAAAATTAAGTTATATTGAGTAATTACTGATACTGAAGGTGTTTATTTTATTCTCTTTACTAAGCTAGGAGGTAGAGGGAGGGAATATAAATATTAATTTAAAATCATTTATTGGGAGATATTTTATATGCTATTCATGGATTACTAATTTTTAAACAACTTAATACAATAAAATATATTTCAAATTTCAACTTTCAATTTTTCCACCACCTCCACCGCCCCAAGCCCCTTCCTAATTGATAAAGTGCATTAGCCTCCCCTTAGGTCCAGATCCTGCACTGGGCAAAGGAATTGCCAATACTATGGATGTACAAGTACTCATTGATCTAACTTGGTTGACAGGGTACAAGGCACAGTAGATTCTGCTGCTGCTGCTGCTAAGTCACTTCAGTCGTGTCCGACTCTGTGTGACCCCATAGACGGAAGCCTACCAGGCTCTCCCACCCCTGGGATTCTCCAGGCAAGAACACTGGAGTGCGTTGCCATTTCCTTCTCCAATGTGTGAAAGTAAAAAGTGAAAGTGAAGTCGCTCAGTCGTGTCCGACCCTTAGCGACCCCACGGACTGCAGCCTACCAGGCTCCTCCATCCATGGGATTTTCCAGGCAAGAGTACTGGAGTGGCTTGCCATTGCCTTCTCCGACAGTAGATTCTACTTCACTGCAAAGATGTGCCCGGAAAAAGGACTCTAGTAAACAAAACCAAACCAGTCTGTGTATCAAGGTTCACTGCGACTTACTTTAAGAAAGCAGCCAGGAAGCAAAGGGTATCGTCCAAGTGAGGCAGAGCTGGGAGTGTAAGTGGCCCCCCACTCCCACCACAGGTCCCTCTGTGTAGAGCAACCTTTCCCAGAGCCCCCAGGAAACGTGTCATCAGAGTGCAACATGCTGGTCCTTACTGGCATATACGGGTCTGCCAAGACCGAGAGGAAGTACTTGTGGCCGTTGTCCTTCACCAGGTCAGCTTGGCATGACTGGGGGGAGACACAGGAGAAACAGTGAGTGCAGTTCCCAGGAAGGGGCTCATTTTTCTTCTTGGAATGTGTGAACAAATGAAAGTACAATGAATATTTTATATCTTCATCATTTTTACCTCTCAAGTCCAATTTTCATCTGAAAAAATACCTAGAACGGCTGTGTACAAACTCATTTTCCCTTGGCTGTGGGGAAAGGGCTGGCATCGCACACTCTCAGAAGCGCAGCAGCTCTGAGGCATTCTCGAAAGCACCTTCTGGGTACCTGCCGGGTGCGGGTACCCTGGCTGCTGGCCTGGCTCTTTCAGAGGCCGCAGCTCCCATACCTATCCTCTCTCCTGAGTCAGCCCAGGGCCCATGCACCTCTCCTCCCACTTCTGAGCGGGGACATGCCCAACACCTTAAACCACTCAGTTTCTGCAGACCCCAGGCCCTGACAGAGCTTGTCATACACCTTTGCTTAGACTGACAGAATTTATGTAAACACCATAATTACGAATTATTTGCATCACATGGTTATATTCCAAAAGGTGCTTCCTAGAGGCCTGTCTCCAAAGGAGCAGCTCCAAGTGGAAAGCTTGATTTCAGGGCTAAGTGGGCTGCCAGGTGTGCAGCTCTCGCCACCTCCTCAGAGCACATGGCACGTGTAAGCAGCATCGTGTCATGTGTTAGCATAGTTTCCAAGACCCACTAGGTGTCAAGCACCAGCTCAGTCCTAGACACAGACCCCCACACTCTGCTCATAGTCCTGGGGGAGACAACTGAGCAGTTCTGGCTCACGATGAGACGCTGGGCTTGGGAGGCTCTGGGAGGGGTGGAGTAGCTGGGATCATCCATGAAGGAAGGACAGATATGAGAGTGGGGGTGGAGGGTGGGAAAACAGGTGGGAACCCTGCTAGGATATGGAGCCAGGGAGAAGGCGAGGGAAGGCAGGAGGAAGAGAGCTTTGACTGCTTCATGGATGGGGTCTTGAAGACACCAGAGGGCACTGGGAATGCGAGGGGGAAGACTGTTGAACTGCAGGTTGAAGAATCACTCTGGCAGCTGCAGTGGAGGGTGAGCTGGAAAGCCGGACTGGGGGTGGTGACCACGTGCAGCAGGGTCAGAGACGGTGGGGAGGACCCTGGAGACTTGAGATCATTCTAGAGGGATCTGGGTGGGAGGAGCCGGGCAATCCGACTGCTTGGCGAGACCAGCAAAGAGGCGGGAGAGGTGGGGGCTGTGTCATCAGAGACTGAGATGGCAAAGAGCTGGATCTGGGGTACACTGCATCAAGGCACCTCGGAGACACACAGCGGAGCTAACAGGAGGAGGCGAGCCAGGCTGAACTCCTAGATCAAAAGTCATGCATGTACTGGGTGGGAGCCCATGGCCACGGGGTGGAGGGGGAGGTGATCCGGAGTATGAAGGATGAGCTGGGAGACAGGGAAACAGGCATGTGAGCAGAAGGGGCTCCAGGTGAAAATTTCAGGGAAAGGAACTGGCCCTGAGGCAGTGGGGTCATCAGAAACCCTGCTTCCATACCAGGCTGGCTGACTTGGGGGGCATTTGTGCAGGTGCTGGCTCTTCAAGGGACTTAAACAACTGTACCTCAGACATTCAGGAATTGACATCCAGGGAGGCGCCCAGTAAGAATAAGAGAGGCAAAGAAACAGGCTTCATGCCCAGGTTCTTCCTCTTGCAGCTGTGGGACCCCAGTGACATTTGAGAAATCTTTGCTCAACATGGAAGTGCAATCTGAACACGGGAGTGTGACTCATAAATCACGGATGCTCTTGTTCTTGAAAAGCAACCCACAGAATGTGGTCATACTGCTCACTGAGCTTCCTGGATCAATACCCAGAAAAACCGCTTGGTGATTTAGGGTAACGTGTTCACAGGGAGATGCTGAATTCCATCAGCTCCCAGCACGCTCCACTCTAGGGGATAAAGGCCATTCAAGAAGTAGAGAGGGCTGGAATTTTAAGATCTGGTTTCTGAGAATAAAAGGAGAAGAGTTACGTACTGCAAAACCTCCTAAGCTCTGCAGAGCACTGCTGGCTTGGGGGCATGCCCAGTGTGAAACTCTCTCAGGGGCAGGGTGATTTTGCAGACAGAATCTGCTGTTTACTGCAGCCTGGAGCCCTGACCTCCTCTCTCCCACGCTGGCCTACTTCTCAGGGTGCTCTGATAATGAGGTGTTTTTCCTCACATCAATAAACTAATAAGGTGGTGACTGGACTCAGCTGTTTAAGTTCAGACTGAGCGAGATGGAGGGGGTGGTCAGGGAGCAGGGGCACTCGGAGCTCAGGTTAGCAGGATAATAATCCCCAAGAGCCAGGGAAGCCAATTAAGCATGCAGCTTTCAAGTCATTCCCATAAGGGATGCCTCGCTTTGAATGAAGGTTTGGATAAATGGGCTAAAAGGTGTCAGCAAGATGCTGTCTGCAGAGGCTCATCCAGAAGGGGCCGGGAGGGCGCACTTAGATGGTGCCTGCAGCACAGTGCCTACGTCTGGGGACAGGGATAAGGCGCCAGCACCTGACAACAAAGCTGCTCTCCTTTGTTTTTAAACAGAGGTGCCACAAGTCAAACCCAGGCCCACACATTTACAGCAACGTTCACAAAACATATCTCGTCACAAAGTGACGACGTGTCCCTGAGTCATATCTGCCTATTCGGAAGCTGAGGCACATGTGTGAGTAGGTGAAGCCATAGCTTCCTTATGGCTTCAGCACTGGAAACGGTGATGGTCTTGTTCGTGTACAATGACCTCTGTCTGGAAGAGGCTGCCATGCGGGTGGGAACAATAACGTTTTCGGGTCATGTCCACCCTTACTCTCAGGGCTCAGCACCTGTCCTTCTGGAACCGGCTTAGAATCACCCCATCGGCCATCCCAGCCCTCTCTGTATCTACATCTGGGGCTGGAGAGCCGGGGGTCTGCAGGGCGCTGACTTCTCAGGATGCTGAGACAGTGGTCACCAGCTGCCCACTCTCCCTCCCGACTTGGCCAAGTGCCCTATTAAGAGAGAAAACAGTCCTTGAAACTACAAAGGCCCAGAAATGCAGGCAACAGACACATTGCACACACAGGCTGGTGGGAAGCTCTCCTGAGACATGCAGGGCTCCAGCGGCCCACGCTCCTCCACACGGCTGCTTTTCAAGGGCCCTCTCTCATGTCTCTCTGTTTTCTCCCAGATCAAGCTACAGGTTTGACATATTAAGGCCAGCACAGAAAGAGGGTGGAGACGAGGAAGAGCATGAATATGAAATGGTTTTGTCCTAAGTAAGCCCCTCCCCCATTGCACACGTGTGTGTGTGTGTGTGTCTCTGTGTGTGTGTGTGTGTGTGTGTGTGTGTGTATTTTTTTCCCTTCTTCTCAGTAGGGAAAAGTCACCCACTACCACAAATTAGGCAGTCGACTTTCCCACATTTAGGAAAACTGCAGGGGTCAGTACGTTCGGACTGCAATGGATAAGTCCGTGCTGGGAAAACCACCTTCATGATCATTGTATCAGGGAATTATATTTTTAACATGAGAAAAAGGGAGGGAGGTGAGGAAGAGAAGAAAAGCAAACAGAGAAGAGGAAGCAAGTACATAGCTCCTTGTGGCTGAAGATGCAGTCTGCAAACTGATTTCAGGAGGCAGCAGAGATGAGGAAGAGCCCGGAGAACACAGACTCTGGCTTCTGCGAGAGAAAGTTCACAGGGCAAGGGCAGGTGCGCCCCCTCAGAATATTCTGGCAAAGAATGCTGTGGGAGAAGCCCTACCTTCATTCTCCTTAATGCAGATTATAATGTCTGTGTCTTGGGGAGCAGGAAGACGCAAGCAGCACAGATCAACAGACCATCAGACACAACACATCAAATGAGGCCCAACCAGCAGGACAGTCCTGAGCAGCGCCACCAGTGGACACAGCCACTCATGTTCTGATGTGAATACGGAGAAAATCACAGAGGGAGGGTCCTGATTCCTGTCCTTGGGTTTCAGAATTCACTTCCTGGGATGAGGAAAGGATGCCGGAGAGGTGAGCTGGGTTCACACAAGAGACAACAGCACTGGACTATGCCCTGACCCACCGCCACCAGAATATTAGAATCATCTCCAGACAAATACAAGACTATGTTGAACTGTTTACACACCCAGAGTCTTCACAATGGTTCGTGACCACAAAACTAGTAGTGCCTGAGAAAATAATCCCAGAGTGGGGGCTCTGCTCACTACTCACAAAAGCTCACTGTTCTTACTGTTCTTCAAACCCAGGGGCACAGTCCCTCCCAGGCAGTTAAGATGGATGTCCTGCACAACTCAAAGGCCTGGCACAATGGCCTTCCCATTTGCCAAGTGCAGTAAGATATTTATATACATATACAGGTTTTCATTTTCCAACAAATGGTTTATTATTTTAAATGTTCTCATGTCAGATGCTCTTATGTTGAAGGTAAACTTCAGAATGAATGAAGAGACACCAGGAATGTTGAAATAACTGTTATCAGTGGGAAAATCACACATACATGAATGCTTTTATGCCTCTAATCTACTTTTCTGTATGCCTCTGTTCTAAAATTTATAAATGTAGGGATTTCTTGGAAAATCCAGAGGTTAGAACTCAGTGTTTTCACTGCCAGGGCCCCGGATTCAATGCCAAGGTGGGGAACTAAGCTCTTCCAAGCTACGTCGTGTGGTCAAAACAAAACAAAAATTTGTGAATGTATTATAGTTCAGTCACTCAGTTGTGTCTGACTCTTTGCAACCCCATGAACTGTAGCACACAGGCTTCCCTGTCCATCACCAACTCCCGGAGCTTACTCAAACTCATGTCAGTTAAGTCGGTGATGCCATCTAACCATCTCATCCTCTGTTGTCCCCTCCTCCCACCTTCAATCTTTCCCAGCATCAGGGTCTTTTCCAATGAGTCAGTTCTTCGCATCAGGTGCCCAAAGTACTGGATTTTCAGCTTCATGATCACTCCTTCCAATGAATATTCAGGGTTGATTTCCTTTAGGATTGACTGGTTGGATCTCCTTGCAGTCCAAGGGACTCTCAAGAGTCTTCTCCAGCACCACAGTTCGAAAGCATCAGTTCTTTGGCACTCAGCATTCTTTATAGTCCAACTCTCACATCTATACATGACTACTGGAAAAACCACAGCTTTGACTAGACGGACCTTTGTTGGCAAAGTAATGTCTCAGCTTTTTAATATGCTGTCTAGGTTGGTCACAGCTTTTCTTCCAAGGAGCAAGCATCTTTCAATTTCATGGCTGCTGTCACCATCTGCAGTGATTTTGGAGCCCCCCAAAATAAAGTCTGTCACTGTTTCCATTATTTCCCCATCTATTTGCCATGAAATGATGGGACCAGATGCCATGATCTTAGTTTTCTGAATGTTGAGCTTCAAGCCAACTTTTTCACTCTCTTTCACTTTCATCAAGAGGCTCTGTAGTTCTTCACTTTCTGCCATAAGGGTGGTGTCATCTGCATATCTGACGTTATTGATATTTCTCCCAGCAACCTTGATTACAGTTTGTGCTTCATCAAGCCCAGGATTTACTCAGTGGACATGGGTTTGGGTGGACTCCAGGAGTTGGTGATGGACAGGAAGGCCTGGCGTGCTGTGGTTTATGGGGTCGCAAAGAGTTGGACACGCCTGAGTGACTGAACTGAACTGATTCTGCATGTAAGCTAAATAAACAGGATACAATACACAGTCTTGACGTACTCCTTTTCCAATTTGGAACCAGTCCAATGTTCCATGTCCAGTTCTAAATGTTGCTTCTTGACCTGCATACAGATTTCTCAGGAGGCAGGTAAGGTGGTCTGGTATTCCCATCTCTTGAAGAATTTTCCACAGTTTGTTGTGATCCACACAGTCAAAGCCTTTGCCATAGTCAATAAAGCAGAAGTAGATGTTTTTCTGGAACTCTTGCTTTTTCTATGATCCAACGGATGTTGGCAATTTGATCTCTGGTTCCTCTGCCTTTACTGAATCCAGCTGAACATCTGGAAGTTCACAATTCATGTACTGTTGAAGCGTGGCTTGGAGAACTTTGAGTATTACTTTGCTAGCGTGTGAGTTAAGTGCAATCGTGCGGTAGTTTGAACATTCTTTGGCATTGCCTTTCTTTGGATTGGAATGAAAACTGACCTTTTCCAGTCCTGTGGCCACTGCTGAGTTTTCCAAATTTGATGGCATATTTAGAACAGCACTTTCACAGCATCATCATTTAGGACTTGAAATAGCTCAACTGGAATTCCATCGCCTTCACGAGCTTTGTTCGTAGTGATGCTTCCTAAGGCCCACTTGACTTCGCATTCCAGGATGTCTGGCTCTAGGTGAGTGATCACACCATCGTGGTTATCTGGGTCATGAAGATCTTTTTTGTATAGTTCTTCCGTGTACTGTTGCCACCTCTTCTGCTTCTCTGGCCTTTATTGTGCCCATCTTTGCATGAAATGTTCCCTTGGTATCTCTAATTTGCTTGAAGAGATCTCTAGTCTTTCCCATTCTATTGTTTTCCTCTATTTCTTTGCATTGATCACTGAGGAAGGCTTTCTTATCTCTCCTTGCTATTCTTTGGAACTCTGCATTCAGATGGGTATCTCTTTCCTTTTCTTCTTTGCCTTTAGCTTCTCTTCTTTTCTCAGCTATTTGTAAGACCCCCTCAGACAGTCATTTTGCCTTTTTGCATTTCTTTTTCTTGGGGATGGTCTTGATCACTCCGTCCTGTACAGTGTCATGAAGCTCTGTATGTAGTTCTTCAGGCACTTTGTCTATCAGATCTAACCCCTTGAATCTGTTAGCCATTTCCACTGTATAATCGCTAAGGGATTTGATCAGTGGTCATGTATGGATGTTAGAGTTGGACTGTGAAGAAAGCTGATCGCCGAAGAATTGATGCTTTTGAACTGTGGTGCTGGAGAAGACTCTTGAGAGTCCCTTGGACTGCAAGGAGATCCAACCAGTCCATTCTAAAGAAGATCAGTCCTGGGTGTTCATTGGAAGGACTGATGCTAAAGCTGAAACTCTAATACTGTGGTCACCTCATGCGATGAGTTGACTCACTGGAAAAGACTCTGATGCTGGGAGGGATTGGGGGCAGGAGGAGACGGGGATGACAGAGAATGAGATGGCTGGATGGCATCACCGACTCGATGGACATGAGTGTGAGTGAACTTCGGGAGTTGGTGATGGACAGGGAGGCCAGGCGTGCTGTGATTCATGGGGTTGCAAAAAGTCGGACACGACTGACTGAACTGAACTGAACTGAACTGAATGGTCTAGCGGTTTTCCCTACTTTCTGCAATTTGTAATAAGGAGTTCATGATCTGAGCCACAGTCAGCTCCTGGTCTTGTTTTTGCTGACTGGATAGAGCTTCTCCATCTTTGGCTGCAAAGAATATAATCAATCTGATTTTGGTATTGATCATCTGGTGAGGTCTATGTGTAGTCTTCTCTTGTGTTGATGGAAGAGGGTACTTGGTATGACCAGTGTGTACTCTTGATAAAAGTCTATTATCCTTTGCTCTGCTTCATTCCATACTCCAAGGCCAAATTTGCCTGTTACTCCAGGTATCTCTTGACTTCCTACTTTTGCATTCCAGCCCCCTATAATGAAAAGGACATCTTTTTTGGGTGTTAGTTCTAGAAGGTCTTGTTGGTCTTCATAGAACAGTTCAACTTCAGCTTCTGGATGGGGCATAGACTTGGGTTAAAGTGATATTGAATGGTTTGCCTTGGAAATGAACAGAAATCATTCTGTTGTTTTTGAGATTGCATCCAAGTACTGCATTTCAGACTCTTTTGTTGACTATGAGGGTTACTCCATTTCTTCTAAGGAATTCTGGCCCACAGTAGTAAATATAATGGTTGCTGCTGCTGCTGCTAAGTCGCTTCAGTCGTGTCCGACTCTGTGCGACCCCATAGATGGCAGCCGACCAGGCTCTTGCCATCCCTGGGACTCTCCAGGCAAGAACACTGGAGTGGGTTGCCATTTCCTTCTCCAAATATAATGGTTATCTGAGTTTAATTCACCCATTCCATTCCATTTTAGTTCACTGATTCCTAAAATGTCAATGTTCATTCTTGCCATCTCCTGTTTGACCACTTCCAATTTACCTTGATTCATGGACCTAACATTCCAGGTTCCTATGCAATATTGCTCTTTACAGGATTGGACTTTACTTCCATCACCAGTCACATCCACAACTGGGTGTTGTTGTTGCTTTGGCTCCATCTCTTCATTCTTTCTGGTATTTCTCCACTGATCTCTAGTAGCATATTGGGCACCTACCGACCTAGGGAGTTCATCTTTCGTTGCCCTATCTTTTTGCCTTTTCATACTATTTATGGGGTTCTCACAGCAAGAATACTGAAGTGGTTTGCCATTCCCTTTTCGAGGGGACCACATTTTGTCAGAACTCTCTACCATGACCTGTCGGTCTTGGGTGGCCCTACACGACATGGCTCACAGTTTCATTGAGTTAGACAAGGCTGTGGTCCATATGTACTTAAAGGCTCAAAAATCAATATGCCACCAAAAGGTATAGAATGAGAAGCTTTTTTCCATCTCCTGTCCCTGTAAGGGGTACAGGGAGTCAGTATATCATATCTTAACATAGAAAATGTGACATCTAGGTCAAAATGAAAATAAATATTAAATTAAATGTAAGCTTAAAAAAAACACTCTTCCTCCATTATCTTTAATCACCTTACTAGTTTCTTATATGTTCTCTTGACTAAACATAAGTAAATATGAATATACAGACCAAACTGCTCTCTCCTTAAGCACAAGACCTACTCCACCTGGGGTCTGCCTCCTGCATTTCCTCACTTAGGTCTTGCCATTTGGGCTCACAGACAGCCTCCTCCATCTTCACAGCTAATGCACAATAGGCCACTGCAGAGGAGCACTGCTCACATACCCAGTCTCTTGTGGTGCCGGGACCTGTGATCTGAACCAGTCCCTTGTGATTACACACACTACTGCCATGAATAAACTTCTACATGCTATTTCATACATCTGCAGATAAAGCTGTTAAATTGTGCTCCCAAATGTGACACTGCTAGATCAAAGGTAAATGCATTTCTAATTTTGACGGATATTATTATCATCTTCACAACAGAGCACATTGTAAAATATTTGAATTTTTGCCAATCTCAAAAGTGAAAAATGGTATTTCAGTGTAGTCTTACTGTGCACTTATCAGGAAAAAGATTGAGCATTTTCATAAATCTAAGGGCCATTGTATTCTGCTTTCTGTGAACTGTTGGTTTGTGTACACTGACCATTAGATTGTGTGTTTTTCTTGACTTCAAGGAGCTCTTTATATATTAAGGAGGCTAGTTTGTCCATAATCCAGCTCCACAATGCTCTTTATGACTGAGCCTTCAGAGTTAGTTTTGAGATATGTAGGATTAATTCCCTGTCATTATTCTTCCTACACATAATTTCCCTGGCTATTTCTATTTATTTCTCCATAGGAAGTTTAGAAAATGTCTAGTTTCAGACAAAAAAAGCCTACTGGTGATTTTGGAGGGATTATATTAAAGTTTAAATTAATTCAGGGAACACTGATATATTTATGATGATGAATCCTTCTGTAAGTGAATAGGGATGCTTTCACTTGTTCAAGTTGATTCTTGTGTTCTTCAGGATTTTTTTTTCTGGCTGCTCCTCATGGGTGGCATGCAGAATCTTAGTTCTCTGACTAGTGATCAAACTAATGCCTTCTGCAGTGGAAGCCTGGCACCTTAACCACTGGACTGCCAGGGAATTCCCAGGAATACTTAAAGTTTTCTTCACAGAGGATTTTCATGTTTCAGGTCAAGTTTATTTCCAGTTTTAGGATTCTTTTATAAATGGGGTGCATCTATCTTTTTTCCTTGCATTTATCTTCTAACTGGCTTAGATTTTGATTTCTGTGTATTAAAGTCTTTAACCTCACTAAGTTCTCTTATTAGTCCCATTTAATTTATTCCATTGGGCTTTCTAGGCACATAATCATATCATTTGAAAACTCTAATGGTTTTGCTTCTACCTTTAAAATTTTTATGTCTGTAGTCTCTTTCTCTTGTCTAATTGTATTAACTGATAGAGACAGTGTTGGCTAACAACCTCGCCATTCAATTCTCCACCTGCTCAACCCTATCAGAGAGACAGGCGGTTCCTGTGCACCCACCCTCCGGCCCCGGGACCTTCAGCTCTGCTCTGGGTTGATTTTGGTCAAGGCCCAATGAGCTGCCTCCATGCTGGAGGGGCCTTGCTGCTGGGCTGCACTCCATTACCCAGAACTCAGTTGCGATTCCTAGGACTCATTTGAACCGTCTTATATATTTCTGTAGCATAGATCTAGTAATAATATCATCCCTGCCAGGCCCTAAAACCACCATCCCTCAGGGTCACACTGAGCCACGTCATACAAGGTCTCCTGCCTGGTGCCAGACTCAGGGGTCGCGGGACTGAGCAGTGTTTCTGAAGAAGCCCACCCCAAGAGCCTCCTCCCCTAGACAGGAGCTCTTGCACACTGGATTGTCTTTGCTGTTACTGCCTTCGTGGATGCGCATCTCTGCTCACGGCACCCTCACTTCCCACTGGAGGCAGAGTGCCCTCCCTCCCCAGCTACCCCTCCCGCCTTCCTCTTTGATCCCAATTTGAGTCGCTGCCTTTGGGTAAGCTCTTTGCACCTTCTACCTTCTCTGCTGGACTTCCAGCTCTGTGAGGACAAGGACCCACAATGCAGCCTTTCTACCAGAGGCCCAGTAAGTGTTTGCTGACTGCATAAATGAACTGACATGTGCACCAAGAAGTAGGCCAGTTCCTAACTGTGTGCCGGTCACATCCACTAGCTGCCGCCCCATGAAACAAGGAGGGAACAAACCTCCCTGAATCAGTGCTGCCAAGGTCCAGCCTCTCCTGACCCTGAAACCCGGTTCACTGCCAGGTGCAAAGAACATGCCCAGGAGTACTGGGCAAGAAAGGTGCCTGAGCTGGTGCTTTCTGGGCCAGTCAATCCAGCCTTGATTTCAGGTTCCACACAAACTGTGATTGCCCTTTTATAAAACTTTGAGACTTGGCTGTGTGGGCTGTGCTTCCTGGCTGACCAGCCTCTGCCCACCCACCCACCCCCAACTGACATCAGTATTGCAGAGCTGGTGATTAATGCAGCCTGACAATTAATCACACAGCCCTCTAGTCTCTGAATTGCCCTTGGCGACAGACTGATACATTGGGAAGTCCCCTGCAGCCTGAGTCACTGCACCCATTCATCCTGCAAAAGGGCGATCTGTCACCTCCCCAGCAGCACACGGTCCAATCTGCCAGTGCGGAACCAAGTTGCCTGCGTAGGGAGGGCAGGTGACAGCCTCCTGCATCCCTCCTTCGGCTTTTCACTTCACTCTTGGCAACTACAGGTATCTGAACAACTGCCTCCCTCCTGACAGACAGACAACCCAGCCACAACCTGACCTGTCATCAATGAGCATGTCTAGCAGGGCCTGGCCTCCTCCCAGGTGGGTGGTCTTGGGGCTGAACCAGCGTCATGACAGGCAGACTCAGCTCCTGGGACATGAGTGACGTCTCTGCTTTGCTGGCCCACAGTTCTCCAGGGACCCCAGGAGGGTGGATCTGACTCTCCTCCCAGAGTAAAACCCACTCCAGGGCTTTTGAAAAGCAGCCACCTCATTTAACCAGGAAGACAACTAAGAAGAGGCCATTCTGAACAACAATTCTATTTTACCAAAAAACTCTTTGTCCCAGAAAATCCATGGCAGGGGACTGTAGATGATCCCTTCCTTCCGGTTAGTGTTGGCGGGTCTACTGAGGAGGCAGGGGGCGGATGTGGCTCACTGTGGAGATGGGGACACTGTCCAGTGGCAGCTCTGGTGAGTGTTTGTCGACCTGGGTCATCAGGAGGCCGCCATTTTCTTACCAAGCTGTACCATGTTGATGTAAGGTATCAACAAGAGGGGAAACTGGATGTGGGACATATGGAACTCTATTGACTACTGATTTAAGTTTTCTTTAAAATTATGATA
This sequence comes from Moschus berezovskii, assembly GCF_049115385.1. Lineage (NCBI taxonomy): Eukaryota > Metazoa > Chordata > Mammalia > Artiodactyla > Moschidae > Moschus > Moschus berezovskii. Next base: position 63,119,280 of record NC_142479.1, read on the forward strand.
AAAATATATTTTATTAAAATACAAACTGTAGGAATAAGGCAGGACACAAACTCCCAGCATAGGAGGTGTCTTTGCCCCAGCTCCTCACAGGACCAGACCAACGGCTGCTCTGCCTTCAGCGATGGACCATTAAGAAAGCAGGTTTTGAACAGCAGATCCTCTGGCCCATGTGATCACATTCTGATCTGGGTGACGATCACCAGATGGTCAAAACCAAAATCAGATTGATTATATTCTTTGTAGCCAAAGATGGAGAAGCTCTATCCAGTCAGCAAAAACAAGACCGGGAGCTGACTGTGGTTCAGATCATGAACTCCTTATTGCAAAATTCAGACTTAAATTGCAGAAAGTAGGGAAAACCACTAGACCATTCAGGATGACTTAAATCAAATCCCTTAACGATTATACAGTGGAAGTGACAAACAGATTCAAGGGGTTAGATCTGATAGACAAAGTGCCTGAAGAACTACGGACAGAGCTTCATGACACTGTACAGGAGGGAGTGATCAAGACCATCCCCAAGAAAAAGAAATGCAAAAAGGCAAAATGACTGTCTGAGGGGGTCTTACAAATAGCTGAGAAAAGAAGAGAAGCTAAAGGCAAAGAAGAAAAGGAAAGAGATACCCATCTGAATGCAGAGTTCCAAAGAATAGCAAGGAGAGATAAGAAAGCCTTCCTCAGTGATCAATGCAAAGAAATAGAGGAAAACAATAGAATGGGAAAGACTAGAGATCTCTTCAAGCAAATTAGAGATACCAAGGGAACATTTCATGCAAAGATGGGCACAATAAAGGCCAGAGAAGCAGAAGAGGTGGCAACAGTACACGGAAGAACTATACAAAAAAGATCTTCATGACCCAGATAACCACGATGGTGTGATCACTCACCTAGAGCCAGACATCCTGGAATGCGAAGTCAAGTGGGCCTTAGGAAGCATCACTACGAACAAAGCTCGTGAAGGCGATGGAATTCCAGTTGAGCTATTTCAAGTCCTAAATGATGATGCTGTGAAAGTGCTGTTCTAAATATGCCATCAAATTTGGAAAACTCAGCAGTGGCCACAGGACTGGAAAAGGTCAGTTTTCATTCCAATCCAAAGAAAGGCAATGCCAAAGAATGTTCAAACTACCGCACGATTGCACTTAACTCACACGCTAGCAAAGTAATACTCAAAGTTCTCCAAGCCACGCTTCAACAGTACATGAATTGTGAACTTCCAGATGTTCAGCTGGATTCAGTAAAGGCAGAAGAACCAGAGATCAAATTGCCAACATCCGCTGGATCATAGAAAAAGCAAGAGTTCCAGAAAAACATCTACTTCTGCTTTATTGACTATGCCAAAGCCTTTGACTGTGTGGATCACAACAAACTGGAAAATTCTTCAAGAGATGGGAATACCAGACCACCTTACCTGCCTCCTGAGAAATCTGTATGCAGGTCAAGAAGCAACAGTTAGAACTGGACATGGAATATTGGACTGGTTCCAAATTGGAAAAGGAGTACGTCAAGGCTGTATATTGTCACCTTGCTCATTTAACTTATACGCAGAGTACATCATGTGAAATGCCAGGCTGGATGAAGCACAAGCTGAAATCAAGGTTGCTGGGAGAAATATCAATAATGTCAGATATGCAGATGACACCACCCTTACGGCAGAAAGAGAAGAGGAACTAAAGAGCCTCTTGATGAAAGTAAAAAAGCTGGCTTAAAACTCAACATTCAAAAAACTAAGATTATGGCATCTGGTCCCATCATTTCATGGGAAATAGATGGGGAAACAATGGAAACAGTGACAGACGTTATTTTTGGGGGCTCCAAAATCACTGCAGATGGTGACTGCAGCCATGAAACTGAAAGACGCTTGCTCCTTGGAAGAGAAGCTATGACCAACCTAGACAGAATATTAAAAAGCTGAGACATTACTTTGCCAACAAAGTCTGTCTAGTCAAAACTATGAATTTTTCCAGTAGTCATGTATGGATGTAAGAGTTGGACCATAAAGAAAGCTGAGCACTGAAGAACTGATGCTTTTGAACTGTGGTGCTGGAGAAGACTCTTGAGAGTCCCTTGGACTGCAAGGAGATCCAACCAGTCAATCCTAAAGGAAATCAGTCCTGAATATTCATTGGAAGGACTAATGCTGAAGCTGAAGCTCCAATACTTTGGGCAGCTGATACACAGAACTGAAAAAGACCCTGATTCTGGGAAAGACTGAAGGCAGGAAGAAAAGGGGACGACAGTGGATGAGATGGTTGAATGGCATCACTGACTTGATGGACATGAGTTTGAGCAAGCTCTGGGAGTTGGTGATGGACAGGAAAGCCTGGCGTGTTGCAGTCCATGGGGTTGCAGAGTTGGACACAACTTAGCAACTGAACTGAGTGACATGAGTCATCTTTGGAAGGAAGAGGAAGCTAACTCACCTCACTTTTTCAACTGTGAGCTGGAAGTGGGGCGATGGGAACAAGAGGGGATACAGGGACAGGAAGAGAGGCTGTGAACGTCAGTGAGCTCGGATGACATCACTGCCGCGAGAACAGCACAAGTTTTGAGACTGGGAAGGAGAACTAGCACAGATATTGCGCAGGGGGAGGGAACAGTTACAGAAATAAAACTCTGCTAATCCCTGATCTGCTTTTTACTCACACAACATGCTTCTTCTTGGGACCAGGAGGTCTGGTACATACAGTGAAGCTCTTTGTGTCCCCAAATCTGGATTTCATTCATCTATACTGACATACAAGGTTTTTCCAAATTCAGTGACATTGTGTCCTTGGAGTCCCCTGGTGGCGCTATAAATAAAAATTGAATAGCTGTAACCAGGGAAGGTCTGCCTGAATTACATATTAACTGTGTCTATGAAAAAAACCTCAATTAACTGGAATCTAGTTTACAGAAATCTTTTACTGTCTCCCTTCTCTTGATCTTGTTAATGAGCAGAAAGACAGATGATAACAAACCTTTTGTTGGCCAAGTGATGTCTCTGCATGATGTATAATCTTTTTTAAATATATTGTTGACTCTGATTTGCTAAATTTTGATTTACAATTTTTGCATCTGGCGTCACCAAGGATACTGATCCGTAGTTTTCTTAATCTGGTATTTGGTATCAAGGCAAGGCAAGTATCATAGGATGATAAGGGAAGATACTTCTTTGCCATCCATATATTTCTTTATTAATGATTGGGTAGAATTCAACAATGAAGCCATATGAACCTGGAGCTTTCTTTGTAGGAAAGTTTTAAATCACAAATCGAATTTTAAAACTAGATACAGTGCTATTCAGATTATCTGTCTTCTTAAGGGAGCAGCTCTTGTCATTCAAGGAGTTAATTTCATCAAAACTATCAAAAGCTTTGGCATCAAGTTGTTCATAAATACCTTCACTATACCTTCAGCGCCTCCAGAACCTGTGATGCCACTTCTCTCACTCCTGATTTGGGGTTTTATGTCTTTTTTCTGTTTCCTTCTCAAGCTGAGTAGTTATTGATCTGCTCAAAGAATCTAGCCTTTGGTTAAGTGGATTTTCTCTACTGCTTTTCTGTTCTTTTGCATTGATCTCTGCAGTGATCTTTTTAAAAATTAATCAATTTGTTTATTTTTGGCTGCGCTGGGTCTTCATTGCTGTGCTCGGGCTTTCTCTAGTTGTAGCGAGCAGGGGCTACTCTTCGTTGCGGTATGAGGGCTTCTCATTGTGGTGGCTTCTCTTGTTGCAGAGCATGAGCTCAAGAGCATGGGCTCAGTAGAAGCGGCACACAGGCTTAGCTGTTCCGTGGCATGTGGGATCTCCCCAGACCAGGAATCAAATCCGTGTCCCCTGCATTGGCAGGCGGGTTCTTAACCACTGGACCATGAGGGAAGTCCCCACAGTGATCTTTACTATTTCCTTTCTCCTACCTACTTTGGGCTTAATCTGCTTTTCTTTCACCAATATCAGGTCCTTTGACCATTTTTAAGTCAGGGGTTTTTTGAGTTGTAAGAGGTCCTTATATTTGACCCCTTAACAGGTGAGTTGCAAATATTTTCTCCCATTCAAAAGGTTGTTTTTTTTTCATTTTGTTGACTGTTTACTTTGTTATGCAAAAGATTTTAGTTTGATACAGCCCATTTATTTTATACACAATACTTGTAGTTAGAAATAAATATGATGTAACATATCTATGTTGCTTACAAGTTTGTTTATATAACATTATATTTTAATATTATATATTTATATTACTTCTTAAAATTTTGTTTTATAATTAAAATATTTTAATAATTTATTTATTATGACAGAAGATGAGATGGTTGGATGGCATCACCAACTCGATGGACATCAGTTTGAGCAAGCTCTGGGAGTTGGTGATGGACAGGGAAGCCTGGCGTGCTGCAGTCCATGGGGTCACAAAAAGTTGGACATGACTAAGCGACTGAACTGAACTGTATCATTTATTTAAAAGTACACAAGTCTCTAAGTGTCTCCTTGATTTTCTTATTATCTATTTTGATTGTGCATTTGGTTCCACCATGGTTGTAGAATACACTGTGTAAGATTCCAGTTCTTTTAAATGTGTCCTGGTTTGTTCTAGGTCGCAGGACTAGGTCCATCATGGTGTACATCCCTGGCACATGGAAAGAACGAGTGGTCTGCAGTCATATGAAGCGCTGTCCAGCTGGTGGACGGCCCTGTTCAAGCGTTTGAGAGAAACTCCTTGGTTCCATTTCTACTTTTTCTGTCATTTACTGAAAAGAGAATGCTGGATTCTCCAGGTATAATCATGGATTATTTACCGCCACCCCACAGTTCCACCAGTTTTCATTTTAGGTGTTTTGAAATACTGTTATTAGGTGAATAAACATTTAGGCTGTACTGTTCTCATGATGGGTGGACTCCTTTAGCATTAGCAAACAACTCTGTGTCCCTGGTAATATTCTCTGCTCTGAAACCTACTTTGACATATTAATAGGAGCATTCTCAAAAATCCAATTTGACAGTCTCTGCCCTATAATTGCAAAATTAGACTATTTACATTGTGATTATATATATATATATGGTTATGCTTAAATCTATTGTTAACATTTTTGGTATTTATCTCATCTGTTCTTTGTTTTCTTTCCCTCCTTTTCTTTTTTCTTTCATGTTACTTGTATATATTTATGATTTTATTTTATCTCCTTTGTTGGCTAATTGGCTATAGTTTAAAATTTTAGTGGTAACTTCAAGGCTTATGGACTACATTTTATCACAGTTCACCTTCAGATGATATTTTATCACTCCAAAGAAGTATGAGAACCTACCAACAATATTTCCTCAATGTCTCTCCTCCCAACCTTTTTGCTATTGTTAGCATACATTTGGGCTTTACATATGTTACAGGCTCCATAGTACACTGTTATTATTTTTTGATTAGTCAATTATCTTTTAAAGAGATTTAAAAAGCAAGGTTAAAAAAAAACAACACCCACACATTTATCTGTGGAGCACTCTTTTCCAGTGTTCTGAACTCCTTTGTGTCCAGGCATGTTTCCCCCTGGTATTATTTTCCTTCTGCTCGAATGGCTTTCTCTAACATCTCCTGTACTGTGGATCTACTAGTGACGAATTCTTTCAGTTTTACATGTCTTTAAAAGTCCTTATTTTGCCTCCATTTTTATAAGATATTTTCAGTGGGTCAGAATTCTACATTCAGTTTTTCTTCCAGGACGTTAAATATGCAGTCTCATTGTTTTCCTGCTGTCATAGTTTCTGACAAGTGATCCACTATCATCCTTAGCTTCTCTGTTTCCTTTCTGAGCGACTGCTTTTGAATTTTAAATTTGTTGTTTTTTAAGCAATTTGATTATCAGGTGCCTTGGCGTAGTTCTCTTCATGATTCTTGTGTGTGGGGTTTGTTGGGTTTCCTGGATCTGCAGGTTTATAGTTTTCATCAAATTTGAAAATTTCTTAGCCATTATTTCTTCAAATTTTTTTTTCTGCCAGCCCCCCGTAGGGGCTCCCAGTACACATATATTCAGTCACCTGCAGTTGTCCCACAACTCTAGGATACGCCTTTAGTTTTATAAAAGGTTTTCTCACTGTGCTTCATCTTGGAGAGTTTTTATTACCATGCCTTTAAGTTCACTAATTTTTCTTCTGCAATGTTTAATTGGTTGTTATTCCCATACTTTTCATGTCACATATCAGAGTTTTCATTTCTAGAAGTTTGAGCTGGCTCCTTTTAATACCTTCCATGTCTCAATGGAGCTTTTGTATGTGGAACAGACTTTTAATGACTTAATGTCCTTGTCTGCTAATTTGAACATCTGTGAGAATTTAGAATAAATTTTGGTAGGCCAATTTTCCCCCCTCTCATTATGGATCATATTTTCCTGCTTCTTCACACATCTGGTAGCAGTGAGTGTAGAGTAACACGTTGTATGGGTGATTTGGGAAGAGACCCTCTGAGGCTTCCCAATGGCTCAGGGGTAAAGAATCTGCCTGCAATGCAGGAGACACAGGGGATATGGGTTCGACCCCTGGGAAGATCCCCTGGAGGAGGAAACAGCAACCCACTTCAGTATTCTTGCCTGAAAAAATCCCATGGACAGAGGAACCTAGTGGGCTACAGTTCACAGGGTCGCAATGGACACAACTAAGCACACACCTCTGGGACCAGATTCCTTGGAGATAATCAGGGCACTGAGATCACAGCAAAGGGCTTTCCTAATGTGCTGTTAATAGATTTCCTTGTCCAGAGACATGCCTGCACATCGGTGCCCCCACAGGGTACACTTCCCACTTCAGTCAAATGGCACATGGTCCTTCTGAGCCTGGAACTCCCCCCCTTCCTTCTTCCCAGCCTACTTTCTCTAAGGCTGAGGTAATTCTTGCTTCCTGAATCCTTTAGGAGCCCCTCACACAATGGCACATAGTGTGTGCTCAACATATGCTTGTGGGGTGAGAGGAAGCCCCAGACTCATCCCTCAGCTGGGAATGCAGCCAGAGTGGGGCCCACACCTTCTCAACTCTTGGGGAAGAGCCCTGAGGGTGGGCGGCTCCCCAGCACAGGGACAGCCGAGAGCGCTGGGGTGCTGGGACACCTCACCTGTGCCTCTGTGCAGATTCATTCACCCCAAGGTGGGCATCCCTGTCACTAACAACATGTCTTCTGACCCTCACTCATGGTGGCCACGTCAAGGACTCACTCCAGGAGCTCTGAGCTTTGCGGGAGGCACACAAAATGTGAGTACTCGGAGGCCAGATGCCAGCTGGGGAAGGGGGAAGCAAATTCCCAGAAACACATGGAACTTTAATCTCTCAGAAACTAAGACCAGGGTGATCATGAAAAGTAAATGACACTCAGTCTCAACTGGAAATGTTAAAAACGTCTCCTAGTGGGATGACTGCCTTTAAATAAACAGGTGCAACAAGCTGGTTAAGGCGCTAAGCCACAGGATGGTCCCAGCACCTGCAGGCATTTACAAGAACACTGCAGGCTAGGGCATTTCCAGCTGGGCCCGGAAACAGCTCCTCAGCATTATTAAACGTGTAATTCCTCCAGCATCGAGCAGACACGAACGTAGGCTCTGAGACAGCCTTAGAGCACTGCGGTATCTGTGCCATCGACGAGCCCTCCCATGTTCGACTCCAGACACAACCCGGACCCTGGAGACAAATGTGACCAAGAGGCAGTTTCAAACCAAATCCCTTGTTCTGAAATAAGATGATCAACAGTAAATTCCATGAGAATTCAGCAGCAAAGTGCGGTTCTGAAGGGTCATCTACTTTCACACAAGGAAAAAAGATTAAAGCAGAAATAGCCACTCTATAGACTAAAAATAAAGACACTCTCTATTTCCAGGTGCTAAAAAGTACTAAAATACTGATGAGTACAAGAAATGCAGTTGACTGAACATGTTCTGGAGCACTGGTGGCCCCGAGGAGCAGGTTCAGGTGGCCGACCGCCACCCTTGTGGGATGGGGGGAGGGGGGCATCTTTTCTGTCCCTCTCCCCACACTGGGCTTCCTGTCACGGAAGTCTTGCCCTCTGATGCATCCAGAACCTTTGCACATGGTCCCTAATGGCAAGAACAGTGACAGTGAACTCAACACGTGATACAGGTGACAAAGGTATTGAAGTGGGAGAGAAACAAGGTTTGGAAACAACTTCCCCAGAAAAGCTCTCTTCTTTATGTGGTAGCTTGGCTCTTCAGTTAAATTTGATGAAGGGCAAAGTAGAAATGACCAAAAGGTACAGTTTCCTGAGCCCCAAGGCCAGGCTTTCGGATTGTCAACAAAAGGCTTTGGTGTAGCAGACGCAGGCTGGGTAGAAATGAGGCTTTATCATTACTCCCTTCATGCTAAAATTTCTAAAACTGCTTTACACATTGTGGTCCTGATCTCTGCAACCATACTGCAGGAAGCGTTATTACCACAACTTTACAGAGACGCATGTGATGGCTGGGGGAGGTGAAAATGGCTGGCTTAAGAAATCAATGGGAACAGGCTGCATCACCAGTGGTCCCGTGAATGCTCCCTGCACTGCACCCCACCCCCGGCACCACTGTCACATGACCAGCCCTCCCACCACACAGGTTCAAACTTGAGAACTCACCTGGCCCTACTCTCACCTTGGCATCCCTACCCTGGCCCTTCCTGCCCACTGGTTCTCACCTATGTGGCCACCCCCACTCCCTCTGGATGTGAATTCATGTAGCAGCCAGGTCAGTGGCCTCCTCCTACCTGGGTTAACGTTATAATCTCTGTTACACTGAGGCACACAAATGCAGCCCTGCCCATAAGATTTCCCCACTTTCTGAAAAGTCACCCTTGTGATAGGCAGGTATGTGTATTCACAGCAGAGGGTTTGGTCCCCAGTGAACAGTGCTGAAGGCAGGGACAGCTGAGCTCTGCAATACCTTTGTCCTTCAGCACGATTCTGAGTACAAGGCCCTGCCAAGGACATCAGCAGCAGACATATGACTGCAGGCCCGCAGGCATGAGGACAGGGGTGGGAAGGTGCTTACTGGGAGTAGAGCTGGAGACGTGGGCCGGGCAGTCACGGTTGAGAAGTGACTAGCGCTATGGCCCAAGCCTTACAGGTGACAGCTGGGGCTTCCATGGGCCTTGTTGCTAGGGTCAGGGCAGGGGAGGGAAAAGCATCAACTGGCTGAGGAGACCAGTCAACAAGGAATCGGGCAGGGTCACTCACGGGCTGGAGGGGTGGTTATGGGTTGGGAGGGGGCAGTGCACAGGGACAACAGGTAAGCCGAGGGACAGTGTGACAGACCACCACTGGGCCGAGGGGAAGCAGTGCCTTTCCTGGGAGGGAGGGAGGGAGGCCATGGAAGGCACAGGGCCAGGAGGGAGCGTGGACAGCAGTGCCAGGCCCCCCGACCTGCTCTTAGCAGCTCTCCTGTGGTGGTGTGGGGAGACAGACATTACTCACACTGTCCACGGCGAGGATCTTGGCCCAGATGAAGACAAGGAGAGGCCGCAGCTCCCTGGCTGAGCTCTGGAGCAGCTTTAGCACGTAGGGGAAGATGCCCACGGACAGTGCCTGCGGGAGAGAGCATGTGAGCCCCACGCTGGAGGGAGCAGAGCACATTGCGTCCTCAGCATGGACAGAGAGCTGTGAGGGGCAGGGCTGTCCTCCCCGATCTCCGGTTCTTCTCCTGGAAGCGACCCAGGCCTGCCTGCTTGGGCTGCACCAGTGCACGCAGACCACAAGGTAAGAGACACGCCAGGCCTCCACCCAAGTCTACCCTTGGTGAGTCCCACACGGCCTCCCTGCTGGCTCCTGGGAGTGGAAGTGGGTCAGCGAGGAGAGCTCGTGCAGTCTTCCTAACTTTTAGGTTTTCCCTCTTCTCCTTCTTGCTGAACTATCAATTATCACTCTTGGTTGACAGTACACAATGAAACAACTTACATACATCATTGGAGGTAAAACAACACGCCGAGCTCTCATGTGCCCATCACCCAGCTTCAACGCTGTCAAACCAAAGGGTGTGGCATCCAGGCTGGCCCCGCCCACTGTCCTCTCCTGAATGTTCCGAAGCCCCCCTTAGGTAACACACGGTGTCATTTGTAAACACTTAGTGTTTCTCTCTAAGAAATAAAGTCTCCTTTATGAAAACATGACCACATACCATTACCACACCTAGAAAATGAACAGTTACAATTATTCTTTAATAATATAAAACATTCAGTTCATGTAAACTTTTTGTTTCATGAATATTAATTTTTCAAATTCCAACTATCAAACTTTCATTTGCAAAAAGAGCCCCATAAGGTCCACACTCTGCAGCTGGTGGTAGATCTCCTGAATCCCCTTTTATCTCTAGGTCCCTCTTGATCTCTTTCCCTGGTGATCTGTGTGGTGGAAAAATGGGTCACTTTTGACTCTATTTTTTTCAGTGTTTTGTTTCTACTTCTCCGTAGAATTAATGATAGTAAAGTGTTTCAGAGTTGGGCCTAAAACCAGAGTGAAAGGACGGTGAGTGAGGCTTCACAGGCTGCTTCCAGAACAGGCACCACGTGTGGCCAGGACCCAGCCCAGAGGCTGCCAGCTTCCTGGTGTGACAGGGGCGAGCCCCTCCCTAGAGAGTGTTCTTAAAGGACACCTTCTGTCCCACGAAGGTGATGCCTAACAGCGGCTGGGAGAGGGCCCCCCACAACATGACAATGAAGGTGCAAAGAGAGGCCCACGGGGGCCTTGCGGGTTTAATGGCCACCCCCGCGGTCACGCTTGGCTGCATGGCCAAGCTCCCTTGATTCCTCAGGTGGTGCCCCTCCACTCCGCCCCTGCTGATGCTGGAAGCACGCACCAGGCTCACTGCCCAGGGACCCAGGTCCAGAAATCTTCCCAGCAAGTCCAGGGCTCTCAGCCGGTGCACTTGGCTCAGCAGCACCTGGAAGGGAGAAGAGGCGGTGTCACTGCAAGGTGCCCCCCATGACCCTGGATGAGCACCCCCGGGAGCTGTTTACCCGGGCTGGCGGGTGCCCCTTTCTCTATGGCGCCCCCCATGACCCTGGATGAGCACCCCCGGGAGCTGTTTACCCGGGCTGGCGGGTGCCTCTTTCTCCATGGCGCCCCCCATGACCCTGGATGAGCACCCCCGGGAGCTGTTTACCCGGGCTGGCGGGTGCCCCTTTCTCCATGGCGCCCCCCATGACCCTGGATGAGCACCCCCGGGAGCTGTTTACCCGGGCTGGCGGGTGCCCCTTTCTCTATGGCGCCCCCCATGACCCTGGATGAGCACCCCCGGGAGCTGTTTACCCGGGCTGGCGGGTGCCTCTTTCTCCATGGCGCCCCCCATGACCCTGGATGAGCACCCCCGGGAGCTGTTTACCCGGGCTGGCGGGTGCCTCTTTCTCTATGGCGCCCCCCATGACCCTGGATGAGCACCCCCGGGAGCTGTTTACCCGGGCTGGCGGGTGCCCCTTTCTCTATGGCGCCCCCCATGACCCTGGATGAGCACCCCGGGAGCTGTTTACCCGGGCTGGCGGGTGCCCCTTTCTCTATGGCGCCCCCCATGACCCTGGATGAGCACCCCCGGGAGCTGTTTACCCGGGCTGGCGGGTGCCTCTTTCTCCATGGCGCCCCCCATGACCCTGGATGAGCACCCCCGGGAGCTGTTTACCCGGGCTGGCGGGTGCCCCTTTCTCTATGGCGCCCCCCATGACCCTGGATGAGCACCCCCGGGAGCTGTTTACCCGGGCTGGCAGGTGCCCCTTTCTCTACGGCTCATACTTTACACAGGCTGGGAACACTCCGTTTCTTCACGAACAGGTAAATGACATGCACACTGTAGGAACTTTAGAACAGACACTTTCTAATGGTGGTTAAGAAAATATTCACTGATGACACTGGTCTATTCACGTCTAGATGCTGTTCTCTAGGTATAATGTCCCCTGTTTGTTCTAAATTCAATGATACTATTGTATTTCTCATCTCCTTGATGAGTAAATGATACAGTCAGTCTTACTCCACAACCCTAGATATGTTTGATCATATCACTGCCAATGGCAGTACAGAAGTGCATTTCTGTAAATGTGCATAATTCATTTAAACAATCTCCCCCGTTGCTAGATTTTTTAATTATTAATACATTTTTGTTATTGTAAAAATGCTATGATAAAAATACTAGCAGGTACATCTCTGCATATTTACATGGTTTCCTCCCCTACTTCTTCCTAGGATAAACCTGAGAAGTAAAATTAGAGGGTCAGAGCACCCACACTTACATCACCAGATTGCCCTCAAGTTGAACAAACTTGCCCACCTGCCAAGCCTCAGCTGGTTACCAGGCAGCAGGACACATCTGCTCTGGTACTCACAGGTTATGCAGGCTTGGACACATAACTTCTCTGAACTTTAATTTCCTAATTCATAACACAAGACTCAACCACGAGGGATTTATTAAATATCAAATTAAAAGCTCCCAGGAAAATATCAGCCCATGTTACACTATTTGCCAACATGACAGTTAATAATAAAATACTCTTTTAATTTGAATTTCCTTGATTACAAGTGAGGCTGAATATTTTTTCATAGGTTAATTGGCTATTTCTCTAGTAAACCAGCCAGGCATGTCCTTATTTTCCTACTTAAATGTTTGACTTTTTCCTTTTCATATGAAAGGATGCTTTATAAATGAAAAAGAGTAACCTCTGCCACATGTTTTTCTTTCTTCCTGTGGTATATCAAAGTTTTACGTTTTAATGGAGTCATTTATATTGACTTCTCTCATGGTGCTAACATAGGGATTATGTGTACAGAGTCCTGTGATGCAGAGCCCTTCTGCCCACCACTGTTCCTAGCTATCAGGGATGGGGCACCTACTGTGTTCCCAGCCATCCAAAGCGGGTATGGGGTACCTACTGTGTACGGACACAGTGCTGGGGGTGACTGGGAACAGCAGGAGCCCTCCTGTCACAGCAGGAGCCCAGAGACAGACATTCCACGTCCACACCGCAATAACCACTGTGATGGTGAACAGGTGACCGGGGGCGGCCACTCCCTACTTGGGGTCTGAAGGCTCTCCCTCCCAGTGGGCGAAGCATGGGGTTCCTGAGCTTCAGGCAGAGGGGCTGGCGAAGCAGGGTGCCTGAGGGGAACTGGGGTGCCTGAGGAAGGCAGGCGGGCAGGCTGAAGGGGAGGCTCCAGAGCCAGCTGGACCTGCAGACCAAGTTAAGGGCTTCAGTTTTTCTTCAGAAGAGCAGCAGAGGGGCCCGTCCAATGTGCTCACTGTGGGCAACAGGCTGGTAGGAGGCTGACTGGAAGGGTGGGATGGGTGGATTTGACCTCAGCCAAGACTGATGGGGAGAAATAGATTCCATAACAGCTGGCAGGCATGACCCAGAGCCTGCTGGTGGAGGGGGAAGGTGGGTGAGGGAAAGGAGCCGCTGGAAGATAAGGTTTGGAATGAGGCAAGAGAAAAGACAGGCCAGGCCAGGCCAGCCAGCCTGGGGTGGTCTGCCAAGGGGGAAGCTGGGTGGAGGAACTGGTGAGGGACGGGACAGGAGGCAGGAAAGCGGACAGGAGGTCTTAACCACGTACCTGCTTGGGGGGCGGGGGGGACGGGATCAGTCGCAGGACTCAGGAAGCGGACTCTGGTCGCAGGGACATGGCCAGTGGTGGAAGGACTGAGTGGGCTGAGGAAATGGCACCACCAGAGCAGTGGTTTGAGGGGCGCCCTCTGAGGGGCAAACGCGGGCAGCTGGGAAGACGCTGAGGGTGCAGGAGGGGCAGCAGGTGGGGCAGAGGAGGCAGCGAGGCTGGAGGGAGTGGAAAGAGGGAGGGGGTCCCGGCAGCACGAGGCTCCTGAGGAGGGGTTCCTGACAGGGAGGCTGGGGAGCTTCCCCCCATGGGCGTGTGGCCCGTGGCTGCAGGGGAGCCGAGAGCAGGCGTGTCCACCCAGCAGGCAGCCCAGGGGTCAGGGAGGTGGAGGTGGCTGGGTTCAGCCACTGAAATGTCGTCTCCCACTGGTTTGGAGCCTGTTTCCACATCACTCTTCGAGATGGATGCTCAAGTAGTTTGTTTCGTGTTTGGAGAAGTTAAGATTCTCTGATAAAGAAGCTGGTGGGAGAGGTTATGTGGGGGCTGCTACAGGGGCCTGTCTGAACAGGACCTGATCCCTCTGCATGTTTAACTAGCGGGTTATCATGTGCCACCAAGGCAGAAAGGCAGGTGTGGAGGGCAGGTTAGACGGTGGGAAGGTGTGGGATTTGGAGTCAAGCGGAACTGACTCTCTTATTTTCTGACAGCGTGGCTTAAACCACTACCTTTGAACACTTTCGTTTCATCATAGAGAAGAATGGAGATGGATGATAACATGTAATTTCCAGAATTAAATAAGATGCAGCCTGTCTGGCGTGATGACTGTTACTGTTTCTGTGATGTTACAGAGTGATGATTGTTACGTTCAGCACAGGATGGCTCCACCTCTCAGAAGAAATTTGATTGACTATTTATTTATTACTGTGCTGGGCGGTTTATGGGACCTTAGTTCCCCGACCAGAGACTGAACATGGGCTCTGGCAGTGAAAGCGCCGAGTGCCAACCCTTGGAGCGCTAGGGCATTCCCTATTTTGTTTTTTAAAGAAAATGGAACCGCCAGAGGTTCAAGTTTCTAGGGCAAGCAGAACCTTTCATTTATTAGGTTTGTGAAAGGAGGTGTAATTCATCAAAAATCAAAGACATCAAACACATCTAGCACTTGTAAAGATTCTGTTTTCTGATTCCCTTTGTTATTTAAAACACTGTCAACTTGAATAAAGCTCTGGGTTTTCAAGTAAATAGCAGAGCAATTTGCAGCGGAAGAAATGGCAATGTGGGCCCAGAAACCTAACCCATGGGTAGTCTGTATTGCTTATTTCTCATGTGCACTAACCAGCAGTAAAAGGTCTCCATTACAACGTCTTGTTTACAGATGGCAAAAGTAAAATGGAAATCGTCACCGTCGCTACTGCAACTCCATCTCTTCCGACTCTGCTGTCCACATTGATGAAACACACATTAAAGCACCAACAGACAGCTCACTTGTCTCAGAGACTCAAAGACCGTCAGCAATGCAGGATTTTGTGCTGTGGGTATTGATGTTTTGTTGGAAAATAAACAGCATCAATAACGAGCCCTGGGGAAAATGTCAGGTACTGGCTTTTCTAAACCTTACCCCTTCCTTCCAATTCCTTCTGCTGATTTACATTTTAAAACAACATTGAGGGCCAATATAAATTAAAATTACTTTTTTAAAATAAAGAACTGATTTTTGTTTGTATTTGCACTTAAAATCCTGTTTCAATGTGCTTCAGGCCCTGGGTAAATTACAGAGATACATGTCGGTGAACTAAATGAGTTACTGGGATTTCTTTCTGTCTGTGGCAATTCAAACTAAAGATTAGTGGTGGTGACATCAACACGGAAACTAAAACAGAGCTGCTAGGGCAACTACTTTTCACGCATCTTGTACACAAAAGGCATACTCAGGCTTCTGGGCTGAGACCACTGGCTCAAGCTGCTTCTGAAAATCCAGATTCTCAAGTTCTGGTTCTGGCCTGGTGCACCCGGGAATCTGATGATCAGAGATCCTGGAGTCACCAATGTAGGTAATATGTGTAGTAATAACAGTCCACTTACTCTCCTGCTGCCATCCAATAATAATGCTGGACTTTCAGATCAAAAATTATCTTTGTAGATGATGCCATGAAAGCCAACAGGGTTTCCTAATGAAATGCCCATACTGACTTTGTGGAAAGGTCCTAACACAGAATCTTGTAAAATTCCTCTCTTCCCTCTCTTTTCCACAACACTGATTCTTCCCACTCTAACTTGGGCTTGTTTGTACACGGGCCACCAAGGGAGGGCAGACAGTAATGTCGAGCCCAGGCAGGGCTGTCAGACCATGAGACCACAGGGCCAGGCCTTGCAGAGCTGCAGGGTTCGAGAATCTTCCTTCCCATCCTTTTTGATTTATATTTTTAAAAAGTGAAAAAGGATGTCAGGGCTGGTCTGGAAAAGTGTAGATTCATGCTTACATCTACACAAGGGACTGCAAATCTGCTGCCCTAGGCTAGGGGACAGTTCATTTTACTCTGATGGTCCTCAATGGATGCCTCTGAATTTTCGGGTGGACAAAATGCTCGCTGGTGGTGGAAAAAGTAGCAGAGATTGGAAAAGCTGAGATGTCTCTGTATTAAAATCCTCTCTTAAAATGTTGAAATAAGTACATACATGTACAGGATGTGCTGACAGTATTTCAAATCGTTAAGGAAAAACCAAAATTACCTAATAAATTATGTTGGGATGACTATATAATTATCTGGAGGAAAGGTAGATTAAAAACAAATAAAACAAAATAAAATTCTCTTTCTTTTCAGCAACATTTCTGAATTGCCAAGGTTCTGGGGATAAGTGATAGATGATGGGGCCCGGGTTCTGGCAAAATAACTGAATTAAAGAGAAAGAAGCGGATACCACGGGCTGCCCCAAATGAAGCATGGGCTCCTTTGCACTGTGTTGGGTTTTCTTGTTAAGTAAAGGTTCCTGCACTGATCCAGGTGGGGCATAGCCCAGACAGAACCCCCAGAGTGATGAGGAAACTAGGATTTAAGTTTGATGGAAAGACTGCACACAAGATGCCCCTTTTCTTTCAGTTATTCCCTCGTTTCGGTATTAGCAAGTTGGGTCTTCTCTTTTCCTGGGGGAATGTGGGTTGCAAATGGGACATTAAAGCAAAAGTCAACAGGGGGCTGTTTACAACAAGGATTTTTGCCTGGCTGGTTGCAAAGTGCTGGGCAGTGTGTCCCTGCTTGGAAAGGTTTTATCCATCCCATTACTGAAATAATAGAAAGGTCAGTGGAGACTGGTCACAGTCTCCTCTTATGACACTTTGGGGGACCCTAGTTGCTGGGGAGCTCAGCACACCCAATCAGACACTGCCATCCCAAAGTCCTGCCCGTTGGCCTTCCACTTGATGAGAACTCATGGACTCCTGCCAAACAGACAGTGTTCTTTGTTGTGTTGTTATTGTTTCTTTTGGTTTTGTTTTGAAAATCTGTTGATAGCTCACCCTGAGAACTCCGGATAGTCTTAAACTAATCTAGAAGCACACATGAGGAATACCAATAATTTCTGCATTCTTTTCATAATGTCAGAAAAGCAGCAGCCATAATACATTAAAAGCACCAAAATATCTCCAGGGAAGGATCCTGGCCAACAGCCTGTCCCAGCTGATTATCAAGCCACGAGGACAGGCTGTGTGTTGGCGTTTCACAACTGCACACCCTGCTCTCACTGCTTGCTGTCTGGGTCCTGCATACAGTCCTGAGTCCACTGAGATGTCAGTTCTGTCGCAGGCAGACCACTTTCCCAGGCTGCCATGCAGTAGGCACAGAGCAGGAGAGCAGACCATGTGGGGAGGGGGCCCGCCGCCACACTCCTCATGGGCCAGAGATCAGCTCAGAACACACGCCTGGCCCAGTGAAGACAGACAGTACTTCTGTGTGATGTGGCCAGTGGCCTGGTGAGAAAGTGGAGCCCTCCTGTGGAGGGAGGAGGGGCAAGGCCTTGTCCTCAGGCAGGTGGACGATTAGGCAAAGTAACCTAAGCAGCTTTCTGGGGGAGGAGGTGATGGTCCTCCCAGCCAGCTCTCAGAATTTAAGACTCTGCTTCCTAACTGGATGAGAATATAAATGCCCACCCCTTTCTGCTGCTGGCCCGGCCCATCCCACAACTGCCCACAGCTCTTACCCAAGGTTCAACCGCCCCATCCCCACTGCATACAACTTTTTCCAGGGCCTAAAGTGAATTATCAGGCCTTGGTGTCTATACTGACAGTGGATTTAAATATCATTTGATACTATTGCAGAGTAAAACAGCCTTGCTTACATCACAGTCTGGTCCCTACACCTGCCCCATAAATATACATTAACTGAAACAAAAGTTGTGTGAAAACTCCTACCTGTGATGAACTTTGGTATTTTGCCATCTCAGTAACCCAAAACTTAGCTGGGTGAGACCCACAGAACTGCCCTCCCAAACCATTCGTGGGGCACCAACTGCCATGAGAATAGTGATACAAGCCACGTGGTGACTGCACTGGACAGCCCAGAGCACCCTTAGGCACAGCCCCCCGGAAACGACCAACGCCCAGGTGCTGACAGCCTGTGTGTGTAATCGGCTCAGCCTCTCCCCTTTTCTCTGCGGCTGATTTGCATCTCATATCCTTCCAAAGAGAAGGGGCGCTGACACCACAAACAGTGCTGGAACAGAGCGCACGGACAGCAAGTCTGGGGGTAGAGGAGAGGGTGGCTGACAACCCAGATCAGGGTTTAACTGAGGAAGCGGGCAGTGATTTCGCCAGGGGAGCCATGGAGGAGCAAGGACTCATCAGCTACAAAGCATGGGGGCTGTCACACACTCACGCACTCAGCCCCGATAAACCAGTCCCCTCGCTTGGGAGGCTGCGGGGTACCCTGGCTCCCTCCCTGGGCCAATCTGGTCCACCTGGAGACACTCACCTGTAAGACAATAGGCAGCTGCTCAGGTGGGTTCCTGTTCTCCACGCCCATAGTGAGCCACACCTGGAAGGCGGTCAGCTGCTCAGCAAAGAAGGGGCTGTGCTGTGGGACAAGCAAGGTGGGTTAGTCAGAGACCCCCTTCTTCACCCGGCTCTGCCTATACATACCCCCCACCATCAACTCAGTCATGTGTCTTTGTGAGGCCCCAACTCTGCTTGGCTACCAGCTAGGCAAAAGCCCGCAGAGGCAGGCCATGGCAGAGGAAGTGGTGAGATGTGGTCAGGCTGGGATGTTTCATACAGCAGAGTCAGAGGACTCGTGGACAGACTGGGTGTGGGTAAGAGAAGGGTTGTGGTAAGATTAACGCTGGAGCTCAGGCCAAAACAGGCTTCCTGTGTGGCTCAGTTGGTAAAGAATTCCCCTGCAGTGCAGGAGACTTAAGTTCCCCTGGGTGGGGAAGCTCCCCTGGAGAAGGAAATGGCAGCCCACTCCAGCATTCCTGCCTGGAAAATCCCATGGGCAGAGGAGCCTGGTGGGCTAGAGTCCATGGAGTTGCAAGAGTTAGAGACAACTTAGTGACTAAAGCACCACCGCCACAGGTCTAAACACCAGAAAATGGGGTCCCGTGACCTGAGGTGACTTGTTGACTAAAGCACCACCACCACAGGTCTAACCACCAGGAAATGGGGGCCCGTGACTTGAGGTGACTTGGTGACCAAACCACCACCACCACAGGTCTAACCACCAGGAAATGGGGTCCTGTGACCGGAAGTGGGAAGACGGAAAGAAGCGTGTTTCGCAGAAGCGCGTGGGGAACTCCACCCGGATGTGAGGTGTTTAAGGTGCCTCCTGGACACCTGAGTGAGACATTGCGGGGTGGGGTGGGAGGGGCAGAATGGCCTACATGAGCCTGCAGTTCAGGAGACGGGTCTGGGTTGGAAAGACAGATCTCGTTTATAACATGAGAAAGAGTGGGGACCCCAGGCTGAGCCCTGGAGCACCCCAAGAGCAAGAGGCCAAGGAAGTGGAGACACTAGGGCAAGGCCAGTAGAGGGAGCAGGAGCAGGCGGCAGCCAGGATACCAGGGAAAAGTGATTTAGTGGAAGGCTGTGGTTGGCACCATCATGTCATGATGTGGAGGGTCAGGCAGGACCAAGGTCCAGGGCTGCCCATGACATGAGGGCCCTGGAGACTGACTACTAAGAATGTTACAGGGGGCTGTGGTAGTGGGCAGAAGCACAACTGAAGGAGGTTCAAACAGAGGGAAGATGATTTAGAGACTCAAGAATAGTTCTTTGCAGGAATCTGGCTGCAAAGGGGAAGGGATCGGATAGGATCATGTGACCAGGCATTTCTGTCTAAAGGTGGGAGAAAAGGGCATATTTGTAAGAGGGGGAATTGCTGATGGAAGGGGAGGTGCTGGGCGAGCACACTGGCAAGTAGAGACCAGGGAGCAGGAGCCCTCTGGGAGCTGGAAACAGGACACAGATAGGAGGGGATGCAGGGATGAAGCGGGCGTGGAGGGACTCAGAGGCTCCCTCTATTGCTCCTGTCTCTCAGCGAGGTGGGAAAGGGAGCAGATGCCGTGGACGGAGGGCAGAGAGGGGATCGGAAGGAATGAAGGAGACACATCTGGGCAGCTGCCAGGCAGTGTTTAAGGCCCCTGGAGGGCAGTGAGGAAAGCAGGTTACAGTGGGCTTCCCCAGCTTGGCAGCGGGGGTGCGGAGGGTGACTTGTCCTCTCGAAAGCCCTGCAGAGGGGACAACTTTGGTGGTGATGACAGAGACCAGGGAAACCGATTAGAGGCTCAGGTAGGAGGGGGCCTAGGCCCTCAGAAGGTCTCTGAGAACCAAGAGGCCAAGCGGTAGGACTGCTGGGTTTTCTGTATTACATGGTCATCCCCACTTAACACACAGCTCTGTTATCTGTGAGGCCCAAACAGAATTTCAAATCTCTGCCTCCCACCCACGCCTCTCTGCCCACACTGTTCCCCAGGGGGAGAGGAAGGGTGGATGGGAAGGCAGGGATGTGGGCTCTGACCCCAGGTTCTGGCACATGTGGACATGTGCTCATAGAGGAATCCAAGTGGTGGGGTGGGCTCAGTGAGGCTGGGAGCCAGACCGGGGTGCTCCTGCCATGCCCTCTACAGAGGGGCCTGGGGCTCAGACCCGTGGTGCCCCTTGTAAAGAAGTCAGTGTCGTGTGAGAATTGGGCAGAGAAATTTCACACTCAGGAATTTATGTTCTTGCAAAGTCAGGGTACATGAAGTTACTCAAATTTGGAGGGCAACGTGGGGATTGGAATGGAGCCCCCAAAGCGATATTCCTGTTCAGTGTGAGTTATTTACAGATTGTTTTAAAAACAATAGTCCTGTTAAGTGCTCCCTCCCCAGCTGTACCAAGTGAGGGGGACCTTCAGTCTGGGAAGGGAAGTTGGGAAACTCAGGTAATTCCACCTCTCCCCCTTTCCTTCACTTTGGTTTTACCTTGTGGATACAAACATGTGGTTCACTGCTGCTGAAGCCGCTCTGTCCCCAAAGACAGACAAACACTCCTGATCTTTTCACCTAAAGCTGACAAAGAGGGAAAAGCCCTTCTCATCGAAGTGTGCTGTGAGGTTTGTCGTGCTTTTTAAAGCTGCGGAGATGGTGACAAACCAGCTCAGTCCCTAGCATAAGCGTGGCTCAGCATTTTAAGTAACACTTCACAGAACAGCTCGAGAGCTGCCCTGTGAATATCTGAGATGATTCACAGAGCTGATGTTTTGGGCCAAATCTTCAAGACCACCTCCTGGTGTGTCAGAGCTACTGAGTAGATTCTTGAGGGGAAGACGCAGAGCCTGGAATGAGTGTTCTGGAGCAGAGCTCACAGCTCGTGGGCAGAGGTTCTGAGTCATGTGACCATGTGGCCTGGGCCTCAGGGGGATGATTCTGACACAGGTGGTCAGCCCATGTGTTAGATGAGCTGGAAGGGGTCTGAAAACAGGTTCCAGGCATGATAGACTGAGAGCAGAAAGGCCATCTCTGGGCACAAGGAGCCATACCTGACCCCAAGGGCTAGTCCACCCTGTCTTGTGCTGTCACGTTGGGGAGGGAAGATAATTATTTCATATCAACACACTCCTGCTCTTCTCACCTGCTGACCCTGGTCCAAACACACTGATGTTGGCTGTCTCATAATAAGTAAGATTTCTTAAATGGGTACAAGCCCTAACCATAAAAGAAAAACATTGGTAAGCTGGGTATGGTAAAACAAGAACCTTCTGTTCGCCAAGTAAAAACATCAAACAAGTGAAAATGAAATCTATAGAATGAAAAAAGTATACACAGTGTGTGTCGGGCCTCCCAGATGGCTCAGCTGATACAGAATCTGCCTGAAATGCAGGAGACTAAAGAGACGTGGATTCAACCCATGGGTCAGGAATATAACCTGGAGAAGGAAATGGCAACCCACCCCAGTGTTCTTGCCTAGAGAATTCCATGGACAGAGGAGCCTGGCAGGCTACAATCCATGGAGTTGCAAGAGTCGGACCTGACTTAGCAACTCAACCAGCATTCACAACGTGCAACAAAGGATTTGTATTCAGCGTACAAACAGAACCATTACAAATTGATAAGAAACATAATGCAAAAGAAAAATGATCAAAAGTCTTGAACAGGCAACTTATATTCAAATAGCCAACAAAAATATGAAACAGGGCCCAATACTATTAACCATCAGGGAAATGCAAGATAAAATCTCAATGAAACACCATTACATATGGAACCAGAAAAGCCAAAAGCAGGGGGAAAAAAAAGGTGGAAAACATCGCGTATTGACAAGGACATGAAACAACTCAAACTCTCATACATCGTGGGAAGGACTGAAAATTGACTCACAGCCACTTTGGAAAACCAGCAGTTTTCCTACTGAAATAAAAACACGCACAACTGGTAACCAGAGATCTCGTTCCTCAAGTGCACCCCGACACTGACATGCCCAAGCACAGGGACCAAGAGCACCCGGCCACCCCTGCCTGCCCACCTCAGGCCCCAAACTTAAGGCGACAGAAAAACACAGCCGTTGAGGTTAAAAAAAAAAGAAACAATGCAGCACTTAAGAAAATAAAAATAAAGGTAAAAATCCATTATGAAAACATATCCAAATTTCATATAAAGACAGGCCCAACATGACTGATTTCTCTTTCTGCCTCAGGCTCCAACGTCTCAGCTAGGCAGTGGTCAGGACAATTCGTGAGGTCCACAGGATGGACCGTGACCTTTGGGGTTTCCGGGCTATAACAGGAATGAGCTACAAGTGCACAGATTGAATAGTGTTGAGTGAAAGCAGCCAGACACAAGGATTCTATTTACCAAAATACAAACCGCACAGGGCAGCACGTGCCCTGGGGAAAGCAGTGGCCAGAGTGGGGCCTCAGGGGGCTGTTGACGTTATGACTTGGGTGCTGGTTATGTGACTGCACTCAACTTGTAAATTCATCAAGCTGCACAATACAATGCCTGCAGTCTTCTCTGTGTATGTTATGCTTTTAAAAGAATGGAAACTAAATAAAACAGCTAGCATGTGGCTCCATCAGGAATCCCTCCCCATCACAGTTTGGTGACATTGCTCCCAGAGGCAGAATCCTGAATCCAGTAGATGAGAAATGAGGCTGAAGACCCTTGAAAGGAAGCCTGGCACTGGAAGGAGGGGTGAGGACACGGAAAGTGGGACTTCATTATCTGAGAGCGTGCAGCTCCCACCCCCTGACGGTAAAAGGAAAATCAGGCACAGAGCACAAAAAAGCACAAGTCGAACGAGGTTCCCAAACATGTGTGTGTGTGTTAACAGGCCCTGTTCCCGTGTAGGTGGAGCTCGTGAGGGGCAGGAGTCCAGGACTGTTCCCTATGGAGACTTGTCACTGCCTCAGGGATTAGGGTCCCCTGGCAACGTCAAATACATGGGTGGGAGACACGTGAAGGTCCTGCCAGCACCCACTTCTGGGTGCAAGGCCAGTTTCGGCTTCCTTACAAGTGCCTTAAAGGAAAGGTGGGTGGAGGTGGGGGAGCTGCTGGAGTGGGCACTGCAAACGCTGGTGGGGAACCCAGCGGGGGGCAGACGGGATCTTGCTGCAGAATTCTTCCAACTTTGCTGTAGGTTTGAAAATGTTCATAATAAAATGGGAGAGATTCCAGCAATAAAGGAGGGGTTGAAAGGTAAGATAAAATTGAGAGGGAGGACCTCGTAGTCCAGGAACACCAGTCTTGGAGGCATTGAAATCATCTGAAGGGTTCACACACACACTTAAAACAGCCCCCCCCAGATATGCACACATGTACACACATCCGACAGAGAACACACACACCCATACCCCAAAGATCAAGCAGGCACACAAATATACATGTACATACACCCCCCCGAGATATACATACGCACACACATACCCAGGCCCCTGACTCAGTAAGGTTAAAAGCGTCCCTGATGGCTGTGATGTGCACTAAAAATGAAAAGCCTGTGCAGTGAGATGTGGGTGCCTCTGACCTCAGTCAAAGCTGTGTGACTACACCAAAGGTCAAGAACCCTCATGTTCAGCAGGTACCATGTGCCAGGCTCTGCCCTCCAGTCCTCATATGCTCCTTGAATTGGATACAACTATAATTCCTGTTTAAAAATAAGGAAACTGAGCTGCCCACTACAGTCTCTTCAACAGGACCAGAGAAGATGGCGTGGAGAGAAAAAGCCAATGACTCCGACCTGTAAGCCCCACCCTCCACCGCTTCAGGGGACAGCTTGGAGCCACCTGCTTCCTCCCCCCTAGTCCTGAATGCCTGCCTGGTCCCTTGGGGGGTCAGGGTTGAGGGGGGGCGTCTAACTGTGCTCTTAACTTGAGGGGTGGTTCTTCTCTTTTTCACAGGTTTCTTGAGAGAAGGGACTGGGTCTCACCCACATGCAGCCAGATGTGATATCTGATGCACAGCAAACACTCAGCAAATGAACAAATCTTGAATAAAAACGGGGGCTGTATGGGGAAAGGAGGCAAGAGGAGACCCTTGGTGAGTTGCTGCCAAGTACCCTGGTGAGAGGGGAGAGTCAATTTGCCTCAGGAGCCACGAGGGACACCAGATGAACTCAAGGATGAGCAGACCACTAGTTGGAAAAGCACCTGGTGACCAGACACCCCACAGGGCTGAGAGTCCCGAGCACTGTTCACAGTGGAAAGGCTGAGAACCTGCTATCAGAAGTGCACACTAAGAACAGCAGACGCAGGACGACAACGCTGTAGAGAAGACATCTCTAAGAGCTGCCCATTTCATAATCGAACTGTAAATAACCCCTGGCTGGTGCAATCTTTTAAGCTTCTGGCTAATAAGTCTTCTCCCAGGTGGGTGAGGGCTGTCTCTGACACCCTAACAGGGGCTTTACAGGCCAGGTGGCCAGAGAAACAGCTGCAGGGACCAAGCAGGATGCCCTGGGTCGGGGGGAAATGGAACTCACCCGAAATGCTGTGCCTTCTTCGATGATGGTCGGCAGCTGGGAGAGACAGATGTCCACGGCCAGGTCCCAGGCTTGCCTGGGGAGAGAGCAGACAGGGACCCACGAAGCATAACTGACGGGCTCACCCACAGGGGCCCTGAGCAGAGAAGCCCGTGAGCGGCTGAGTCAGGGTGGAGCTGCCTGTAGGGGGCACAGGAGGCGAGGAACTCTCCGCTGGCAGCACTAAAGCCATTTTGTTGATGACAGCCTTTCTCTTCAAATTAAAAGGAGAAAGCGCTCAGGAAAAATAAAGGGACTTGACCATGTTCTAACTAACACAGCTTCTGCCCCAATTTGAGCCCACCTAGTGCGGCAGCCTGCCCACACTGACGGCAGCTGGGGCTCTGGGTGGCCAGACTGGGGTAGCATCACACACAAACTGGCCACGAAAGGCTATGGTCAGGCTGAGGCGCTTCACCAGAGACAGGTCAGGTGGGGCTGGGAGAAAGGGTCTCCCTTGGCCCACCCACAGCTAGAACTGTTCCCGGTCCTTGCGGCTGCTGCACCCCCCTGTGGGTGGTGGGAACCTGTGTCCAATGCAAACCACTGGGGATGAGACAGGTGGTGCCCTGTATGCGGGGAGAGGGCAACCTCTTCGACGGCTGGGCCTGGTCACCTTCTCCAACTTCCTGTGGTGCTGGACCCGGCTCCGCCCGCTACAAGACGTGCATGACAAAGCCATGTTGACTGGGTCGTGGCATCAGCTCCCAAGGGTCAGCTTCACCGCCTGTGAGGTGGGCTAATGACTGTCTCCTGCACAGGGTGCAGCAGGTGGAGGACATCGAGGGACACATACAGAGGCCTGTTGTTTCCGGGCAACATCCAACATTGATTCTAAAGTGGACACAAACAAGCCTCTTCCTTTCTCTGCGGTCTCAACCTAAGTGTGGATTCCCAAGGATATAGAGATTCTCTGACTCAGACCTCCCTTTTTTTAAGAAATGTGCTCCTCTTGGAAGTGATGTTCTGAACAAGGGGTTTTGTTTCTGGTATGGCAGTCTCCTCCTACTACAATGCCCTGACACATACAAGGATTCCACGTTAGGTTTATTTAGACTAATAACTGCCTGTTTGTGTGCAAGAGGGTCTTCTCATGAGTCTTCATAAATGGTCAAAACAGGAATGAAAAAGAAAAACATCCAGAAAAACAAAACGGAAGATGAACAGAAAGACTAGAAAACTCTTTTTTGAGTACATGGAATATCTTTCTTTTGCCGAGACTGGCCCCTTCTGCACAAGCCTGCCCTTCCCCCTCCAATCTAATTAAGAGGTAATCAGGAGATAATCAAAAGTGCCTCAAAGTACGGGCAATAAATAGCTCCCATATGCTCAATAAGTGCCCAGACTGCAGGCGAGATGGTTATTCTGTGGTGTTGAGGGAGCCGCTTACTCTTTGTTAAGACAGAAGCAAAGTCAATTATTGTAATTAAGCTCTATGAAGATTCGTTCTATTTAATCAAATTAAAAGTTTCAACTTCAGGAGTTAGAAGAAGAAAAGTGAGCCAGATGGGGGAGGTGCTGTGGGCAGGGGGGGGTCTGGGGCAATTGGCGGTCTTGATACAGCCACTTCACTGTAGGGGGGCACCAGGAAACTGTGCCTTCTGTACAGCAGACTTCCATGCCTTCTTTCAGAACCATCTCCTCAAATTCAGGAGGCAAGAAGAATTGTAAACCGTTAATAATATCCCTGCATGGGTGTCCTAGACAAAGTATCAGAAACTAGGCTGCCCTGGCAAGACCAACTGCCCTCAGACCTCTCCAAGGAGCAAAACAAAACCCGATGAAGCTGCGGCAAGCCCTGGGTGACAATCGTCTGAGGAGTGTGGGCTGTCTGGCCTGCCACCTCCTAAGGGCTGGCCCCCACCTGGGTCCAGCCACTGAGGAGGGTCGAGTCCTCTGCCAGCTGCACATTTCTGTGCCAGAAAAGCAGCTCAGAGGAGACTCCTGGCCTGAAAGGAAGGAGGTGTGTTGCCTGCTTCACTGGGAGCGAGGAGGGGCCATGTCTGCAGGGGCACAGCTGCCTAAGTGAGAGGGGGTGGGGACAAGGGGCTCCGTTTAAGGCACTGAGGAGGACAGGGGAGGAGGGAGGATGTGGGGGAGCACTGCAGACCTGTTGGACACCAAGAGGCCAAACAGACTACCAGCACGCAGTGAAGCTGCAGGGAAGCCCCAGGCAGGGGCGGGAGAGAGCGCAGGCTGGCGCTGGGCAAGCCGGTCTCTCTTTGGGGCCTGTGGTTGTTGACAGTACAAAAGGAAAGGGTCAGGCTGAGGACCTCCGAGTTCCCATCAAGCCTTTGATCACACGGCGGCCTTTTCAACAGCACGAAAGTACCCTCTGCTGAGCATCTATTCAGTTAGTTAAAACTGGCTACATTTTCTAGGGTAAAATCAAAACGAACTTGGAGTCTTAATTTGGGATTCTCACTAAGGGAAAGTGGGAAAGCGAGTCCTTAAAACCCTGAGCTGTGGTGGGGGGCTGCTGGCACCCAGGCGAGCGCGGAACTTGGGAGGTGTCTGCGTTCGCACTTCCCACAGCCCCTGGGACCAACCGCGCCAGCTGCACCCCCCACCCCCTGGAGGGAGGACCCCGGGCTCCCCGCCCCCGAGGCTCAGAGCAGCGGGGCCCTGAGCCGTGGGCTGCCGATGAATCACGGCCTAGAGAACGTGCCATCCAGGCAAGAGCTCGGGTTTTCAGGAAACGGGCCTAAGATGGCAGGTGCCCAAGGAGTGGGCCGTGAGAAGCGCCTTCCAAGAGCACCCGGCTCCATCTGCACTGATCAGTCAGTCAGCCAGGCTCCCTTGATGGGATGGAAAGCACAGGTTATTACCGCGGAGGAACGCAAGGTTTCAGGACCTGCTGAAATTGAAAGTGAAGGCGAACGGCTCCCCGATGGCTTCACATCAAAAATTAAACAGGAGCCGGGCGCTGAGCATTTCATCATTGGTGCCCCCCGCCTGAAGCAAAGTGTGGATGTGTATGACTTCATGTTTTAACCTCAATTTTTGTTAGGCTTTGTTCCCTGCCTCCCCCTGCTGAAAATTCAGCCTCTTCATCACCACCCAAGGAACACAGTAACTAGATGGTAAATTATTTATTAGGAATGCTCTTTCCAACTACCTTGGCTGTGCACTCCCTAGGGATGAACAGACTTTGGTCAATTTACCAGGTGGGAGAAAGAGCTGTGGGCATTGTTGTCGAGGGTTTCATCACCTGAATGAACTCTGCTAAAAGCCCACGGCAATGCTTCACCGGCCAGGACCCTAGACCTCAGGGGCGGCTGGTGAACCCGAGTGCAGGAGAACATGACCTTTCCGGTTTCCAGGCCTCACACACTGCTGCCTTTGCATCACAGTTCTCCCGTCTCCCCTCAGGACAGGACTGAGAGCTGGATGCCTGCTACCCATGACGGAGGTCACACCCCCAGCCACTTAGACCAGGTGCCTCACACAGCCACCGGGGAGAGTGGTGACCTGTGTCGCTCAAGTGAGACACGTGGCTATACAGGAAAGAGGAACAAACTCCCGTTTGTAAAGCCACTGGATCTGGTATTACCACCTAACCTGTATTCTAACCACTACCTCTGTCTACCTCCAGGTGAGGAGGGAAAACACCTGGGAGTCTATCCATCCTAAGCAAGTCAGGGTCCCTTGATGGGGTGCATGCCATATGCAGCTGCTTGACCTGGCGTTTATACGAAGTATCTGTGGTCTCTGACTTGGCATGAGACAGTTCTGAATGACTTCATAAATAAATAAAGGTTACCACCCACCCTGAGTGGTTTCCTCTTCCCTAGATCTACAACACGGTAGCATGGTCCAACTGGAGGGCTTGTGAAATTCCTAGCCCAAGTGCCGGACCCTCCAGGAGGAGCCGCTGTCCCTCTGGTCAGGGGGGAGTCATCCTCTGGAGGCCCAGGCCGCGGTGCTGCTCCTATGGAGAAGTCCCGTGCTGAGAGGGCGCCGGCTGCTCTGGTTGGCCCCCACGTCTCAGGGACCTGCCATCTGGCTTCTGAGCGACGTGTCTCTTTCACTGCATGATGATGCTCCTACGAGCCTGTTACTTTTTCAATCTAAAGCCTGATTTTATATTTGATTACAGATCAAAGTAGGTTAATGGTGTAATTTTCAACATTTTTAATGGGCTTGACTAACATTTATCTGGCTACAGGCTCAAGCTGGCACTATTAGGAAGAACCCCATCGGGGGAGGATGTGTTACATGCCTGTGATTCTCCTCCCGTGAAATCTCATCTCCTCTGATTTCTGTATGAAAAGCCCTAATTTAGACTTACCTATTTGGCATTTCTCAGAATATAAGGATGGGAAGCCATGATATTAGACTTCAGAAAAAGATCCCCACTTGGAGAACCTTTGGCTATGGACATGCAGAGCAGGACAGGCCACGCCAAGACCTGGGTGAGCACAGCACCCTGGCCCCACCCCACCTTTAAGCCCTGCACATGGTTATCAAGCATTTCAGGGTCCCTGGGCCACCAAGAAGCTGTACTCCCAATTTCAAACTCAGGGCATCCCAGCCTGGCCCAGAGCCCCTAGTGGACAGCCCACTGGCTGCATCTGGTCCCCAAGCATTTAGTATGGCTCTCAGAATGTTCTTTTAAAAATGCTATATTAGATACCAACATTTTAAAATAAGGAAATTATAGATGAGAATACAGATTTTTGGCTGCTCTTTAAAAGCTGCAGTTGGGGCTCCATGATGCAGCCCGGCTCTTGCCACACCACCGCGCTCCTTGACAACTCCCCTGCCTTTCATTTTGAGGTCTGAAGGCCACACTCGCTGTGTGTTCCCCCATCGAAGCCCCCAGAGGACGTGAAGTGTCTGCCATGGGAGCCAACGAGGGACAGAGAGATTTCCTACTGCCTGAGGCCCTTCCTTCCACCCCACTGGGGAACATACTCTGGGTACCAGCCTGCTCTGCACCCTGCATGTTTCTGAAAAGCCCTCTCTTCATGCCCACACCCTGATGGGGCCCTTCCCATAAGTGGTGGTGGACACGACATTAGGAGCCACACAGTCCAACCCTAAGTCTGTGTCTGTGGTGACATGAGGGCCATGTGCAAGGGCTTGATGCCCACCTGGGAACACACAATGTGTCCAGGCTGGGTCACCAGTGCTTGATATTCAATAAATGCTCAGGCATTACTTCATACCTTTCCTAGAATGGCTTTTCAATGATCTTTACAACGATCTTGACAAGGTCTCCCAGTGCCCTGTGCATAGTGAGTGTGCAACTACATGCTAAATTAAATTATTGCTGCAGCTGGTGTTGCAGGAGCAATCCTGTGTATAGTAACAAACACTGGATGGAGTCAAACGCATCTGAGTGATTTCCAATTTAGGGTTTTAATGAGCTCTTTCCACAACATTTAAAAAATATCAAATATCAAATGAGATCAAGTGCAGGTACTAACCCTCAGGGAGTTCTACTAGTTACACTCTTTTTTTTCACGCAAAGAAGCAACCAATGATTCTTCTGTCTCCAGTTTTTTGTTTTTGACAACGAATATCTCAGCCTTAATGACTTTAATTAAAAAAATTGCTTTAGTGTTTCAAAGGTTTAAAACAACTACATGTAGATTTTTAATTACAAGAGTAATATCTATCAACTTTTAAAAAAGAGCATTCTCACTCCAATCCTCTAGTCCTGGTATTAACACCATTAGCATCTTGTTATAATTCTACCTAGCCCTCTTCCCCATGCATAACATAGAAGTAATTATATTGCTGATAGAATCTGGTGTTCTGTTTTTGTCATTTAACATATATTTTGCAAATAACAAATAACCTTCATAAAATTTTAAGGTGGCTTGCATGTTTTCAAGTATATGTATTTCAATTACATCCTTGTTCTATTAGGTACTGGGGTTGCCTCTAGCTTCCCTTCTTAAAGCTAACATTCTGACAAACAGCTTTCTTTGTCAAAGCCTCTGACTGTCTCACCAGTCCTGTTCCTTGGTTCTTCCTCAGTAACTTGCTGAGTCCTTCTCCCGAGCTGGGATGGGCAGATGCAAAGTGGACAGGGCAGCAGGGGCTGGAGTGAAGTGGGAGATGCCAGGGTCCAGCACTGCCAGGTAGGGAATGTGCTGGTCAAGGTCAGGTCAGGGGTCAGGCTGCCTCCCCATCCAGGGAGGTGATTCCAGGAACCTTCCCTCACAGCATGCTACACTGACCCCTCTCCGAGTCCATTTCCCATGGAACCCAGCATGCAACAACCAGAATTTGCCTAAAAGGGAGTGGGAGAGTATCAGGCTACAGACAGTGTTTTGCAGGATGGCGGACCATGCAGCCTGAGGGACTAGACTGTACTCAAGTC